>NC_065516.1:19273211-19606654 GCF_006386435.1 Epinephelus moara
CAAACACTTTTTCACACAGGGCCATGTAGCTTTGGATTTTTTTCTTCCTCATTAATAAAACCCTTCATTTAAAACTGCATTTTGTGTTTACTTGTGTTATCTTTGACTAATGTTTAAATTTGTTTGATGATCTGAAACATTTAAGTGTGGAAAACATGCAAAAAAGTAAGAAATCAGGAAGGGGGCAAACACTTTTCACACCACTGTATATGACTGCTATAGTCAGTTTGAGAATATTAACTGGAAATTAATCTGGACTTTCTATAAAAAAATATTTTGTTAACAATAAGGTTAGTAAAGCGTATTTTACAATTCCTATAATTAATCTATCCAACAAATCACTTAAAAAATATAGACATGATCTTTCTGAATGTTGTGTGTTCTGTAACACTGGCACAGAAACACACATACATTTACTTTATGAATGCATTTATGTAAAACTCGTCTGGATTGATGTTCAAGATCAAATCAAATTTTATATATAGCACATTTCTAACGTACTAATCTCAATGTGCTTTTACATAGAACATGTGTGAATAAGAACAAATGAAGTCTTGAGAGCAATTCATCCCCAGCCCACCCACCAGCACAGACATACCCAATCACACATCCCCAAAAGAGAGCACTGGAGAGGAGAGGAAGATAAAGAGAGACAGAGACACAAACTACCCATAGGCCTGGGAGAACAGGTAGGTCTTAAGCTTATCTTTAAGGGATGACACAGTTGCAGAGAATCTCAGGCAGTCTGTTCCAGAGAGTGAGGCCATGATGACTGAATGCACCTTCAACAAATTTATTCTGGATCATGGGCACCGTTAGGAGACCAGTGTCTGATGATCTGAGGGGTCTGGGGGGTTTGTAGGCTGTGAGCAGGTCAGAGATGCATTGAGGAGCCAGACCATTAGGTGCTTTGTGAACAGTAAGGAGTATTTTAAAATCAATTTTCAAAGCCAATGAAGTGTTTTGAGTATGGGAGTAATATGTTGTTGTTGGTGTTTTTCTTGTCTCAGTGACGATTCTGGCTGCAGCATTTTGAATAAGTTGGGGCCGTCTCATCTTTTTAGGGAGTCCGGCAAGAAGGGCGTTACAGTAATCTAGTCTGAGGGAGATGAAAGCATGAACCAGTTTTTCAGCATCTGACTGAATCATGAATCATGACATTGATCTAACTTTGGATTTTTTTTTAGGTGGTACAAAGCTGTCCTTGTGATACTTGTAATATGGCTTGTAAAGTTGAGTTCTGGATCCATGACAAGACCTACTTTTCTGACCTGCTCACTGGGTTTTAGAGACAGTGAAGTCTTTGTTTAACTGTAGAAAGGTTTTGGCCATCCAGATGTTAATATCACTAGGGCTGTAACGATTAGTCGACTAATCGATGACTAATCGACTATTAAAATAGTCGGTGACTATTTTAGTAATCAACTAATCGGTTTGAGTCATTTTTCACAGAAAAGTACTATAAAAGTACCCCAAAATACTCTTATTGCAGCTTCTCACGTTCAAATATTGGCAGCTTTACACACTCTCCCATGACGGTGAACTAAAACCCTTTGGCGTGAGTACGAAACAAGACATTAGATGACGTAATTTTGGGGTTTGGGAGAGACACACCGACATTTTTCAACATTTTAACACATTTTAACACATTTTTCAATAAAATGATTAGTCAACTAATCGAAGAAATAATTGACAGATTAGTCGACAATGAAAACAACCGTTAGTTGCAGCCCTAAATATCACTGATGCAGTTAACCAGGTCATTTATGGGGCTGAGGTTGAACATGTTTTCGCATTAAAAATGATTTGCAGAAAAGAGATGGAAAAATTATTAGGACAGAGGTACATGTAACATCCACCACTTTAAGCATGAACTGAAACTGTACTTTGAAACACTAAAAGGACTGACAAATCAGAGAGTCATCAGGACTATGGTCATTTACAGTGCCTTTAAAAAACACTTTTTAAATTTTTTAATATTTATTTACCCTTTTTGTGTTTTTCTCATTAATGGGTTCTTCCATATTTTGTATCATTTTATGATGACTGAATAAAGAAAGGTTAAATAAATAAATAAGTGTCCGTTTAGTTTTCTGGTCAGGCACACAGCACAGACACCTATGCTTATGTGACGGGGTCCTGACAGGCAGCTGGTTGGAGCTCAGTTAGTTGACTTTCAGCTGATGGAGGTTTAATGGCTCGATAGATACGTAGTGCCGTGTTTATTTTAACAGAAACAAACATGAATTTCCTCAGGTCTCGTCTTTCCATCGGAAACTTCATAGGTTCGTATTGTTAACTTTAACTTGTGTGTAGTTTCTGACCTGTAATGGCTGACTGCGTCTCTTGTCGCACTTGTTATTTTGCAACTTAACGTTAAAAAAGTATCGTTAAATTAGCAGCTGTAGTGAAAGAAACCTCATTTACCACCAGCTAATATAATATTTTTTATTTTACTCCCCCCCTTCGTGCTTTGTCTGGTACACCTTAATCCTTACGTGGCGGTGTTAATAGTTAAAGGTAGTTCTTGTGTTGTGACATCTGTATTTCGTGTTCAGGTTGAATCACGCCATTATAAATTAAAGCCTCACTGCAGTACTTTGACCAAGCAAACACACTTATTTTGTTTTATTATTATATGATATTCCCAGACTGTGTTAACCTGACACACCTCCATTTTATTGTGAAAGAAGGTAGCTCATTCTTGACAGTGTGGTCAGGCTCTCATGTTAACATGTATTACATTTTAATGTCAGTTTATTCGTCTTGATATGTTGGCATGAATTAGTTGAGTGTGTTATTGCAACTGTTTGATGATGGTTAAAATCAGTCCCAGCCTCTTAGTTGGGATGACTTGCTGCTTTTCTTTGCCTTGTGTGATTACGCAATTCTCTTATCTGGTTTTTGGATTGTTTCACTGACCAAACAAACGACTTCAGGAAGTTGCTTTAAGAAATTGGGATGGGCATTCTGACATTTGTAGTCTAAACAAACCATTTGAGAAAGTACTCAGCAGGTTAACCCATATCTAAAATAATAATATGTTTCAGCCAATATAGGGCAGAGGTGTATCTCATGATTACCTTTTTTTTTTTTTTTTTTTTTTTTTTTTAAATCAAATGATATCAGATGATGAGGTGTGATGATTATCTGCTTTTTTGTTTGTCTTATGTGATGAGAAATTGAATCCCATTGGTTTTTGGATTGTTTTCTGCACAAAACAACTTGAGTGAGTCACTTAAAGAAATTGGGATGGATATTTTATACACCAAAAGATTAATTTGAGAAAGTACTCAGCAGGGTAGCCAATGTAAAAAAAATCAAAGTTGCACCCATAGTTGTGATTCCTCCACAATAGACTGTGCTCTTATTATTATTATTGTTATTGTTGTATTTATTTTAAATATTTCGACAGGTCAGAGGTGCAGACAGGTGACTGAAACATGGAGCCATAGAGGGATGTGCAGTAAACCACAGGAGGCCAAAGCAGAGCCTCCACCACCTGCAGTCCCAGCACAAGGTAAATTCTTTTCACCTGTAATCCAGAATACCATTAAACACATAATAAACTTGGACTTGTGTAATAGATGTGCATATACACAATATTATATGATATATTGTATATATACAAACACAAATTACATCTAAATTGTTACTGGTTTACTTAAAAGCACTTTAAGTTTTAGGAAAGATATCTTTCTCAGAGATATTAAACATGCCTGTATTGGACATCACACGTCACTTGTTGCCATAGCAAGTGTGTGAAAGTTTTCTTAAGTCCCAGAGGGAGGAGGGACACAGGAAGAGGGGTTACAGCTTGGGCGATGGAGCTTGTGAAAGTAAACTTCTCTGCTTCTCTCCTTCAAGATGTGGATTTGTGGATTTAAACTGTTTGTTTGTTCTCCCTAATGAGTCCTTTCTTTCACGCAGCACCTCGCGCCGGGTTCAAAATCCCAGGCTACAAACCCTCAAATATGGACAAGAAGATCCTTCTCTGGTCGGGACGTTTCAAGACAGCAGACCAGATACCAGAGTTTGTGTCGTAAGTAGCGCCTTCCTGTTTATACCAGACCTCCCAGCGCACTCGCACCTGATTGGCTCTTTGTGTGATTTAGTTAAGATACATCAGAAGAACAGAGCTACCGATGTGCATGAGCGGCGGTGCTGCTGTGGGCAGCTGCAGCTTCAAACAAGGCGTCTGTTTTAGGCCAGAGGTAATTGCTGTTGTTCCTGAAATCAGGGTGGAGGTCATATCTGATCTGCTGCGTTGATTATAGACCTGAGTGTCACGCATACAAACTGCAGACCTCACAGCGAGACCCAGAATAAAAAAAAAGGAACATGCACATTACTTTTAATATTGTCCTGAACGTACAAACAGCAACAAACCTGTTGGTGGATGTCGTCTTGATTAATATATTGTATTTTAAAGCATTCAAGTATCTGGTTACTCTGACGTCCATTTGTGCCTCCGCCTGTGTCGCAGGTTTGAGATGATTGATGCTGCCAGAAACAAAGTCAGAGTGAAAGTCTGCTATATCATGATGGCGGCCACAATAGGGGCCTGTCTGGTGATGGTGTTCCTGGGCAAACGGGTGAGTAACAGAAGCTGCCTGCATTGTGTGCGCGCATGCATTGTTTTTCTCTAGTATCTGTTTACAGGGGGGGTATCTTAATTGAATGCACTGAATTTGTGCTTGTGAACGAACTTCTCTAAGATCTCCTTAATTTGTCTCATTGTGTCGCAGGCTGTGGGCAGACACGAGTCCCTGATTGGTCAAAACATGGAGAAGAAAGCAAGATGGAGGGAGGAGCAAAGACAAGAGAAGGAAGCTGCTATTGCTCTGTCTGAGAAGGCTCAGTAACGGAAGACGACTATTCCCTGTACAGCTCCCACATCTTCAGCGCTCCCCACTCCCATCCTGCAGCCACTGAAAGATATCAGAGCAACTGATGCATAATATGGAGAGTGACCTTGACACAGAGTAATGGATTATTTAATAATTTCCGAAATCCAATGTAAGGTGTGATCTTTTAATTGAATAAATAGAGGTACCTGTTTTTAGAGGAGGGCAAGGAACACGAGCATGACTTACTTTGTACTGTGATGGAGGTTTAAGGAATTTAAAATGAATTCTTGGCATTACACAGACGCATGATTTTCTCAGGAGAATCAGTTGAACGGGTGCACCAATCAAGTTCTTTTTCAATGCTTCTAGTAAACTTTTAATATATACCTCTCAAACTCTCCAACAATATGCCTTAGGTGTCCTGTTAATTTGCCTGAGTCTGCCTTGTGAAGACAGCTCAGCCCTCAAGGGTTTCAAACACTCTTTAGTTTTTTTTAAGAGACCGTCGGTAAGTGGATCAGGTGTAATTCATCATGCTCATGGGTCTGTCGTGTCTGCATATTAATGTAATAAGGCTGGTTTTTAATGACTGATGTCACATCGATGTTTGTATATAGTCAGCACCAAAAAAAAAAAAAATTCAATAAAGTACCGCCTCTTGGGAATTCCCATCTGATCTTATGACCTGATCTGGTTTCATATAAACTGTGACTCTAAAGCCAAAAGTCTGAGTCAGTTATTTTTCACTCTTCAGAGACCAAGTGATTAGCTGATAATGAAAATAAGCATTAGTTGCTGCCTTGTACAGAGATAATACACTTCTTAAGCTGTATGGCATAGGACTGGGCGATCTCGGTATTTACAGGCTGAATGGCGATACACAATATATATCTCGGTATTTTCTACAAAAGGGGCTACGTGTTTTCAGTTGCACGTCACTTAACACTTAAAAAAAACAGTCTGTGATCAAAATGAAATACAAAGAGGGATTTTTTCCCCTGTTTGAAAATATACAGCTGCACAACATGAAAATGACAATTATATAAAATAAATAGCAGGGCTATTTGCACAAAGCACTGGAGCTACAGAGGTTTAAAGGTTTGCAGCACAGCACACAAAACTAACGTGAGGGGAGTTAAAAAGTCGTTTTCCGTGGCCTTTCAAATGAGTCTAGTGCTGGAAAATGATTGAAACATTCTTATTTATTTAGGCTATTCATTTTATTTATGCACACAGCATCAACAGAGACGCTGATGGAGGAAAGCAGCAAGAAACATTTGTGTTGTCTCTGCATTTTTGAAACAGATCTGTCGCCTGCATTCAGGCGTCATCTCTATGTAACAAAATAGACTACAACTACCAAGAGAAGTGGCGATGCACTATGATCTACCTCACACATAAACTAGCAGCACAGCGCTGGATTGCACGTGTGCTGTTGCGGTCATTTCATTCATCTCACAGACTGACTTGGTGTAGCAAATGCCACATGTAGACCAATGTCGCACTGTAGACTAACAGACAGATTAAACACAGTAGCAGCTCTGCGTCTCTGAGTGTAAGAGGAGAGATGCACACTGGTACGCGTTATGTAACGCAACTTGACCCTGTATCGATATGGACAGTGTCTAAATTTAAATCTTGCTTGAAAATATACTGATGTGTCTTACATAGTCGTTGTATCGCCCAGCCCTAGTATGGCAGTAATTTGATTAAAGAAAATGCTTCCCAGAAAGATCGACCCTTTCCACAGACTACAATGAAACCGATTCACTTACACTGTGGTTCATGAAACAGCTTTTATGCAAATGGCATAACAGGGGACAGTTGCACAAACTCAATACAATAAACAGTAATCAACATGTAGAGCTGGTCATCTCCTGCAGAGATTTTCATAAAAGTAAGCAATGTTAAGAGGACTTGGTAAACAAACATTCAGTTTCGCTAACTAAGGTTATCTCCAGTATTTTCAAGTTTGTGTCTGGATTTTTGTTGAAATTATCTGGAAGGAGTCCTGTAGAGTAAGGATTATGGCACCATCAGCGACATGGCAGATGCTAACCCCAACTAAAAAAAACATTGTTTTTTTACAAAAGACCAACTTCAGACCAAATAGCTGACGTATGATGTCGATGATTTGGCATGATCAGATTGGGAGATACTACCTGAACATGTTGGAAAGACATTTAGACTGCTCACAGCTAAACTGAATTTTTTTCCGAGAGTTTGATTTCCTGTGTCACAATACAGTTCTTCTAGATTCGCTGAGGCAGCTTCAACTACTGATTGTAATTAGTGTGCTAACAGATTCAGTCCACAATCTGCTCGAGTCCCTTTGTGGGAAGGGTAAACAGTAAAGAACATTGTAATCCTTCGTCATACCAGAAGGGGACCGAGGATTCAGACCACACCTCTTTAGGCTTCCTGAGGAGGGAAGAGCCGTGTCGTCAACCAATTAAATACTTAAAAACTACGGTATATTCTCAAAGAGCAGGCATCAGTCCTGAACTAAAGTGCTGCAAATGAAATGAAATTATGGTAAGATAATAAAAATTCCCACTGGGTCTGCTGCTGGACAGATCGCAGGGTTAAATAGTCTGTTTTGTCTCGTCCAAGTCTGTCTAATTGTCTCAGTGCGAGGGAAGACTCCAATTCCCATGGATCCATGGGGTTATTCACATCACACCAGAGGCAGTCTAAACTCTTCAGGATGAAGCCTGTGCAGGTGGAAAGTCCCATTACTGGATAAAGGAATGCATGATATGAGATTCTGGAGGGAGTGCAAAGCAGCCTGGTTTATCACCGACAAGCTCCACCCCTCAGCGACACAGTCAGGTTCCGAATTTGTCCATCTGTGGCCACATATCCAATGGCCAGAGAGAGGAGGCGAGGGATTTCAACCACCATTTTTGAGTCGTTTAAGTGCCTTTCGTAGAGGTCAGTTGAGTCCTTGGGTTGGGACTGGCCACATGGCCCCAGTGTGGGCAGTTCAGTCCAAAGACCACAGTCAAACGTGGTCAGCGTCTCATGGTCAGTCCAGTGTTTAGGTTAGATCATTCTTCTCTGTGTGTGTAGAAGGGGGGTAAAAATCACGTCCACGTTTGTCTGTCTTGTGAGTCATTAATGCTTCAATCAGACAAGCTGTGCAGTCCTACGAACTCCCACTTAATCAGAGATAGGGACCGTCAATCCTACGGGAACATGGGGAAGTGCTTTTTATCTGGGATGAGCAGAGGAAATCCAAAAAAGGGCGACGAGGGTGGTGTTGCAGGGATAATCTGTCTGTTAGGAGACACCGGGGCCTGAGCAGGTAGGTGGGATTCAGGCGCAGAGGTGAGCTCGGCGCAAGACAGAATGATGAGTGAAACCTTCACGAACTGGCTGACAAGACTGCAGAACTTGACCCACGTTGGACGTATGCACACACACGTGCTCCTGTAATGTTACATGTTTCATAATCATGATAATGATTAAATCAATCTCTCTGACGATGAGGAGGGGAAAAAAGGAGGGGGAGCCGAGGTTTGTTAACCCTTGATCGTGGCAGTGGGCAGAGATAAACGGGCAGAGGTGAGGATGAAGGTGGAGAACATGAGGAGAGAGGATTTAGCATTATAGCTGGAAGCCTTCCATCGGGGCCTCGCACTGCTGGAAGAGGAACTGCTGCTGCTGCAGGTCGACGGCTGGAGCCAGAGACGGGTCCTCATCTTCAGTGTTGAAGTAGCGCTCAATCAGGTCGAAGGCTTTCTGGTAGATTTCCTGGTTCTCGTGGCCCTGCAGGAACTCCAATTTGTCCAGACCTGAAGGAAGGGAGGTAGTGTTGGGTCAATAAACTGCAAGCAATTAAAATAACTGACAGCTCATTCATCAGGTTTGACCCTCTAATGTTTCCAGCATCTCAAATGTGAGGATTGCTGGTTTTCTCTTATTTTATTTTACTATAAATTAAACATCTTTGCTAGGGCTACCCCCTGAAAGTCAAATCTTCATCATCATCATCAGTTGGAGACCCCAAAGTCATCTGAGATTCATCAAGATGAGCAGTCTCTTTTATTTTCCCTTTTGTCAGTTAGTTTGTGGTGTTCTCCTGGGTTTTGGTCCCCAGGCACAGCTGCAGAGTGAGCACTCCTCGCTTTACGCTGCTCTCTGGTACAGGCAGCTGCAGACCCAGACCCAGGGTGAGTCGGAGTAAAAATTGGAGGCAACTGCCCGGAGGAAGAAAGACTTTGTCTGGTCAGGCTACAAGATGATGTTATCCCCTGAATTCTGCCCAAGTGGTGAGTTTACAGTTCGCAACAACTTAATAGAATACAGTCTCTGGCTTTTGTTTCATATCTAGTGTCAACAAAAAATATTGTTGCAGATTTTCAATCCGTCTTTAATGTTGTTAGCAAGCATTAGCTCAGAGGGCTAACTTGGCTTGTTTACTGTATTACTGAATGTCACTGTCACCAACTCTGTCCACCAACTGACATGAGTTTCAACGGACTTCTCATATTTTTTTAATTTAAACTTGATTAAATGTAAGCAGCACAAATGCAATCAGTGTAATTGTGTGTGCATATACAATTACCATAGGCCTCTTCAATGAGTGCACAGTAAGGGTTGATGCCTCCTCCCCTCTTGGCCTCCAGTTCTCCCAGTCGTAGGATGTTCTCGAGGCCATTTAGAGCCACCTGAACTATTTTGGAGTCCATAAGTGTTAGCAGGTCACACAGGGGTTTTATACAGCCAAGATCCACAAGGTGCCTGCAGGGGGCAGCACACACACAGATACAGATTTCAAATTTTATTACTCATTCAAGGCAGATAATTGTCTTTGCCTCAACCATGAATACAAAGCAAGATAAACCACACACACTGCATTAAAGGATAAAACTGCACCACAGTCATTATACGAGCTGAAGGAAAGATTCCTTACTACCTTAGGTGAAATAGTGTAATTAAAGGTATTAGTTATTTCCTGTTGTCTAGTTCACATTTCCTTCCATCATTTTGCAAAGCATGCTGTGTGTGCTGTGTGAAAAAACCACTGGTCAATGGCTGTACACTGCATGTTAAACTGTATCAGTGGTCTTACCTAATTTGCTCTGCAGAGCCCCCCGAGGTGGCGTTGGTAATGGCCCACGCCGCCTCCTTCCTTGTGCGAAACTCTGCTACCTGCAGGATTGTGATGAGAGGGGGCAGAAGGTTCGCATCTATCACCATCTAAAAGGAAGAAAAAAAGACTGGATTAGATGAGGAAGTGCTCATGTCGACTTTTCAACCTCAACTTTCCAAGTTATTCTGGTGCCACGCACCTGTATTTGTGCTCGGTTGCCTGCGGTGATGTTGGAGATTGTCCAGCAGGCTTCCTTCTTGATGGACTCCTTAGGGCTACTCAAGAGGTGAAGTAGGGACTGCAGCGCTGAACAGTTCAGAATCACCTAGGCAACCACACAGATTACACACAAAGTCATAAATATTCATCTATAAGTATTTAATTACTTCTTCAAAGAAGTATAAATTTATCAGGGTTTCTATTGGTGACGCCACACAACAATAAAGATTTTCATTCAGCTTACCATGTCCCAACTGAATGTGAGCGAGTGAGCATCAGTGACAGTATCAGTTTGATTGTATTGTTTTCTATTAGAGTGTCCAAACTAGGCAAGAGAGACGCAGCACACTGTTTTGAGCTGACAGCGTTTAAACTGAGCAGCAGGTGGCCCCTTGTACAGAGGCCTCGCTACCAGTGCGTCAAGGCACTTTGAGTGGCACTTTTGGTGTTAAAAAGAGTAATTACAGGATAATGAAAACCCTGAACTTTGTGTGTATACATGACGTTGCAATTACCTGTGTCTGCAGATCATCTCCAGTGACTATGTTCCCAACGGCTCGCAGTGCAGGGGACACCACCTTATAATCAGAGTGCCTGGAACAAAGCAGAATTGTAACGATGGATCACTCAGATGTTGTTTCTGAAACTTACATTTTGTAAAGAATGTACCGTATCACAGGAAGAAAACATCCTTTTTTGAAACTGATACAATCGTCTTTTAAAACCTTATTGCCCTCCAGTCTCAGGATGGTAGAAATAAATGTTAAACTTTACTTTTTGCTGTAGCAACTCAGCAGTCTTTTTCAAATGGAAATACTAATGGGACACTTTTGGAGTGTGGATCCTCTTCTGACTTTTTCAGTTTGTCACAGCCGGTAATGCATTACTCAAACTCAAATACTGTCTGGGAACATTGACAACACACCCACATCTGGACTGTCACACCCAATGTAGTGGTGACAAGTGGTACACATGGGAGATTCTGCAACTGTCTGAGTGAGAACATCGCTCTTCTCAAACACTAAACATCTTAGTCATGTAATGTTTTAGAATTGGAAGTATGAGTTTAAAGCCTTACATCAGCAACTCCACCAGCCTGCGACAGACTCCTGAGTCGATAACAGCCTGGATTTTGTCATTGGGGCCATCAGATAGGTAGGAAAGTGCCCAGCATGCATCAGCCAGGATGTCTGTGTCATTGACGAACAGCAGCCAAGACAGCACACTGAGACACGGGGACACCTGGGGGGAAAAAATAAGAGATGTGGTGGGACGGTTAGGGAAACATGTTGATGTTAAGTTTAATGGGAGCGGCTGTTTTCCAGTTTAGATATAAGAAACTTCCTGCAGCTTGTGACCTTGAAAAGTGAGATATGATGTACTTAGGCAATGTGCGAGGTGTGCTGTTGCCATAGTGATGTGTTTATCTTGGCAAATTACCTTAGTGAAGTCTGGAGGTGGGTTCTTTCCTCTACACAGGTTTGAGAGCGCCCACACTGCATTCCTCATCATCGTTAGACGATTCTGTTTGGCCAATAACCTGCAGAAGGAGCATGTTCTACTGAGGATACAGCATCAAAGTTGCCCTTTATTTTCATGTGTTATAAGAAGATTCAGGAGGACGTCATGTGTCTTTTAGTTGTTACTTACTGCACCAGGGAAGGAAGAATGTTGCAGTCTATGACAAAGTCTCTGCATTCTGTGCTATCTCCTGCTATGTTTCCCAAGGCCCACACTGCCTGATGTACAAAGCAATTAATCAGATCAGTCAATGAACAAAATTAAAATCAAGGCAGGCTAACAAAATCTATGTTGTGGTTTACATCAAAGTCATAATTAACACATAATTAGATAAGTTCAAGTGACTGATAGTGAGGGTACAATTAGCGAACAGAAGGAAGTGATGACCAGAAAAATCACTGGTGTAACTGAATCCTCCCTACCTGTTCCTGTACGTCTTCGAAATCCGAGCTAAGCATCTCTATGAAAATGGGCACAGCTCCTGCCTGGATTACCACCCGAGTCTGATGGGATGTACCTGATGCAATGTTGGTCAACACCCATGCAGCCTCAAACTGAAACAATAAAATGGTTTTATTAAGTATTGATCACTCAAATTAGAACAGTTCTCCATCTGCATCACACATACAACACTTGCAGTGTTTGATACTGATGTTAGTGCACGAAGAGTTTATAACAGACAAGAGCAACCAAGAAAAATAAAGCAGCTTCAAGCGTTCCCAGCTTAGTCAGCTTGTGCACACCTGCACCGTTATTTTAGCAATACCACACCAGAGGGACCGATAACCACAAACACGCTGAGATCCAGTACAACAACATGACCTTGAATGTGACACTGCCTTCAAAACAACAGTTCTACAAGTGCCAAATATTAGTTAACAGTAATAAGCAACACCAGATTATGATTTGTTTGTTTATTTGATCATTTACTTGGCTCTACTAACACAAACAGGTCTGCAACTGAACTGGGACTGGACTGTTGCCAAGCAACACATTAAAATTCATGCAAGTCTACGTGTTACTGCAGGCCAGCAACTTTGTTTCATGTGTATTTATCTGTGTGTTTCCATTTATTGCGCAACCAGTAAAAAAAGAGTCTGTTGACAGTCGCTTTGGTGGCATGTGCGATTCCAGCATGTAAACAGCTGACCAGACAGAACCATTACGACATCAGCTGATCTCATGTGAGGCTTCTTTCCTTTTGTTTGTCCTCTTCTGACAAATCATATTTTAACGCGGATGTTATTTGTGTATGTGTGTTTAATCTTTGCATTGTTAAGTTTGTTACGCCAACAGTTAATGAAGGCTAATTAAAGTTTAATGCATTTAACGTTTTAGGACACCTGTAAAGTGGAGTGATACATGCATAATTAAAATTCCCAGCACTGATTTACTCTTCATTGGTGCTGATGTATTCTTCATTAGCACTAAAGAAATGCCTTTTGTCTGAAGAAATGACTTGGTCAGAACTTACTGTTATTGTTTTATATTAAAACATACTGAGGAAATGTACCTGCAATGTGCAGTTTTCTCTCCTCTTCAGGAATTCAACAAAGCGCTCCACCACCCCTGGAGTGGCAATGACTTCATCGATGGGTGGGTTGGGCTCTGTGCAAGACAATAAAGACAATAAAGCAATACTTATCATAACATTATGTTCATATGAATAGTTTAAAACATTTACACAATCATTCCAAATTATATGATTAAAGGTCCTTTCACAGTCTAACTGAATTTTAGTCAAGGTGAAAGTAAGTATTTCACTGCTAAAACAAAGACAAGCTGGAGTGGCAAATACTTTTCTTAAAAATACTGTCTGTGTAACTGTTTTACTGTTTATGTATGCATGCAAAAGGCATGGAAAATTATACACTGTCATCCAGCCCTTAGGTATCCTTAGGGATAATAGCCCTCTACGGCACCCTTACCTTTAGAAAGGAGTTTCCTAAAGCGCTGAGTGCCTATTAGCTGCTGCTCAGGTGTACTGGAGAAGATCATTTGAGTCATGTCTTCAGAGATCACCCCACCCTGTACAGCACAGAGAAGATCTGATTTAACACAAACAAAATGCTGCCACATCCAATTTCACAAGTATAATAAAATACAGTCCTGCATGTTGATGGACAGCAGGGATATTTTTGTGTCTGTTTTTACCGTGAGTGGATCCATGTTGTTAGCCTGGGACTCCAGGTAGCCACTATCTGCCATCCCATCATCCTCTGGGAGGCCATCATCTTCCACTGTGGCAACATTCCTCCTCTTAAAAAGCTACAACAGAATAATATATATATCAATGATTTTAGGCCACTATATTACATATTAAAACTCATTCTTTAATGGGTAGGTCTAAATTACTACCTCCACTTTTTGCTCACCTGTTCATCCTTTTTCTGTTTGCGTAGCTGTAGGCCTTCCTCTTCCCTCCTTCTTCTCATTTCATCTGTGTTGAGGGACTTGTTTTTGTAGCTCTTAAGTCGTGCATTGTCCTTACCCTGACTCATTGTGTAGCCTAGGGATATGCATAAACGTATGTTATCTAGACAGACTTAAATAAGGTTTGCATAGAAACTTTTAATTTCCCGTTCAGGAGCTGAATATTGCGCTGACAGATGGCCAAATCCTAGTGTACCCCACCGATTGACAATGCATCAATATATGCATCTTTACCCTAAGTGTATTAGAGTTAGCTGAAAGCAGGGCACCCTTCACTAATTTTCTGCATATGTCAATTATAACAATTACCAAAACATTCATTGACTATAACTAACTGAGTAACTAATGCAAAACGACCGTATGTAAGCGTCAACTGTAGTTTACATAGCTAAATAAGGTATCATCTTTTCTTCAAACACAGCTCAACAAAATAGGGCATCTAAGGATACTAGCTAGCTAACGATAGCAGGTTAGCTTCCTGTGTCTTGACTGAATAATAACCAACCGAACATATCATTATCTAATTATCAGGTGCGCTGCTTCCTTATCGATTCACAAACGAGCAAAGCACAACACAATATTAAATTAGTCAAGCAAAAGGACACAGGAGGGCAACACTTTGTCAGCTAGCTAATGTCATAGCCGTTGTTAGCATAATCTACTGCCGAGAGCTAGCTAGCTAACAGGGGCTAGCTGTATTAGCGAACGTTGGCTCTGTTTTGTAACGTTAGCTCACGCGACAACCCAGTGTCTTTCAAATGTTGCTGAAATTGGGAATTAAATTAGCGTCAGATTATAAGGACTCAGTAGGAATCGACTCCTACATACATGTATTTGTTGTGGACTGACCTGTCAAATTGGGCTCTGTAATCCCCTTGTTATTCGCTAGGCCACCGTTTGTACAGCCGTCGCCGGTATGGTACTGCGCATGCGTGATATCAAACCCACCCACCGCAAGACTCCCCCTCACCCCTGTCGACCCTCCGCCCCACCCACGCGAAGCTTCTGGTTTGTAAATGACTGCAAACTAGCCTCCATCTTTTACATAAAATATGCGATACACCATTGACAATATGCAGAATACAATCAACACACATAATTCATATTTGACTCACGAGCTGCGTAGCAATACTGGGTGCAGACTTTATGTCAAGATTCATCCGCCGCAGGAATATACGCAGCATGCGGCAACATCAGTGAAGGGGTCATGGTGAGGGCAGGCACTGGCGTCTAAGGTGACCAACATTTTGATGAGCCATTAACAGTGGACCAGACACATGGGCGCCAGCAGTCCTAAGTTTGATAGGGAGGGGGGGCTCATCTGTACAGCTACAGACAACAATATATGACGGATGCCCACATGAGCACAACCAGCAGGGATGTCACACACACAAAGCATCATAATAATCTTTATTATAATCATTATAACACCTCCTTTGTTCATTATCATCATATAGCCTAATCTTTAAAGCAATCTACTGTACAGTACACTTATGATCACTCAGCACTTATCACAACACACACAGGCCACACAAACTTACTTCAAATAACACCCATTTGTCCTAATTTTCCTTCATGTTATTGTGTTGTACATCATAATTTAAGAGCTTTGAGAGCTGGTATGAACATCATCCATAAACTAATATCAAAACCTGTCTACATTCATACTAAAAACCTTGATGCAATGCCATGTTTTGTTTCTCTGTCACTTCTGAGAACAGGGTCTGTCTGTTGAAATAACTTGTACAATAAAATATATGGTCACTTTTATTTTCCGATCACATACATATTTGTTATATATGTATATGGTGCTATATTATATAGTATGTTCTATTATATTTCATAATTTGATGTCATCCCATCTATCTTGCATCTTGTTACTTTATCTTATTTATTATTAGTAATAGTAATAATAAAAATAGTATTCAGATAGTATATAAATAAAATATAACAAATGTGAAAATATATATTTTTTTAATTATTATGTTTATTATTATTGCATTTACAAAATAAATTAAATTAATTAAAAAATAAATAAAATAAAATCTTAAGTATATATATATACAGTGGTGTGAAAAAGTGTTTGCCCCCTTCCTGATTTCTTACTTTTTTGCANGAAACATTTAAGTGCGGAAAACATGCAAAAAAGTAAGAAATCAGGAAGGGGGCAAACACTTTTTCACACCACTGTATATACATATAAATAAAATAAAAAATAAATGCAATGATAATAATAATAATGATGATGATAATATAAAAATAATAATAATTATTATTATTGCATTTTTTGTATATTTTTTAATATTTTATTTTATTTATTTTTCACTATGTATTTATAGTGCTGCCCCGTGTGAACTTCAACTCATCAGTAGGGTCTTATTTACACTTTACCTTATTTGATAATAATAATCATCATCATCATCATTATCATAATCATAATTATTATTAGTAAAATAATTATTCAAATAGATATATAAATAAAATATAACACATGAAAATAAATGCAATAATAATAATTAGCAATATTGCATTTTAAAATTATTATTATTGCATTAAAATAAATTAAATTAATTAAAATAAAAAAATAAAATGTAAAGTAAATATATGAATAAAATAATATTAATTGTTATTGTTATTGTTGTTGTATGTTATTATACACTGCATGTTTTTTTTCTTTCTTTTCTTTTCCTTTTACATGTATTATTTTTATCATTTCAAAAGCCTCCTGTGGACAAGTGCTGCGAATTAGCACGTGTGCTAAAACACTCAAACAATGCATCTGGTCCGTCCAATGCAATTGTGATGTCCACATCAAATAAACAATAAATAAAAAAATAAAAATTATCAATATTATTATTGCATTTTTTTTGTAGGTTTTTTTTAGCTATATTTCACCATTTATCTATAGTGCTGGTTCGTTTCCAAGTTCAGTGCATTCCATTGTACCTCTGACCCTGCGTTAACCTAAAGTCATCATTAGGACCATTAAAGCAGCCCATCAACCTGACTGGCACCATCCTGAGATGAAAGAAAACCATCTATATGCACATCAAGTGGAGGGGGGGGGTGCTTATCTCCCCTGCACGTGCAGACGGTCTGTCCAACCTGATGCCTCTTAAATATTGTTGCACCTTAAAGCCAGATCTGACATCTATAAATATGACACGCTCCAACATGCGTAAAAACCCTAATTTTCTGCAAAGATGCAAGAACTGCTGAGACAGACTGGGCTGCATGGCTCGCTGCTCCCGGACGGGGAGTGCTTCGACATGTGGCATGACTACATGAACCTGGGCGGACTGCTGAAGATGCTGAGTGGCAATCATGATCTGCGCTACACAGACATGGAGGGCCTCGAGACAGAAGCAGCAGCACCGTGGAGCTACTTCAGGGCATCTTGGGAGGAGGATTTCAAAAACTACTATGGGACTAGTTCACCCAGCGGAAGCCTCTTGGGGACTACTTCACGCAGCAGCAGCCTGTTAGGGACTAGCTCACCCTTCACCCTGCCGGAGGCTGCTTCAACCAGGAGCACCAGCTTCTCCGGGACCACTTCACCCAGGAGCACCACCCTCTCCGGGACTACGTCACCCAAGAGCAACAGCCTCTCCGGGCCTGCCTCACCCTCCAGCCTCTCGGACAGCAGCTGCAGCGAGGCTTCCTCCCTGTACTGCCCCTTCTGCAGGCACAACGGGGAGACTGCAAAGGTGTACCGGTCACACAACCTGAAGTCAGAGGACGGGAAGGTGAGCTGCCCCATCCTCTACAACTACACCTGTCCCATCTGTGAGGCCACCGGGGACAACGCCCACACCCGCAGCTACTGCCCACAGGCCAGGAGGCCAGACGCTGCGGGGATCCTGCCGTGGCTCAGGCTCAGTGCTCGGAAGGGAAACTGAAATGACTGATGACGCTGAAAGGACTGTACATAATTACTGAGACCTGTTTTGGGCACGTGTTCATGTTAAACTGTTGCAGGTTCCTGATGAGATTCAAGTGAAATTGTGCACTTTGCATTATTATTATGTTACTGTCATTGTGCTCCAGTCATGCTCTGCTATGAATAGCCTAAATATGATTTCAGTCTAAGGTAAAATGTTTTCAAACCTTGAGACAACTATGTTGAAAATTCACATTTTGGAAAATTATTTTTTGTATGTATTATCAAAAATAAATATGGCTGAAGTTAGTTTTGTTGTTGTGGTCATTGTAACTGTTTAATTTGAGGGTGAAATCAGGCAAAACTATTGACAGCTTATTTTCGATAAGAAACTATAGTTGTATTTCCAAACCTAAATATGCAAATGCACTTTAGATTTAACACAAAAAATAAATGATTACAGCAACCTGAACTTAAATAATTAAGATCAGATATAATAGGTAGCCTACCGTTTTAATAGCAAAAGATACACCTTCATTAATCCCCAGTGGGAGTTAAGTTGTTGCAGTGGTACAGGGACAGAAATAAACACAGATAAGTAATAAAATAACAGAAATAAGATGTGAATAAATTAAAATTAAAACAATAAAACCTATAAGAGCATTTAGAAGACAAGTGACATGGTAAAGTGAGTGATACTGTTAAAGTGTCAGTGTATGATTATTAACAGCAGGGTCAACAGGTGTTGGTTGGATGGTACCATGTTTGTCTATTAATATATCAGAATATAGTGCAAAAGTAAAGTAACATTAATATAATACATTGTGATATAGTATGAGATAGACATAAGGTGTAATAGTGCACTGAATGTCATAATGTATAGTTCAAAAATATAAGTATAGTGCAGTGCAGCAAAAAGGGGAGCAACGAGTCATCATTTCATAACTCACTGATTAATAATTATAAAGAGTAAACTCTGGTCCAAGTGCTGCTTTGATCGGGTGATAAATTGCTGTTACTAAACAGCCATATGAACAATGACCCTGGTTATATCACAGGTCTTATTGTAGTACAACGGATAAGCTCTCAAATTATGAGGAATTGTGCACTTTTTGAAAAAAGCATGAAATTTCTACCATAGTTAGTACATACCATAAGGTTTATTTTCAGATGTGGAGGGAAGTCAGATTTGACCTCTGAGGCCCGGGAGAGGTCAAATTCAAGATGACCACCAATAATATTCAAATATGCTTAACTTTGGAACCAAACACAATAGAAAAATATTTAAGGTGTCATTTCCAACTAGGTTTAGGGCGCCCATTCAGTTAGTGATACTTTTGAGATCAATGGAATTCAAGAAAATGCATTTAGGTCAAGGTCAAGGTAAAAATTTGCTTTAAAAAAACATTTTCCCCTCTTTTTTTCCCCTTTTTCTATGAACCCCAAAACATATTTCAATTACTTTTTACTCTCCTGTATTATTCAGTAATTAGTTAGTATTTACTGGAATGTGTGGTTATTTTTTCGTGCTAAGCAGCGATGTAGTCAGTAGGCAACATGATGAGTAGGCTACAGTATGCACAGGTGACGAGACAGAGAGCACTTCTGACATAAATATCCTACCAGGTAAACTGACTGACTATGAACAGACAATATAAGTATACTTGGGTAAAGCCTTAACATGCAAATACATTGAATTTGACAAATTATATTGAATTTGAAAAAAATAAATAAATAAATGGCAGGCACTGATCAAAATAATTCTGCTAGCTAAACTAGAAGACAGTCTGGAACATGCGTGAGCTGAAGTCAGTTGAATGATTGAACAGCGTATGTTCTAGAGATTGTGTTTGGTTCCAAAGTTAAGCATATTTGAATATTATTGGTGGCCATCTTGAATTTGACCTCTCCCGGGCCTCAGAGGTCAAATCTGACTTCCCTCCACATCTGAAAATAAACCTTATGGTATGTACAAACTATGGTAGAAATGTCATGCTTTTTTCAAAAAGTGCACCATTTATCTGCTAATCCGCTGTACTGTTGTTGGATTATTACATATGATGCTTTCAGGTGAAAGACACATTTTAACGTTGTAGCTGAGGGGGTTATTTTAACTTCTTTGTACACTGTTAGTTTAACAATAGCAATGTGCCAGACTCTACTCTATGCATATGTCTTTTATGTAAAAGACTAACCTGTGATGCAACTGGCATGGGCGGATTATGAGACAACCTCAACCTCTCCTACACAGGAGCAAGACACACAGACTTTGTGGTGGTTTTAACTCTGTGTCTCTTTGACGGTCATTTTGTGTCTTTTGTGGTTGTCTTATGTCTCTTCGAGGCCATTTTGTTTCTCTTTGAGGTCATTTTGTGTGTTTTTGTGGCTGTTTTGTGTCTCTTTGTGGTCATTTTTTGTCTCTTTTAGGTCATTTTGTGTCTCTTTGTGGTCGTAGTATGTCTTTTGTGCTTGTTTTGTGTCTCTGTGGTTGTCTTATGTTTCTTCTAGTCCATTTTGTGTCTCTTTGTGGCTGTTTTGTGTCTCTTTGAGGTCATTTTGTGTCTTTTGTGGTTGTTATGCCCCTTTCTGTAGTTATTTTGTGTGACTTTGCAGTTGCACTGCATCTGTTTGCGGTCTTCTTGTGTGCTTTTGTGGTTTTAAATCACTTCCTGGTTGGTATTCGTTGATTTCGGTGATATTTTGCAGATGAAGACCAGGAGGGGACCTCTGACACTTTAGGGCCCCTGGGCTTGTGTGTGGTAGGACCCTTGAGTAATTCATCCAAGGAAACTAGAAGTAAACTAGATTTAAAAAAAAAAAATACAATATTTCTCTCTGAGACAGCTAGAAATATGGAAATACTCAAATATAGGCCTAAGTATCTCAAAATTGAATATAACATAAACAATTTATTTAGTTCGTTTCCACCACTAAAATATATAAAAAGCACATTTTAATGACATGAAGTATACTTGAGTAATTCAGGTAAGACAGTTGGGTCATGACTGATTTAATTTTGCAATAACATCTAAATGTCACCCTTCCATGATAAATTTTCTCCAGTGGGCAGCGCACCAACATTTCATAAAATTCTCAAGATGAAGTTGTACAAAGTTGCAATGATTTCAATTCAATCAATTTTATTTATAAAGCCCAATATCACAAATCACAATTTGCCTCACAGGGCTTTACAGCATACGACATCCCTCTGTCCTTATGACCCTCGCAGCAGATAAGGAAAAACTCCCCAAAAAAACCCTTTAACGGGGAAAAAAACGGTAGAAACCTCATTATTGCCTATTCATAAAAGAGTACCTGGTCTCACCTGCTGGGACAGAAACCAAAACAGACCTGTTACCAAACATGACTACCGGGACAAAGTCCAGCCTTTGTAATTGTTTATAACTCAGTTATGTGGGGGCAGATTTTTTTTTATCTTTGCTCTGATTCACAGATTAATTTATTCCACCATTAAGGACAGAGACAGAAAGTCTGCAAACATTAATGATGTAAGTTTCACACAGGTACACGTACAGAGGGGCCATAAAAGCCTCACTATTACACAACCAGCTGTTATTAAAGCAACAGAAGCCCCTCCTCGACCGCAGTCTATGTGTGCCTCTTTAACAGCTTTCGTCCTAGAGTGCACATTAAATGGTATGTTGAAGGCTTCCTTATCCAACTGGCTTTAAGAATGAATTATCAACATGCAGTCCAAAGCTGCTGAACAAACATGCTTTTTTTTGTTTATAATATGTGTTTTAATTTATAATACTTGTATTTTTAGATGACTTTTCCACAATGGCAAAACACAACATCAGCCTTTTGATTGCCATAGTGCTGGCATTGCTCTTCTTCATCATCACTATGGTGTTCACTGCTCTGGCAGCGTCGGGAATACGTAAGTCCAAGATTTAATGCATCATTTTGTGATATAGCTATTCACTATACAACTGTGAATAACATTGCATCCTTGGACCTTGTCAAAATAAGTTTAGAAAATAATTTTGCATCTGTTCAGCTCTGATTTTTTAATATGTATTCCAAAGATCCGTTTTTGGAGTCCACCGGTAACATCTCAGATGAGTTTCTAACCGAGATCACACCAGCAGGATGGACCTTTACCATCTGGTCGATCATTTACATCTTTCTGGCTCTAGTGTTGGTCTACATCCTCTCCGGCATCTTTAGGAAGTGAGAACCTAAATTTAATTTTCATGGTTATCTTTGTCTCCTTGATTGTACCTGGTTTGGTGACCTAAACATTTCCCCCTCTGTGATTTTCTTTCTTTAGGAACGCATATGGTTACGTCTACTGCAGCCCGCCTATTTTGCCACATGCATTTTTTGCAGTTTGGTGCTTGAATCTGGCCTCGAATACTGCATGGTTGTTCCTGTGGGACAGAAAGTGAGAAAGGACCTTTTCTTCATTTACTGCAGTTTATTTCATAGTCATGAGGAAACCATGTTTGATTAGTTGTTACAAGCAAACAAACTGGCTGTAAATGCATGACTGAGCATACAGAAAAACAACACAGGCTGAGTCTCGATTCCACTGGCTCCCAACCTGGGGGTCCCAAACTCTACTGGAGGTCACCAAAGCTTGGTTGTTCTATATTGTATTTAGCATGAAATGTCCATAAAATAGGTCACTTAGTCAAGGGTCACCAGTTTACTCACTGATAGAAAAGGGGACTCCACCTAAATTAAGAATCCCAACATTTTATGTCTATGGCCTATATAGTTCAATCAACATGAGCTTCTTTCTGTAATAGTGAGAAATCAGCGAGGTAAGTCTCAAATTTGTGATGTCATCAAGTATAGAGTCTGGAGCTCCATAGACAGTGATTATGAGGCTGATTTTGTGGAGCCACAGGATGTTTGTTTTCTTTTCCACATCCAAATGAGCTTTCTGCACCCATATAGTCAGAACATTTCTCTGGGTTCTCTCAGTGTCATCTGGAACCATTCATTGCCCGTGGAGCATCTCTAGATTTTATACCCTATGCATCACAATTTTGAATTCTAGCACTCTAATTTAGGGATTTTGAAGAGAGTTGTTCATGTTTACTGATATTTTTGTACTGTCTTAGTTCACAGAAAAATGGGTGTAGTTCCCCTTTAAGAAAAAAGCTCGGGAACCACTGCTCTAGTCAACCTGACGTTCGTGTCTTTGAATGTGGGAGGAAACAGGAAGAAAACCGCAAGGTCATAGGGTTAAATATGGGTCATCACCTAAAACTGATAAGATCACGGAGGCATGACTGCATAGAGAACAAATTTAGTGACAACGTGGAGGAATTTTGGGAGATACTGTATACTTCAGACATACAGCTACTGTAAACAGATGTGTCATTCTGTTTCTCCACATTGGAATATTACTTTTATTTGTATATATTTGTTATCTGTTTCTTGGAATTGTATTTATACCTAATCTAGCTGTTTTTCCTGATTTGAGTCAAGGGTCTATGTTGTACAGATTAAAAAGCCTTAAGAGGCAAATTTGTGGTGTTTGATTTTAGGCTATGAAAACAGTAGGAAATCCACAGAAGTCACATGCTGCATGTGACTTGATAACACCAAGACTGAAATGATTACATTTTCTGGCATACCATTTTCCTGCAGGCATGATCACTGTGATAAAATATACATTATTCTATTTCTCATCCTCACAGGTTGATGCTTATTGCACTGGTTTTCCTCATCCTCATCGCCTTGACCAACTACGCGATGATAATCTTCTCCTGCCACGGTCTGCACAGCTATGGCGCCTGGCTCAACAAGTACCACAAAGTAGACCTGTGGCTTCACCGTGTGTTGGTGAGTTTGGCTGCTCAACTGCAACTTGTGTCCATCACCAACTCTGCACATGTCTCTGCATTAAAGTCGTGTCTGTTGTCTCTGACAGGTTCAGAATGGTGTCGCCATATATGCAACATGGACAACCATTGCATCCATCATTAACCTGGCCATCGTGCTGACTAATGATGCAAACATGTACCCAACGGACGCTGCCACCGCCGCGCTGGCTGTTTTGGCTGCAGTGTTGTTTGTGTGGTACGTGCAAAGGAAAATTCTGCATTACCTTTAATAAGTTTGTTAAAAAACATGTCTGGAGCAAATGTGTTGTATGTCTCGCAGGTTCATACTGGAAAACTTTGTCCTTGACAAACACGTGAGGTACATTATCACCATTTACCTCGTTGTGATCTGGGCGCTGACGGGGGTGTTCATGAAGAAACAGGATGCTGTAATTTCTCTTGTCAATAGTGACTTCATTGGTGAGGAACTACTTCATGTCTTATTACACAACTCTACAAATATTGCATGGACTGTGAATGATCTGTTAACAGTTACAGGGTTCCCCACCAGTATGCACACTTTAATACTTCCCTCTGACATTTATCTCTCCACTATAGATGGACTGTTGGGTGTAGCCTGTACCTTGTTTGGTGGACGCATGTTTTTGGTCATCTGGAGGCACATTAAATTTCCATTTTACGAAGACATCAACGTAGACAACATGTCTCCGATGGAGGTCGCTGAGAAGCAGAAGAAGATGTTTATGTAAGACTGTTGAAGGAATATTTTAATGAAAAACCTTTCTGTATCATGCATTATTGTTTCTGTAACGTATGAGATGAATTTCTAAATGCTTTGTATATATTGCAGTGTATAGTTTTTGATTAAGTTGTCTCACTTAGTTGTCAGTACATTGTGTACTCAAACTGCACTGAGTCGTAATAATGTGCTAAAATTTTTCAATTTACCTGCTTTTTCACATAAATATGAAAATAGATGGTTAATATTTGTTTTTATTCATGTGTTTTAACTTTTATTTTGTACAATGTTAAAAATAAAACATTGCTTGCTCTCAATTTTACACTTCTGTGGAATGATTTGTTTTCTTCATTGAACTCCTCTAAAACATGAGCCTTGCGCCATATAAATGTAACGATATACTGTGTTTAAGTGGCTTTAGTTGTCCATGGACCTCCCCGCTTGATCCACAGCCATCTTGACGCCTTTTCTGCGGCGTCAGTGATGTTCTTGATGGCTCTCCTTGTGTGCAGTCCCTTCACTCCCAGCCTCTTGAGTGCCCTAATGAGAGACTGGCCGACGAATCCTCTGCATCCAACCTCAATAGGGTTGCATCGGGTACGCCATCCCCTGCTTTGGTACTCGTCTGCCAGCTCCTCATATTTGGCCCTCTTCCTTTCAAAGGCCTCCTCTGTCCGGTCTTCCCAGGGAACAGTCAACTCCAGCAGGACCACTTGTCTTGATGTTTCTGACACCAGCACCATATCTGGCCTGACTGTGGTCTCTGCGATGTTCTCTGGGAATTTAAGCTGTTTCCACAGGTCGACCTTCAGCTGCCAGTCCCGAGCTGTTGCCCCCCTTCTCTTGTAAGGACTGAAAACAACACAATAGAAATAGATTAAGAAATACACAAAGTGCAAACTGTTGGTTATTGTCCATGCACAGACGTAGATTTCAGGGGGGATGCAGGGGGCATGTCCACCCTCAATATCTGGAGCATGTGCATTTGTCTCCCACAATAAAAACATAAAGGTACAAGAGGACTTTTTGAGAAAACTAAGGACATCCATCCATCCATCCATTTTCAGACGCTTATGCGGGGCCGGGTCACAGGCGCAGCAGGCTAAGCAAAGCACCCCAGATGTCCACCCAGAAACGGTTTCAAGCTCCTCCTGGGGGACCCCAAGGTGTTCCCAGACCAGATGAGCGTGTTCTGGGTCTGCTGTGGGGCCTCATCCAAACTGAAGACATTGACACCATAAATTGATGCAGAGGAAAGGCACAAATTGGTGCATAAAAAAAAAAAAAAAAAGAGTTTAATGCTCAAAATGTCATATATTTCCCCCCCATGGTTGAAGCGAAACCTCCACCCTCGTGTCCATGTTTGTTTTGGTACAAGCACACGCGACAGTTGGCCCTCAGGCTGGATCTGCGGTGTCGTTCAGGGTGTCTAGTGTTTTTATGCAATCAGAAGGTTTTGCTCTGTCCTGACTGTCAAAGAAAAAAAAATGTACAAGTTGTTGTGTGGACTTTGTACTTAGAGGAACTATAAAGTCAGATCCTGCCTAATACTGAGAAAGCATTGATGAAATCACCTGTTCTACGTCTAATTTACTGTCAGATAAAAGTGGCTCAATTCATGGTGAGACGAATAGCCACAAAAACAAGGATTACTTTTTAGGGTTGAACTTGATGTCTCCATCTCACTTAACAAGAAAATTAGATTTTTAGGCTTTCGTATCCCAGCATGGTTTCAAATGAATAAACTGTTATTCATTTGTGAGTAACCCACATGAATGCATTTCATTACTATAGATCATATAGGGGGAAACAGTTTGTCAGTCGTTTATTATTCTCTGCACTATGGCAGAAATGTATACAAGATAAGAGGCGCACGTGATGCTCCGAGTGGTCGTAAAACTCACTCTTACACAACTGGCTATTGTATAAAAAAGGCAGCGCCCCGTCCTCTGCACAGTTTCTCTGGACCTTCACACTGATGACTCAGCTCACACACAGACAGGCAAAGAAAGGTATGGTGTGTCTTGTTTGGCATTATCGTGTCATTGTCATGTGGGCCCCCTTTTTGATTTGCTACCACAGTTTTATTATCCTGGAGGAAGCTCAGCATGCAGCAGTGGCACGTGGACCTTAGTTTTAACGCCCGATTTAAGTCGTTGATATTTGTATTTTGAAAATATTGTAGCCAGAATAACAGACTTTTTAAGAACATTTTTGTGGTGACAGCCGGTAGTTTCTGAGAATGACACAACTTTATTCTGATTATCATCACTGTCTTGCAAAGGTCAGAGGTCAGGTTCAAATGCAGGCCACCGGCAGTAACAGGAAGGGATAACATATCTCCATCAAGGACACATTTCTTCAAGCAAAACGCTATTTGCTCTTCAGTAAAAACCACCACAATGTGCCAAATAATTATTATGTAAATATAAAGCCATTGAAATCCTTTGATCTATGTGGTTATGTGCAAATGTTTTAAAAATAATTTCTGTTTTTTGCTTTTATTCATCACAGTAGACCACAATGGCAAAACATAATCCTGGACGCCTCGCTGCGATAGTGGTGTCTGTTGTCGGCTTTGCAATAAGCTTGGTGTTCAACGGGCTGTCAGTCGTTGGAGTTGGTAAGTCAAAGCTTGACTTTATGTATGATTGTGACGGGAATGTAAAGCTGTTGGGAAATCACAAATATTAGTTTAACGTGTTACATTCCTCTCCGTTCTCACTCATTATTTGCATTCTTCTCTCGAGGTCCTTATGATACCACCACAGCCAACGTGTCTGCAGTGTTTGACACCCAGATCACACCTTCAGGATGGACTTTCAACATCTGGAGCGTCATCTACGTCTGGCTGACAGCGATGATTGTATACATCGTCGCGGGACTTTGCAGAAAGTTGGGGCCAACTTTTTTAATTCTCTTGTTCAAAAACTTACTGTGTGTTTTCCCTTGTTTTGGGGGGAGGGGATACCAGATATGAGACAAATTTAGGATGCATCATCAGCTGTAAGAGAGAACAGAAGAGAACAGCAGCCTAAATTAACAATCTTTTTTTGTAGGAATGGTTATGGCTACGTTTACTGCAGCCCTGCAGTGCTGCCTTATGGATTCTTCATTAGCTGGTGCGTCAATCTTTGTTTCAATATTGGCTGGCTGATCGTTTGGGACAGAGGGTAAGAGTTTCCAGTGGCCCCTGTGGTTATTCTTTGTAAATTAAGCAACCTAATTTAAAATGTCATACATCAGTTCATAATTAAATGTGTGTCTTTCTGCTCGGCCCCACCAAAGAGATATGATTGCTGCACTGGTTTTTCTCGTCTTGGTCATCTGCACAAACTACTCCATGATATTTTTTGTCTGCCATGGACTCCATGTTTATGGAGCCTGGCTAAAAAAATACCACAAAGCAGACCTGTGGCTCCTGCGTGTGCTGGTTAGTATGACAAGTGTGAATGCCCCAGGTTACATGAGCCTATTCCATGCACATGAAGTTAAAATAATGTGCTTTAAGTGCACACTGTTTCAACTAAAAACCTCTTTAATGCCACATTTGCAGGTTCAGAACGGAGTGATGATCTACACAACATGGACAACCATTGCAACACTAATCAACCTGACCATCGTTCTGACTTATAATGTAGAGATGTCGCCAACGGATGCAGCCACTATCTCGTACTCCCTTTTGGCTGTCGTGTTGCTTATGTGGTCAGTGCTCGTCACTACAAAAACACTAATAAAAGAGGGAATGTGAAAAATCATTACTGCAATTCTGAAGCAAATGTGTTTGTGCTGTGTGCTTCACAGGTTTGTGTTGGAAAACTTTGTCCTTGACAAACACGTGCGGTACATCCTCGTCATCTACCCGGTTGTGATCTGGGCGCTGTCTGGAAACCTGGACAAAAACTTTGATGCAGAATCACCCAACCGCAATGGCATCTTCATTGGTGAGACACTGGATTAATAAGTGATAAAAGTGTTGTAATCACAACAGTCTACATCCCATTATCTCTGAAACATGATGGACAGCAAAACACAATATTGATGAAAAAAATGCTGTGACTTTTCAGTAATTACATCCATTGCAAAGCAAATAAAATGTTGCCCTAATTCAGATTCAGATTCAGATTCAGAATACTTTATTAATCCCGGGGGGGAAATTGTTTTTGTTCCAATGCTCCGTGCAAAGTAGAAATAGAAATACAGCATGAATGGAAACAAGAGGCCTTCAATGTATGAGGAAATCTGTTTAAAGTTGTACTAACTGGGTTTTCTTCTCTTAGCTGTGCTGCTGGCTTTAGCCTGTGCGTTGTTCGTCATTCGGATTGTTTTGGTGGTTTGGAGACACATCAAACAGCCCCTCTACGCAGACGCCAGTCCTGAAGCCATGGAACCGACGCAGATTGCTGAAAAGCAGAAGAAGATATTCCGCTAAGCATTTTTATGATATAGGACACTGACACTTGATGATGTCATGTATGACAGAAGACAGCTGTGCAGGTGTTTGGCATTGCTCTGTTGATAATCATGGGAACAGATGTTTTATTTTGTAAATTCTAATAAATTTTTATCAAATTCTGATTGCATACCGTGTGATTTAAAATGCACTTTTGCATAATTTGCATAGTTAAATAATTAGCAATATGCTTTTCAACTTTGACTGACTGATCTCTGAACTTTTTATGGCTTTTTTGTAACATACTGATTGCTAACGTGACACATTAGGCTCTGATAAGGAGACTGTTACAACACCACACAGAGGCGGAGGGACAACACTGTAGTCACCCACCTTTGTATGTATATAACATTTCCCATGGTTTATTAAATGTTAGTTTTATTTCAAAAAACAATTTATGCTCCAACAGTTTCCTCACCTTGACATATTTATTTGGATTGAAGCATGCATGATACCAACTGTTTTATCATTTCAGCAGCACTGATGATGAACAAGAATATCATAATTCAAGTAGCTATATACAAGGCCTACTACTCCAGAAATCCAAACATCATAGACATTATCAAATATCATGAGAAGTAAGTGTTATTTTATACTGTTGTTTGGGTTAAAATCTTTTTCAGAGTATGTTGGGTGCAAAAGCTCATTGATCATGCAAAACATATACTATTTGAATTCTTAATATAATATAATTTCAAGTATGTTTAATTATCTGAATTATCTCAGTAACTGTAGCAATATTTTGTAGATTTGAAATCATTTTTGTTAGATTTAACTATGATTGACCTGTAGAGGGCAGCAAGGTGAAGCTCTAGCTGTGAGCTCAGGCTACCGGAACAAAAATGTAGAAGAAGAACACCCTTCTCTTCCTGTGTTCCCTTGTCTATGTCGCCCTGAGCATAGTCTTTCAGGCAGCAAGTTCGTGGCAATCCAAGGCTTTGTTCACCCGCAATACGTTCAATCAGTCAGATAGTTGCTTTTATGGTTTACTTTTAATACACTCGAGATTATGTTGGAGTTTAAAGCGCAGACTGCGGATTAGCGTCCGCCAAAGCTCCAATAGTGTTGCCTGGGGAGCTTAACTCAGGGCAAAATGTCCCCCACTTTTCCGAGACGGCGGGTCAATTACAAATTGTCAACAGCGCCATTGTTTTGCTAACGCTAACGCTAACGCTAACGCTGGTTATCATTTCTCAACAGCTGGCTCACCAGCTTTATATGTTGTACATAATATTAGATTACCTTGTCGTTCCTGACTTTATTTTTAAAGGGTGGATACACATAAATGCGTCCCGGAAGCAAACCTTGAAAGAGCAGTTATTGAAAACAAAATGATAGCTAGCTAACTGCTAGCTTCGGTCTCGCTGTCGACTAACGGCGCCGTTAAAAGACAGACACACTAGATTACATAAATGGAGACAAATTACGCTACTTTGGTAAGTTTGAGTTTCTGTTTTCTTTTGTGCTATTGAGGAAAGAGGGCTGAGCGAACATGTTAGTCAACGACAACAGCTGCTAGTCTGCGACAAATAGCATTACGGTAACGATAGTTAGCTAAAAACAATCCAACCGCCATGAACATGGTGTTCAGTTTATGTTGGAAAAGTTTCACCTTCATCGTCGTTTTGGAGACTGTAGTTTGCGATGCTGTTAAATGGTATTACGTAAAACTGAGAGCTGTTTCTAATATTTTGTCCACTCTGTGTCGTTACAACAATGATTGTTGCATTACATATATTACGGTAAAGGTAATCGTGACTTGGTATACCTGATTAACTGAGTGTGATATTTAAGTGATGTTAGCTGGTAAGTTCTCATTTAAAAAGTGACCAAATTACAGTCGTCTCTGGTAACTTTCTCCACATCATGTGTCTGTTTACAGAGGAGACCAAAGAGGAAACTCTGCTACCTCACAAACAAGGAAAGGTAAGTTATTCACTTTGCTTTGTTTGTTCAATCCTGAAACAAGACAACTGAAACTTGGGATTTCTGCAATTTTTTTTTTTTTACAAACTATTTGTCACGAACGATGGGTGTGAGAAAATGTCAATACATGAGTATAGCAGTGTTATGTATTGTGATACTGTATTGATTCCCCAAACTCTATCTATTTTTAATTGTTTACAAGAAAAAAAATTGTGGCAGTGGTTCATTTGTGTTGCATTTAAACCCCCAACTGTTAGATCCTTCAGTGTTGTAATTTATCTTAAGACATTTGACTTCTTCCATACAACATATCACTAGCGCAAACACAAAGAACATAGGCCTATGAAACAGGCAGTCAAAAAGAGAGCTGACATTGACCGTTTTCGTAAAATTAGATTTAAATAAAATCCCAGTTCATTGCCTATCGCGGTGTATTGAATTGTAACCGCTGCGTCATGATACCTATGGCATCACCAGATTTTGCCAATATTTGCCTGTTTGTCTGTCACAAATAATATATATGTTATCTGTTGTTTTTTTCTGTAACATTGTTTTTTGGGAGTTTAAAATATTTTGTATAACCTGATCTTTGTGTTTTCAGTCCACCAGAATGGACAGCACCGCAGACATTGGAAGAGATCGATAAGATGTTCGATGACTTGGGTGAGTTGAGAGTGTAATTGCTTCATTTTACTATTTTGCAGTTTGTTTTGCATTTTCATCATGTTAAACTATACTTGACTATCTTTTCAGATCCATCATCACATATTATTGATGACCTATCACACCCATGTCCTCTGCTCCAGACCTTTGATACGGAGTGTGAGAGAATAGCTTCGCCAGTCCCACAGGAAGTACACTTAAAGGAAGAACTTCCAAAATGTCAAACGGTAATGTTCAGGCAAAATATCTTGAATAACTGAGAGGTAGTTTGATGTCTCGTTGGATGTAGCAGGCAGTAGTTGATTTTAACATGTAGAGGTGCTTGCTGAGTGTTGTGATATTGTTACTGTCCTCACATGGGAAAGTCTTAATGAGCCAGTTGTTAAAATCTTTTTTGTTTGTCACATGCTCAACATATCTCTATGTTGTGCAGTAGTTACACAACATTCTTTTTTCTGTTTTTACATTGATTTTACTGTCTGTCAGGTAGTCACAAAATTTCCAAGACACATTAGCATGATGTGGGATGAAATATCCACACTGTGCCTGAATGCTGCAGCTCAGCTAGTGAAACAGAGGTTTTCCCCTTTCTGGTTATGTGCTTGTTTATAGACTCAGCAGCTGTATATGGGCTTTGTGCACCTTTCTTTCATCAGGCAAGATCTGATCCCCCATAGATGTGCTTTTATAATGTATATTTTATAACTCATTAGGATCCTGAGGGAGAGGCACTGCATCCTGCAACAAGCTCACCCAGTCCTAAACTAGACATCGGTAAGAGACTCCAGCCTTGGCCTTTTAAAATCCATGCACAGTAAATATTCGGTCACTCATCCTTTGCTCTTTTTTACAGCAAAGTTTTTCTTGTTAAAGGATGCTTCATTTTTTTTGTTGCAGATTTGGACATCCCATTCGAAGCACATGGGCCAATGAAGACATCCAGTCCTATTGAAGACAATGTGGTGGAACATGTAGAAGAGCTGGACAATGAAAAACACCGGGTTGTGTCCCCAGTTCTCTTCGCGTGTGAGGATGATGAAAAGGAAGGGGCAAATACAGAGCCTCAACCCATCCAGGAACCCCAGTGCAACAGGCACGTCGAAGAGGAGTAAGTAATTATTAATACATTTCATGAAGGAAATAAGATGTTTGTATGAAGTGTAGGAGTCTATTGTCGACAGTAACATCAGGAGCAAGTGTGTTTTTACTTGTTAACTGACAGCATGTTTCTTTCTTCTAGACTTGAGTTGGAGTCTCCTCCAAGTAAGGTCCTTCTTAGCAAACCTGAGAGGTCAAGTCGCAAAAACAAGGTGGAGGGATCGTGGTAAGAGCCTCTCTAATTCTCAAAGTTATGATAAGCTGGCTGAAAGCACACAAACAGTCCGTCAGCACCTGATGGATTGCAATACAGAACACAAATAGCGATAGCAGTGTGAAGGGTTCCTAATTGTGTTTTGATGTTTGACCTTTATTTTCTCTGATACCTGTATTACTTATTTGGATGTTTACATTATTAGATTTTTTACTTGGGTGCATGTGATGAATATTTACTTTTTGCAGCAGCAGCAAAGAGAGTCAGCCAGTCAAAGAAAAAACACCCAAGAAACCTCAAACACCTGTTTTGGAGGGCAAAAGAAAAACACCAAGGTAAGAAGTGATGACTTTTTAATGTGTAGTTGCAGTTATTTTTGTGCTTTCACTTTAGATCCGGTGATCTCACAATACTGGATATCTGGCGCCGATATTTATATCAGCATTTATTACCTGGTGGTAAAGGTGGTAAAACTAAAAATGAAAGCCAATCCCAGATTCATGCGTGTTCACTATATTTGCACTTTTTCAACGCTGTGTCAGCAGTTTTCATTACCTCTTTTTGGATATCTGCTGTTTACAGTCTGGCACCTGGTCACTACGTTTATAGAAAAGTTGATCTCACCAGCGTGCTGTGCTCAGGAACTTCTCAAACACAGCAAAATAAGAATTGAATAAGGAAATACGGGCAGAGGGCAGTCTGTGCATATAAATACACCACCACACATTTGTATTGGGTCATAAGTGATGGCTGAGAGTGGTTCCTTTGAAATTTCTTTGCTTATACATTGTTTTTTTAGGAAAATCCTGCGTAGTTTAGATGTATTATTTTCACACTGTGTACGCATGCCACATGCATTGTATAAGTAACCTGTGGCAGAATGTAAGAAATGCATAGTTATAATATATTGTTGTATAACAGTAACCTAACTGGAAATTACATTATTATTAATACCTTTAGGGTAAAATGACATTTATTTTTACTTTTGTTTACTCCCAGGCGAGAAAATGTTGACCCACCTGTGTCAGTGGAGAGACAGGAGCCTGAACTCGCAGCCCCTAAAAAAGATTCAAAACGTGTTAACATGCAGCCGTCAGTGGAGCTCACCCGTGTGGAAAAGGACATGACCGCTTTCCTTAAGAAGCTTAGGGACTCTGCACAGCCCAGACCTGCATGGTGAGTTGAGATAAGAGTACACCTAATGTATTTTGTAACTATGGTGTCTTCCTATTGAAAAATTGAAAATACCAAAATGTGTTTACAAAGTAACCACTGGTTTACTTCAACATAAAAACATAAAATCATTTATTTAACTTTTTTTGTAGTTCCAGGAAGTCTGTGTCACCAGTGAAAGTGCCCCCTCCTCCTCCTGAGCCAGACGATGATTTCCTAATCCTGGAAGATGACAGACCTCTTTGGTTTTCCATTCCAAGTAAGACTGCCACCAGCAAGAAACAGAGACAGAGCAAAACGTCCAGCACCGACAGAGACAGCTCGACGGACAGGGGCACGAAGGAGAGCCCACTGGAGACTGCACAGACACAGCAGGAATCTGAACAGGCGAACAGCAAAGTGGGAAGTCAGACTGTCAGTCAGAAAACAAAGAAGGTGAAGAGGAAAGAGAAGAACAAGGAGGTGACCGAGCCTGGAAATGATGAGGAGGAATTGCCCAGGCCGGAGGATCTTCCTGCGGGTGACTTGAGGGAAGAAGAGAAACCAAACAAAAAGAAACGACTGAAGAAGGTACCATCTAAAGAAAGAGACAAGGAAGAGGAGCAGCCTAAAGACACAGCCAGCAGGAAAACAGATGAAGAAAAACCCACTCTGGAAAGGGAAAAGAAAGCTCAGAAGCCTTCTGATGTTAAAAGATCAAAGTCTGTAAAAGATGGGAATGAAAATGCCAAGACAAGCAGGTCTAAGTCATTAAAGGGGGCCAGAAAAGTGACGCAGGGATCTGATGTGGTAAAGGAGACAATGTATGCAGAGGCTGGGAAGGAACAAAGTCAGAGCTTGGAGGAGCACGCAGATGCTGAAGACCTGGGTCCTCTTTCAGGTAAGGGCCTCCTATGTGTTGACGTTGAATCTTTCTGTGAGTCATAATTACAGGTCAGTCAGTGTAAATGTCTCTAAATGTAAATGCTGCTGTTGTAAATCCCAAGTGTTGATAGATTACATCAACATTTGGGAATAGAACAACTGTTTTAAAGGTGGAAACTAAAAAGAGGTTACTTTGAGCATCTCTTTGAACATCTATACAGCATTATACATTTATATCTTTTTTCCCACAGACAAAGAACGCAATAACTCTGAAACACAAACAGAAAAGGATGTAGCAGATGGTAAGGACAAACACAACAAACTACCGGCTGTGTCTGAAGAGAGTTCACCCGAAGACTGTTGGACTCCTGGGAGGAGGAAAAGGAGGCAGCCTGGAGAGTGGTGGCTGAACCATCAGACCGCAGAGGAAACAAAGGTGACAGACACCCATTTGACACCAAAGAAGTCAAAGCCGTACAACAAAGAGCCCAGCGCAGCAGTCCCCTCACCTGTAAAGACGAAGAAGGACAGAGTTTTAAAGAAAGGAAATCAGACACAGCCTGCGCCGTCATCCAGTCAAAAGACAAATAAAGCTAGAGAAAAGAAAACCACACAGAAGAAAAACAGGAATGCAAAAGGAGACAAACCGGACAAAGTGTTTCACACGATTGAGGCTGAGCAGAGTGAAGGGCAGGAGCAGCTGGAGATCCTGGACCAGAGCCTGGATGTGGAGTCCAGTCCTTTGGTCCTCACACAGAGAGACCACAGCTTCCACTCGGGTGAGTTCAGCAGTGGAGGAGTTGGCGTTGTATGAGGTTCTCATCAATAGTCACTGTATTACCTACAGCTGATGGTGGTCGGCACGTTCCCAGTTTGGAGAAGCAGGCAGGAGTAATGCTGTGGACGGGGGCAGCAGCAAAACTATTTTAGCCATGTAAAAAGTTCCACCTGGAAAGAATCAATATCAGTTTAAGAGTAGGCTATATTTAGAATATTTTCACCGCTTTATCTTGATATCAGATAGCGATTTCCGACTCGTTCAAGCACTTTGAGCTACAGCTAAAATCTGTTTTGTGTTTTTAGCGAGGTACAAATAATACCTGTATTTGAGTTTTGTAAACCAACCGATAAGTTACTCACTAATATGTGATGTTTTACAGGTGAGCAGGTATTTCCGAGAGCATACTCCAGTGAAAAACTGTCCATCACACCAGCGCCTGTCTCTCCCAGAAGGCCTAGGGAGCAGTTCAGGGCAGCCGAATCAAACAGGCGGAGGAGGAAACCTCCCGGGAACTGGTGGGCTGTCAATGACGTGTCCGAGGACATCTCCTCGCAGCCGGAGCCACAGCAGCAGGAGCCCAAACCTCGTAAGGAAAGAAAAAAGCAGTCCAAACAGAGCAGGTCTCCTCGACTCGGGACTCCCAAAAACGGCAACATGGCAGTCTCGTCAAAACCACCAGGGGGAACTCCGGTGCCTCCTCTGAAACCGACGACTGTCAAACGCTCTCTGGCCATGGTTAAAGACATTTTCACCTCAGCTGTGGAGACCCCGACTGTGATCAGCAGCAGAGAGACAGTTCAGAAGAATAAAAGACATAAAGCCAGTGCATATCCTGCCAAGGACGCCACTTTGACTGACTGTGCAACATTCAATAAGTCTGACAGAGATATTCCCAGTATGGATGCTGGTGAGCACAACAGCCCTGTAAATCATGAGGCCCCACAGGACAGACAGTCAGAGGACAGGTAAGAAACAGCTTAAATGTTGAAACTCTTAACACCTCCCTTCATAAATTGTTTTTATTATTATTTATTTATCTTCAATTATTATTTGGCAGGTTAAAACTCTTCAGAAGTGGGCCGTCCTCCATGATTGAGCTGCAACAGTACGAGGAAGAGGAGGATGATGACTTGAGTATGTTTTTAAACATTATATATAGATTTATATATTTACCTCACTTACCACTTTATTTTAAGTGTACAGATAAGGTATACAAATCTAAAACACCACTCCTTATTACCCTGGAAGTACTGTTTTGCCAAGTTTATGATGAAAACCTCAATTATTATGAATAAGGAATGAATAATAATCATTGATTTACTACAAATATGCTCCTGTAGCTTAACAATAGCTCCAGGTTGTTGTGCAAATGTTAACACAAATTCAGCCAATCCCTGTGAACTCTGTGCGACCTTGCAGTTTTGTCCAATTACCGCAACTTCACCGCAAATTTTACGGATTAAATATGACTATGAACGACAGATATTCAGTCCTTGATTGTGTGTATGCTAAATTGTGAAAACTTTGAATTTTCTAATTGATCACCAAGCCATCCCTTTGTTTCAGGTCCACCGCTACCCAGAGTCTCTGCTGCTCTCTCCATATCAGATCTGTGTGCTCCTCCCCTCAAACCGCTGGTGTTACAGTCGAAGGATAAGGCCAACCTGGCAGAGTGGTTTCAGAGTCTCTGGCCTGTTGACAGTAAGAGAATATAGTTCCTGTGTTTTCAATGACTATAGAGAGAAAAGTAGAAATGAAAATGGTATTTGAGGGATCAGGCTGTGTGAATGTGGGGTATTCTTTCTTTAAAGGAAGAACAAGTCACAAAAGTGTCACTCAGCAAAGCCCAGATGTGCCTAGTGTTGTTTACTTGCATCTGTTATGGAGCTGAGGATGTTTGAAGTTACTCCAAGAAAAAGTTTCAGACCTGTTAACATCGTTATTTACAGTGTGTTGCGTGTTATGACAGTGTTATTTAGATTCCCCTTACATTCTGTGTGAAGGAAGAACTCTTTCCAGCCCAGTAGTTTTGGTAATTAAAATGAAATTAAATTTGGAAGTGAGATCAAACAACCCAACACTACACTCACAAAATGACCATTCATAAATCAACTAGTCATGCCATGTTAAAACTTTCTGTGCGTTCCAATACCCATACTGCCATACCATTAAGTAATTAAGTACACCAGAAAATGATTTAGTGTGTCCTGATACATAGTATGTAAAATGCAGTATGCCAAAAAAAACAACAACAACATTCCACTGGGGGCGGCTGTGGCTCAGGCGACAGAGCGGGTCGTCCACATATCAGAATGGTGACTGAGTAGCAGGTGGCATCATGTATGGTAGCCTCGGCCACCCATGTGTGACTGGGTGAATGTGATTAAGTGTAAAAGCACTTTGAGTGGTCGGAAGACTAGAAAGGCGCTATACAAATGCAGTCCATTTACTGTTACTGCAGTCAGTTGCATTCTACATTCTGCAAACCAGCATGCTGTTCTGACTATGCTGACCCACAATCCTCGGATCCACGATACCTCACATGAGCTGAGCTGCAAACACATGACAGCTTGACACCTCTTTGACAGCTGTCAGAAGCCACAATGACGGATGACAGTGCATTCAAGATACTGATGACCAGAGGCATAGTAATAAAGGAATATAATTTTTTAAGTGAACAAAATAATCATTAAGATTGCAACAAAAAGACACAACTGAAAATAACGGACAGAGAACTACACACACTGCAAAGTAACAGCAGCAGAGCTCTCTGGGCTGACTCCCGTTTCTGGCAAGCCTGGTGAATGGCATTTTGTTTTACTTCCAAGGTAACGGATGTATGAGCAAGAGGGTCAAAGGTCAGGGTGCAATGTTATGAGGTAGTAGGATGTCCCGAATGTGTGCATGCTGCATGCAACAGTACATACTTTGTAAGGGCAGCTGCAGTAAATACTGAAAGTAAAAAGAGAAAGTATGTGATTCTGAACGCAGCTCCAGTTGTACTCGCATGCCTTCATGGAAAGTGGTGGACACACTGATTGATTTGAGAGCACATTTAACAACATCAAAACTATCAAAACATTCACTTACAAAACTCGCACATCTCGTGCAGTATAATCCAACATACACATACGTTTTCGCCAAAACCTTGGTATTGGAATCTGGCCTTGGAGTTTCAAACGCATGTGTTTGGGAAGTACTGAACACACGACTGAATAAATGTGACTTGAATTATACTGCAAGAGTTGTGTGGGCAGTTTGTAAATTAGTGTTTTCATATAGATTTGCTGCTGTTAAATGTGGTCTCCATTAAATCAGTAAATAAATGTGTTTGCTTTTTTCCATGAAGGTATGCGAGAATAATGTTTTCTTCATGGATTCAAAGTAACACAGCATGACGAACTGATTTTCAAGCGGTCATTTTGTGGCTGAAGTATTCCTTGGATGTATGAGCTAATACACAAAGTGATCTTTATAACAATCATTTCTAATTGCATCAAAATATATATTTGTATGACTCATTTTCCCACAACAGTGTTTCATATCTTATCTTTCACATCTTTTTTTAAATCGAAACTCTGTGTCATTTATCTCTATTATTATCAAAATATTCTTATGAAACAGTATAAAACAGAAGTAATTATTGACCAGACGTGTCATTGATCATTTTTACTGTTTAATATCATTACAGGAGGCGCTGAGATCACTCCAGACCAGTTTGATTGGTATTTCCATCAAGGCAGAGCTATTGGCTTCCTGGTGGACCTGAACTGTGGCTCAATCTGTAATGGAAAAATCCTGCTGGGCTCCTACATGAAGAAGCCTCTGTGGGTGGATCACAGCGCCACGACAGTCAGTACACTTCTCATACACTTGTGATTATGCTCTACTCCTGTGTTAGTTTCATGTCATCTCATTGTCTCCCTTTCTGTCCTGTTGTACATAAGATCTTGAAAGTGTTTAAGTACTAATTATGTCTTTCATTGTCGTGTTTTTAAAGGTTTTTGAATTATTAACAAGCTCTGTGACTGTAGTCATCGACAGCAAGGAGTCCCGCTTCCACCCTGGACAATCCTTTATGGTGCCATGTGGTAAGAATGTAATATTATTACATATATACTGAACAAAAAATTTAAAAGCAACACTTCAGGTTTTGTGCTTATTTTTCACAGGTTTAAGGTAAAGATCTGAGACTTTTTATGCTCTCAACAGATATATTTCTCTCGTATTTGGTCACAAATGTGTAAAAATCTGTATTAGTGAGTGAAGATGATCTATCTACATGACAGGTGCAGCATATCAAGAGGCTGATTAAAGAGCATCGTTATTACACAGGTGCTCTTTGGGATGGTCACAATAAAAGCTGACTCTTAAATGTGCAGTTTGATCACACAATAGGAAGTCACAGACGTCTCAAGTTCTTAGGGAGCGAACCATTGGCATGCTGACTGCAGGACTGTCCATCAGAGCTGTTGCCTGTGTGCTGAATGTTCATTTCACAACCATACGCCATCTCCAATGTTAATTCTGAGAATTTGGCAGCCTCACAGCAATAGACCACATGAAACCACACCAGCTCAGGACCTCCACATTCAGCGCCATCACCTGTAAGATCCTTTGAGATCGGCCACCTGAACAGCTGATGCAACAAATGGTTTGCACTCCCAAAGAAGTTCTGTACAAACTGTCAGAAACCGTCTCAGGGAAACTCATCTGCATGCTCATCATCACCAGCAACTTGTGCGGCTGAAAGGCCGGTTGGATGTACTGCCAACTTCACAGAAGCAGCACAGGAGATGGCTTGTGGTCATGAAATGAACATTCAGTTCACCGGCAACAGCTCTGGTGATGTAAGAAATATATCTATTTAGTGCATAAAAAAAACCTCAAACCTGTGATAAATGGGAGCAAAAACAAAAGAGATGCATTTTGATTTTTAAGTGTATTAAGACAGAATTAAAAACTTGAATTGCATCTTAGTGAATTGCTTCTTAGTAATGTCAAGATGTCCTTGTATGACCTTTTAGTGGTAAATGTCCAGATTTAAGATGTATACCTGTAAAAATGTTAAGTGTTCTGTTTGTCTTTGTCAGTGTTGTAATGATGTCACTGCTCTGTTCACACAGGACACGCCTACAGCATCCACAATATCAATGCTCAGCCTGCAGTTGTGTACTTCACCAGGATCCTGGCAGAAAGTTCAGACTGAAGTTGTCGGCTGGATTACCAGCTGCATGTTTCTCAGTAATGACTTGCTCCCCTTAGATGTTGAAAATTTTGAGGAAAAAAAAAAGACTGGCGATGTGTGACATTATGTCTGTATATATTTTTTTTACTTTCTGTATTAAAATTCGAGTTGTAAATATAAAAACATTGGTTAGTTTTTTTATGAACCTGTTTGATCTGAAGCTGTGCTTGTAAAAAAGAAAAACAGTAAAAATTATTTCAAATAAAGTTTTGTGCTTGTTGATATTTTGAGTGTCAGACATTGACACGCATTGTATTTCTGGTGAAGTTTTATGCACCACTTTGTACAAATGACTATATAAAGATGGTTGAAGCGTCTTCACGTCCTGCCACTGTACAGAAATGAAATCAAAATATCCCAGATATGAGAGCTGCCATCTTGTACTGCTGACATCATTTGGAGCCAGAGTCTGCAAAGTAGTTATCTCCCCGGTATTAGGGGGAAAAACAATTTGATTATTTGTATTTTGATTTTTTAGTTTGGCCGTTGTTCCATCTACTTACACAGGACAGGCAGGATTCTTGACCTATACTGCAGCCAGCCACCAGGGGGCGATTTAGACGGCTTCATTTTTGGGGAGCTACTGTGACGTCATTCACTGTTATTATTCAGTCTATGATTTAATAATAATAATAATACACTGGATTTATAAAGCTTTACAGAGAACAAAAGCAACAAAACAGAAAAAAACAAAAATGAAATAATCCATAAGAAGGGAAACAATGCAGAGAGGGAGAAGAACACAGTTGTTAGAATTTGTCAGCAGTTTTCAAGAGGTGTGTTTTGAGGGATTTCTTGAAGGTGGAAAGTGAGAGGGAGTCTCATGTCAGTGAGGTCCAGAGGGTGGGAGCAGCGATGGAGAAAGCCCTGTCCCCCTAGGTGTGGTAGTCAGTCCTGGTGGTGGTAAGAGGAGGTTGGCATCAGCAGACCTGAGAGTGTGGGTTTGAGTTGTACCTTACGGGATTTAAAAAACACTTAAATTGTTGATGCGTTATGAACATACATTTTTTAGGGGGTCCCTGTGGAGAACTGTGTGCTCTGTAAGGTCGACACACCTGTCTTCCTGTCCAAGTGAGCACAACAGAGGTCAGGGAGACACACTGCATTCCAATCCCCACACTGACATGTATGTCAAATGCAGTGTGCCAAAACCACCAGAATGTTCTACTGCATCCAGTCTGATTTTGTAGTGTGCAAGCCAGCATGCTTCTTTCGGTATTCTGACACACAGTCCTCTGTGCAGCTGAAGGTATGTTACATCAACTGAGCCACAAAGAAATGACAGCTCACTGACAGCTGACAAAAACCTGCAGTGACGGATGATTAGTTGATTGGTAATAATAGACATATTAATTTAAGTGTTATGTACTCGTAGGCTTACTTTACGGAGGTGAATATAAAAGGTAAGAATCCACAATTTATAAAATTATAACGTAATAATTAGGCAAATGATTTGGTGATCTTCTGCCTGTATACAGCTGTTGAAGATTTGCTCAAACTATGGGGCTGATTTTGATGTCAAATATAACGCCAATAAGAGCAACATTATGATTGTTAGAAGTAAAGAAGACAGAAAATTTGTATTTCCTGAATTCTTATCTGATATTGCTCTTAAAGTGTGTAATGAGATTAAATATCTTGGTTGTCATATTGTCAATGATTTATCTGAGGATAAATATATCCACAGACAGTGTTGCAAGTTGTATTCAGCATGTGTTCAGTCAATGTGTACAAAGCTCTTTTAAGAATATTTTGTACCCTGCTGAATACTGCCCTCTTGTGGCCCTCCTATAGGAAGAGTAACATGCAAAGACTTAATGTGGCCTATAATGATGGCACGAGACTGCTTCTTAAACTTCCACAATGGTGTAGTACCAGCCAAATGTTTGTACATGTTGGTTTGCCTCCTTGCTCTGCCTTAATAGGAAATCTTATATATTGATATTTGTGCCGGTTCTCCTCCTAAATCTGAGGTTCTCTGCCGGATTGCCTCCTCCGGGTTGGGGGAGAGTTACTGCCTCAAGTGAGGGGGTTCAAGTATCTCAGGGTCTTGGTCACGAATGAGGGTTAAATGGAGATGGATCGGTGGTTTGGTGTGGCTTCTGCAGGTTCTGCACCGGACCGTCGTGGTGAAGAGGGAGCTGAGCCAGAAGGCAAAGCTTTCGATTTACTAGTCCATCTACGTCTCACACCTCAACTATGGTCATGAGCTCTGGGTAGTGATTGAAAGAATGAGATTGCGGATACAAGCAGCTGAAATGAGTTTCCTCCATGGGGTGTCTGAGCTCAGCTTTAGAGATAGGGTACGGAGCTCGGACATCCAGAGGGAGCTTGGAGTAGAGCTGCTGATCCTTTGTGTTGAAAGGGGTCAGTTGAGGTGGTTCGGGCATCTGATCAGGATGCCTCCTGGGCGCCTCCTGTTAGAGATGTTTCCGGCACGTCATACTGGTAGGAGGCCCTGGGGCAGACCCAGAACACACTGGAGGGATTACATATGTCATCTGGCCTGGGAACACCTTTGGGTCCCCCAACAGGAGATGGAAAGCATTGCTGGGAAGAGGGATGTCAGCGGTGCTTTGCTTGGCCCGTTGCTCCCGTGACCCAGCTTCGGATGAGCGGATGAAAATGGATAAATGGATGTGCCGGCTCTCTGTCTCAGAAAATGGTATCATCCAGACCTTGGCCAACCCTGAGCTGAGTTCAGTCAGGTTTTCCGGCTCTCCAGCTTGTTTGTGGGCGCATGCTGAATGCTGTTTTTTTATGTCCAAGATGTTTAAGTAAAAGGGTCAAAGTTCAGGGAGCATTGTTATGAAGTAGTTGTATGTCCAAACTGTATGAATACTGCATGCAACAGAGCATACTTTGCAAGGGCAGCTGCTGTACCTACTGAAACTAAAAAGAAAACAATGCCAGTCAGAATGCACCCACAGTCTATCGCAGGACTGAGAGTCCATGTTGAGCAGCTCATTCAGAGGGTGTAAGAGCAGAGAGATATTCAGGACAGTACTCCTCAGAGGTGGGGGCAAGTCATTGTTTGGCAAGAAGTTTGCACTCAAGTGCCAAGTCAACTCCCAAATCCTAAACTTAGAGTCCCAAACAAGTCATAATGCACTCATCACTAAATGTAATGCCATTTTAACAACAGAGTAATAACTTTGTCAAATTTACAGAAGTCATGAATGCTTTTTAAAAGTTTGTCGGAAGTTTTTGCATTTCCGTCTGTAATTTTTAATCTGGATGTTTCGCATAGCCTATTTTTGCACTAGAAAGAAATTATCTTTGGTATCATGTTTTTCCCCACCTGGCACTCGGTAACGCAAAGGTAGTTCTTCATGATTCTCTCCTGCAACTTGACTGAACGCTGTCTGATTGTTTCAGATGTGTCGTATTGACGGGCTAAATAGCATTAATGTTGGTTGATACAGGAAATGAGGTATGCACTTCTTAAATAACATATTTTTTAATCTTTTTTTTTTTTAAAGATTTTTTTGGGGGGCATTTTTGCCTTTAAAGCACAGGACAGGTAAGTATGAAAGGGGGAGAGAGAGAGGGGATGACATGCAGCAAAGTGCCACGAGCTGGATTCAAACCCGGGCCGCTGCGGCAACAGCCTTGTACATGGGGCGCCTGCTCTACCACTAAGCCACCAGCGCCCCATATTTTTTAATCTTTGGGTTTGTGGGAAAGGTATTGAGTACTTTCAAGTCAAGAGGCTCAAGTCCAGCGCTATGTCTCAAATCACATACTTCTGTTAGTACACTTCCATGTAGCATACTATGTGCACTATGTACTTATTGGCGTAGTGTGCAAATTTTGACAGGGTAGTGTTGTCTCAAACCAAACACGGCTGTTGTGCACTCACCGGAAATGACGACCGCAAATTAGCTAGTTAGCAAACTAGCATTAGCTTTCGCGGTACCAAATCATTACAGACTGCTAAATTAACCCAATAAACATACTGCTGGCTTATACCCGACAACAGTATAGTGGTGCTTAGTGCAAAAAACACATGTATTTGTACAATGCAGCGACGTTCACGGTCGCACAATCCTTGGCTGCCATTTCCAGTTTGAAAAGTGGTCCCTCCCCTTCTGCTACGTAGCCAAGATGGCGACCATTGAGGGTGAGAAGTGTCCATAGCTCTACACTGAACTTCTTGACCGTTTTGAATGCACCATCCGGGTACTCATAGTGCACTGCATTTTTCCATACTTCTCAGTGTGAACGCACTTATGCACTCAAAATAGTAAGTGTAAGGACAGAAGTTTGCGATTTGAGACACAGCACAAGTGAAGTCAAGAGTCATTGGTGTTAAGGTCTCGTTCGAGTTGCAAGTCTTTTTTGATTTTGTCAAGTCTAAAGAAAAAAGAGTCTGACTCGAGTCCACACCTCTGGTAATCCCTCTTTCAGCGCCAGCACACCATATAGGACAATCAATATTTTGCAGGATGGAGGTCAACCCTGCACGTCATTCCAGCTGTCATATACATGCAGACAAGTTGGGTCAGCCACGAATCGGAAGATCGGTGGTTTGATCCCCAGCTCCTCTAGTGTGCATGTCAAAGCATCCTTGAGCAAGATGCCGAACCCCAAATTACTCCTGATGGCTGTTCCATTGATGTTTAAGAGCATGTGAATGGTTACTGAGTAGCAGGTGGCACTATCTGTGTTAGCCTTGGCTCCCAGTGTGTGAATGGGTGAATGTGACATGTAGTGTGAAAGCACTTTGAGTGGTCGGAAGAGTAGAAAGGAGCTATACAAGTGCAGTTCATTTACCATTTACAAGGAAATCTTCGATATTTCCCTCTGAAATGTGGTGGAGTTACCTCTTTTGCCCAATTATACACTGATACAATAGAGGCACAAACTGGGGGTGAGTTGGGGTCAAGGCACAGTATGTCTGGTGGTATCATTCTGTCAGATGATATGATCATGTTAATCTATAAGTGATACAACACAAGTCCTCTGGTGGGCTTAAAGTCATACCCGTTGTTATGTCATGAAACATTTACTGACCTACTCCATTAAGCTGTAATTATCTTTCTGTATGTGAATTTGTTATCATTTATCTATACCACTAAATACTTAATGACGCACTGATGCCAACATGTTATTTAAAAGGAAGCTTGGCATTGCTCCAGCTGATATTTGGATAAGCCTTCATCCATAACACGGTGATTTATCTTTTATAGGCTGCATGATTATTGTGTAATGACGGCCCCCTCTACTCTAAGTCTGTTTCTGCAGGCTTTGAAACCACTGGTGCAGACGTGCCGAAAAAGCCACTCAAATTAAAGTCATCAACGTCCCTGACTTGAATACAAACCAAAGGAAGAGAGTTTCCACAGCCGAACTTCAACAGCCTGCCACTTTGATAATTTATCATCTTTGAATGTCTAGTTTTAGCTGTGCCCGGTGCACCGGCAGTCTGACTGGCCTCTGGGCAGGATCTCCTTCAGAGGAGTGGATGCTGCTTGGACCACTAGAGTATACGCAGGGACGGCCTCCCAGGTCTTTAATTATAAAGCATGTCTGTGACCAAATACGCTGCCTGTAACACAACATCTGTGCAGTGGAATGGCCGGGCTGCATCTTGTGCTCCGTGTTCCGGTGAAAGAAAAGGAGGGGGAGTGATTGTTTGTGAAAGATTACGTGTTCAGAATGAACATTTTGAGATGAAGGTGTTGGTTTGTATGTTCAGTTTGTTTTAGTGAGAGACGTGCCACCTGGTGAGTGAGTAATCTGGGTCTGTTTACTGTAGGAATGTAAAGTTTATGCAGCATCCTGATCAGGGAAGTCCTCAGTTCAGCTGAGTCAATGAATAAATAAATACACTGAATACAAGACTAACTACAGTCATGGGATCGGCTAAATGCTCTGTAATAAACAGATTAACACACTGCTGCTTTCTCTGTTTCATAGTCAAGAGAAAAATATAAACTAACAATATTTGTCTTATCCCTTATTGATCATGCTAATTTCCATTTTTTCCCCACAAATCTGTTTATTCATTTTTTTAATTTTTTTTACCAGATTTATGGGCAGTATACAATGACATATTAAAGATGTCAGAGTGAGCTGGTCTCTGGTTGATATACCAAACCTACAATATTTAGAACATGAACCGAACCCATATTGTTAATTCGTACCCTAATCTCCCATATCCACATACCCCTTCCAAAGTGATAATAATAAAATAAATGTTGAAATCAAACATCAGACACACATAGAAAATGATAATAGTAATAAGATAAGGAAAATAAATAAACAAAATAGAATAAATAATAAAATAACATTAAAGATAAATAAACAAATGAATAAAATAAAATAAAACAATATAAAACAAATAAGATAACATAAAATGAATTAAAATACAATACAATAAAATAAAACAAAACAAAATAAAAAATAAAATGAAATAAAACAAATTAAAATAAAATAAAATAAAGGGCTTCCAGGTCTTGTCGAAGGATTTACCAGTGTCTCCAAGGGAAAACCTAATCTTTTCAAGTTCGAGGTGGTTTAGGATCTCCTGGGAAAACCTAATCTTTTCAAGTTCGAGGTGGTTTAGGATCTCCTTAAGCCAGCTTTTGTGTGAGGGTGGAAAAGTGTACTTCCACTTAAACAAGATGAGGTTCGGTGCTGTAGGTGGTGGGCCTCCAAACAAGGCCTTAAGAGGATCAGGGTTAAGGTTCACGCCAAAAACTGTCCCAATTGTGTTAAATATTTGATGTCAAAAATGAGTTAAATTTGGGCAGGAACAGAGCATGTGAGTATGATCAGCAGGTGACTGTTTGCACCTATTGCAAGTGTCACTGGTGTCTGGGAATATTTGTGACAGTCGGGCATTTGTGTACTGAACCCTGGAGAGAACCTCACACTGTAATAAATGATGTAATGATTTTAATGAAGTCATAGTGGGTGTGTTAGGAATGTCTAACATCTTCATCTTCTTAGACAGTATCTAAGAAGGCGAGACAAAAGGAAGCAACAAGAGAAATGTGGTGGAAATGTGGATCAATAAATGATTAAATTTTATGTCCTCTACCTATAAACGCTACACTCTGGTGGCCTGAATGAAAAATTAGATATGCTGTGCTCTGTGAAGATCTTATTGTGTCTCTGCACCAGCGGGTCCCTTCCGCAGTGCAAAAGCTAACACTTCTATACATCAGTATGTGTGTCAGTGCTATGGAGTCATGCTGTTCTGCTGTGTCTGTAATGACCTGCTGGCGATTGGCTTCATGTGTGTTCAATCAAACTCTAGATTGTTGACGAGGTGCACCTGGTCTGCTCATCATGCACGCCTCATTTTGCACTGAGGAAAGTACAACACGAACTGAGATGTTTGGCTTTTGTGCACATGTTTTCACTGTCTGTACAGGCCTGCGATGTATCAAATAGGAACATTTAAAATCTAGACCTTAGTCTGAATCTCTCTTTAGTTCTCTGTGTGCAGGTCCTGCCTTGCTGCACTACATATTTCACAAGTAAAATCTCTGACCTGCTGGTGCAAAAGGAAAAGTCAGGGAAGCAACAAAGTCAAAACAGTTCATCCTATGGGGAACACGGGTATCAGTAGAGGAGAGCGGGGGTGGTGAGAACATTTTTGACATTTCTGTGTGTATCTTGGAGCTTTTTAAGCCAGTGCGCTCTGGGGCTGCTCCTTGAAAGTCAGAGATTTGAATTGTCAGTCAGGGACCTTTCTGTTGACTGAGATTACTTAAAGTTTGTTTGCCAGTCTTTCTGCTGCGCAGTGAACTTCTGGGGATGATTTGGTCACCAGGTTTTGCCGTGGAGTGAGGGCTCTTAAACTAGTGGGTCAGGGGTCCATTCTGAATGGACCTTAAGCAACTTGCAAACTCTGTAAAAAACACTTTGTATTGAAGTATAGTGTATTTCTGGCACAGAGCTGTTAATTTAAAGTGACGTTTCCTGCTGTAGAGTGACTGACTAATGGACAGCTCCTTGACTGAGACAGAAAACTAGCTCAATGACATGGCCACACACAAGTTTGACACTGAATATAATAAACTGTGTGTACTTTCAACTGATGACTTGGGAGAAATCTGGACCCTATGCCTGGACCAGTCGGGACCAGTTACAACCATCCCCAGTCTCCCTTACCACATTTCATAGCAAACCATCCAGTAGCTATTAAGATATTTCAGTCTGGACCAAAGTGGACCCACTGAACGACTGACCTCACTATTCAAATAGCCATGCCGTGGATAAAAAGCTCATTTAATCAGCAAAAAGGTGAAAAACTTGGGCTGTGTATTTGTGTTTGCTACCTTAACTTGAGTTCAAATGCAGGATCCCATCCTTGGATACGTTTAAGTGGTGAGACAGCCACTGAATAATGCATTCATGAGAGTCTGCTTCACACAGCACTTAATCTCAGCCCTCACAAACAAAATGCACTTTCTCTCCCACATCACTTTCCCTTAATGCATCTGATTTAAGTGTATATGACACAGTAATGTCTCATTTAACCACCAGTGGAACCACACTTAGAAGCTTTATTACAGATGGCAATTTGCAGCAGTGACAATACAGTTTTCGTTTTAATCTCCAGAGATATCACACTTGAAATAAGAATACAAGAGTAGTAAGTAAAGAGGTCTGTGAACTGGAGTGTGCATATTTTGGGTATATTTAAACCGCAGATTTTTCAAAGCAGCGAAAGCTAATATAAGCCTCTTTCACTCTGCAAATATTTACATTTCTGAATAACAAATCCCATGCGCTGCATTGTCAGCCTGAAGGAGCAGGAAGAAACAATGTCACACTCAGACCTAGCGGCCGGCGACCACATTCAGTAATCAGAGTATATTAATTACACAGTATTTACCTTCGCCGAGCTTTGCATGCCATGAATTCATTTGCGCACACAAAGGCTATACAAGTTTTCTGTGATTAGTGTGAGTCTCAGTTCTTGGAACAGACTTCAAGCATTGAGTATGATTTCCTTCCTTTGTTCAACTTGGCTCTGAGAATTTTTTTTCGGGGCCAGCAGGCACAAGAGCGAATAATAAACTCTTTACAGTGAAGGTGTTGTGTGTTGCTCCATGAATCATCCTCTAACAATCTAGGAATTCTTTCAGGTTGAGGCAAATTACAGGAAATTATTTTTTAATATTTATTTCAGCATTTTTCCACAAAGACACAATCGATATGACAGGAATATTAAAGGCATTTGTGCAAATTTCACACCCAAATATGCACTCTGAATTAACAGCAGAAAGGGCTGCATAGTACCCCAGAGTCAACTCTACTGTTGCTTTACATCCTGGTTACACCCTTGTTGATGGCTAACAGACGACACTGACACACATATGGCACAGACACAGCAGGACTTTGAATAAATCTGTGCACTGATAGTGAAGGTTTCATTGATTAATTATCCACAGTTACACTGAGGAGTTTGTTCTTGTAGACAGGCTGAAGGCTCAAGTCATTGAGACAATAAATGATATACACAGCCATTGTGCAATGTTGAAATACGCAGAGGAAAGACTGTTTATATGTCGTAATATCGTTTATATAAGTTTGTTTAGCATTGCACCAGAAATATCTGCACATGAGGTATTTGGGTTATGTGTTGCATCTGTTGAGACTGAGCACATACTGTAGGGTTGTGTTTGGAGCAAGCTGTTATTGTTCTTGATAAGAAAAGGATGTAGCTTGGTGCCCACTTGATGACGTCAATGCTCACCAACTTAATTGCCAGAATCAGTGTTGGCATTGTATGTTCTTTCAAACCAGTTTCAAACCAGTTACAAACATGGCTGGAAGTGTCCCAAACTATTTCTAGAAAATGCCCGCTTTTGTCATCACAAACGCAACTGGACATGTCTGTAACTGTTGCTACAAACAAAGCTAGACGTATCCTGAACTGTTGTTGAATGATGCCCGCTTTTGTCTCTATAAACACAGCAGTACGTGACCCGAACTGTCGTTACAAATACGGCTGAACATGTCCCAAACTGTTGCTACAAACCTGGCTAGATGTGCGGCGAACTATTGTTACAAACACGGCTGGACGTGTCCCAAATTGTTGCTACAAAACCGCTGGACATATCCTGAACTGTCATTACAAACACAGCTGGACGACGTGCCCCGAATTGTTGCTATAAAACAGCTGGACGTGTCCTAAACTGTTGCTACAAACATGGCTAGATGTGCGGCGAACTATTGCTACAAACATGGCTGGACGTATCCCAAATTGTTGCTACAAAACCGCTGGACATATCCTGAACTGTCACTACAAACACAGCTGGACGACGTGCCCCGAATTGTTGCTATAAAACAGCTGGATGTGTCCTGTGTTGTCGCTACAAACATGGAGAGACGTATCCCGAACTGTCGCTGCAAACATGACTGGACGTGTCCCGAACCGTTGCTACAAACACAGCTGGACATGTCCCAAACTGTTGCTACAAACATGGCTGGACATGTCCCGAACTGTCGCTACAAACACTGCTGGACATGTCCCAAACTGTTGCTACAAACATGGCTGGACATGTCCCAAACTGTCGCTACAAACCTGGCTGGACATGTCCCAAACTGTCGCTACAAACATGGCTGGACATGTCCCAAACTGTCGCTACAAACATGGCTGGAAGTGTCCCAAACTGACGCTACAAACACAACTGGAAGTGTCCCAAACTGTCGCTACATACACAACTGGAAGTGTCCCAAACTGTCGCTACAAACACTGCTGGAAGTGTCCCAAACTGCCGCTACAAACACTGCTAGATGTGTGGCGAACTGTTGCTACAAACACAGCTGGACATGTCCCAAACTGTCACTACAAACATGGCTGGAAGTGTCCAGAACTGTTGCTACAAACACAGCTGGAAGTGTCCAGAACTGTCGCTACAAACACACCTGGAAGTGTCCCAAACTGTTGCTACAAACACTGCTGGAAGTGTCCCTAACTGTCGCTACAAACACAGCTAGATGTGTGGCGAACTGTTGCTACAAACACAGCTGGAAGTGTCCCAAACTGTCACTACAAACACACCTGGAAGTGTCCCAAACTGTCGCTACAAACACTGCTGGAAGTGTCCCTAACTGTCGCTACAAACACTGCTGGAAGTGTCCCGAACTGTCGCTACAAACACAGCTAGATGTGTGGCGAACTGTTGCTACAAACACAGCTGGACATGTCCCAAACTGTCACTACAAACATGGCTGGAAGTGTCCCAAACTGTCGCTACAAACACTGCTGGAAGTGTCCCAAACTGTCGCTACAAACATGGCTGGACATGTCCCAAACTGTCGCTACAAACACTGCTGGAAGTGTCCCTAACTGTCGCTACAAACACTGCTGGAAGTGTCCCTAACTGTCGCTACAAACACAGCTAGATGTGTGGTGAACTGTTGCTACAAACACAGCTGGACATGTCCCAAACTGTCACTACAAACATGACTGGAAGTGTCCCAAACTGACGCTACAAACACAACTGGAAGTGTCCCAAACTGTCGCTACAAACACAGCTGGACATGTCCCAAACTGTCGCTACAAACACAGCTAGATGTGTGGCGAACTGTTGCTACAAACACAGCTGGACATGTCCCAAACTGTCACTACAAACATGACCCATGATAAACTTCAGTTGAGTCTTGGCAGAGTGCTTTTATTTGACGTCATCACACACAGTGAAATAAATGAAACTGCATTATCCACCATCATCTGTGTTAGAGAGGACAGTGCATATAATTTGACTCATACTTTCAGAGGGGCTGAATTTCTTTTATATCAGGGGAATGTGAAGAATGTGATGCATTTGTAATCTACTGGTTTTTCATTTTTGTGGCTAGATGACTAAAAACATAATAACACAATGACAACATGATGTATTCAGTGTGATACTATCTGGTCGGACCTGTTTAATGATCATTCGGGTGATAAGTCAAAGCATCCACACAAATTGAAAAGCTTAAATAAACTGTTTGAAGATGTTTGTGCAGATGACTTATCTTCATTAACAATTTCTTTTCATCCAGCGAAAAAAAAATTAATAAATTAAATAACTGAAAGAGCGAAGAGGAAAGGAGCCAATTCTTTAATCCAGTGTAAATACATCTGTGAGTGAATAAAAGCTAGTAGAGAATTCAACTCAACAGTGTATGCTGTCAAAATTTAAACGTCACATTAACCTGTACAGAGAGATCATTGTGATACAATAGTATCTTCCTCGAACACTTTAATGTAAATCCATGTTGACATTTAACCTCAGTGACTTCCCTGTCTCACACGTTACCGCCTCCTCTCATCACATCCACCCACAGTCTCCCATGTTAATTGAGTCCTGGTCCTCTGGTCCTCTGTTGCAGTTGCGATTGCACAGATGAAGGACTCTCAAAGGAAAAGCACACAGGGTTGATTTATGTTGGACCTGAGCTCCTCTTGAAAATGAAGGGAATGAATTATACAAGGTACATAATACAAATGTTCAGGGTTACAGACTTGATGAGACTTCTGGGAGTAAAAACAGCCTTTGAATCTAAAATTCCAGTTATCTCCTGACAGCTGGTTTGGTGGCTTCACCTAGCATGTTCCTTTGTCAACTTAATTAAATAGGCTTGTTAAGAATTATCACTTGGAAAGGACATCAATGAACGGCCTGTAGGCTTCCCTCTGAGACATAAGCAAGAAGAGGGGGAGATAAATAGAGATATGAGGTCATCTGTGCATCAAAGAAAAGTCAACTCTTTCTTTTACTCTTCAGTTTTCTTGAATACTCTACATAGAAAATACATTAAAAAAAAAAACACATGACAGTAGCAGGATTGTAGAAATGCTGAGGTCAAATAACACTACTTATTGATTAATAAATTCATACATAAAGAGATGCAATGGGCCTACATATATATAGAATTAAGAATAAGCCAATAATATTCAATATAAAGATAGTTAATGAATACAATAAATAAATAACAAATAAATTAAAATAAATAAATTAAAAATAGAAAATAAATAAATTAAAATATGAAATACTGAATCCAAACAAATTACAAGAAATTCCATTTCTAAAGTATTTAACTTAATTCCTTTATAAATTATGAATTACAAGAATATTTTATTTAATGAAGTTTCAAGCACACCAACTTTCGGTTAGTTTTATTTCCCTACATGAAGGCCTACATTGTTTCAAAGCCTTCTCCATGCTCCCGGAAACAAAATCCTGTTAGACAAATCAGATTAGCTCATTGAGGAAACTGGAGTCAGCTAATAACATACCTATCATGTGTAAAGTTTCTAGCTGTATGCAAGCTAACAGAGATTAAAATAGTTAGCAGACGAGATAAATAAATGGTTAAAGCAAATACATATTTTCTTCTTACCTGTAGTGCTAAGTGTTAGTGAATTAATCAAACTAGATGGCACTGGGCCTTGTGGTGCTGAAAGCATTAACAAAATACATTTGAAAAACCTAACAGCAATGTGTCTTTCCAGAAATCATAACCTGGTTACTCTTCATAATCCACAGACCTTGTTGTGAGCAGTTTCATGTGGTAACTATTTTCTTTCTACCGAACTACACCCGCCGACTGTATCAGTGCGCAGGAGGAAGTGTGCATCTACTACCAGCTTACACTAAAGCCTTTTTCACATATCTTCAGTGATAAATTGTTTTTGGGAACTCTGACGTAAAGTAGCAACAACAGGTTATAAATCTTTAGTGCAAAAACAAAAAACGAACATGGAGAAACTTAACTTTTTTAAAAAGTGACTCGTTTATTTCTGCTTTACTGGCTCATGATGAGGAATGGAAACAGTCAAAGTGAGTGAGATGACACACAGTCATGCTCCGAGGCTGAAGTGAGACTGGGATGTCATGGCTGCACCCCAGTTTAATTAGTTTAAATGTTGAAAGAGACACTCCACACTCAGACTTCTTCTAAACCATTAGACACCCAATCAGCTGCTTTTTGGCTGGACTGAAATCTCAGCGGCACATGGTTGAGAACCGCCGTAGCAGAAAAAACACAAATTATTCAGTTTCTCTTTCTCTTTGCTCCCCTGTCTCTGTGACTAAAGCTCTAAATCTGTCTCTCTCAAATCTAGTGTTACAGACTTTTTAAGAGACTTTTTTCTCTTTAAGTACAGACCGAGAGAGAAATAAAGTTTGTAATGGTGGTCAGCTGCAGGGACACCGCCAGAAAAACAACACAGTCTGACTTCAAGTTTAAAAGGGGAGTGGGAAAGTAGGAAATGTAAGCTGCTGCCTCTGCTGAGGGAGAGCTATTGGAAATCAACAACCAATTTTCATGAAAATGAAACAGCAAGGAAAATATTCATGCCATGTGTCGTATATTTACGTGGATTGCAATGGCAGGACGCTGGTACTCAAGTGAAATCGACCGCTGCCAAGATGTGACATTTTTGTGGCGATAGATTGGATCAGATTTGCAGCAGGAGAAATCCTATTCTGATACACTGAATGTTGTCAAGTAGTTTGCATCTTTTCCAACTGGGTGAAACTGTTGAGGACGCTGAGGTCATGTCTTTATTTCAAGTTTCAAAATGTTCATTAATCAATGTTTAATTACAATCACACTGTCAGTGTTTAAGTCTGCTTTGTTAAATTTGCGGTTACCACTTGAAGGTGAGATTTAAAAAATTATGGTGTCCCCCTTTGGCTAAGCTAACGTTAGCTAGCTCAGTGGTGCCAGGTGAGCTAGCAGTAGATGTACACCTTCTTCTGTGCAGTGATGTAGTCGGTGGGTGTATATAAAGTAAATAAACTAAGCACAAAAAGTAAGGAAAGTTGTGTTTGGTAGATTATTTCTGCTGTTGACTCGTGTTGAACGATTGAAGTCTGAAGAAACAAGACATATTGGCAATTTAACAATTTATTCATTTAACAGACACAAGCCTCAGTAGCGTGTGGAAGAACCATACACAGCCACACGTTGGTCACCAGCCTGGTCACACACTGCTGTGGGATGGCATCCCATTCTTCAACCAGCATTTGTCACAAGTCAGCCAACGTGGTTGTGTTGGTCACTCTGGCACGAACAGGACTCCCAAGTTGATCCCACAAGTGTTCAATGGGGTTGAGGTCAGGATTGCTGGCAGGCCATTCCATCCTCTCCACTCCCAAATTCTGGAGGTAGTCTCTGATAAACCCCGCTCTGTTGGGACGAGCGTTGTCATCTTGGAGGATAGAGTTCGGTCACAGACTGTGGAGATACGGGATTGCCAGTGGTTGCAGAATTTCATCTCGATATCTCTCTGTATTGAGATTGCCTCCAATGAGGTACCAATCAGGCACCTGGGGCTACCAGAAGCTCAAAACAAGAGACAATAGCAACAGCAATAAAAATCTGTTTGGCATTGGCAGAGAAAATTTGGCAAATTTTTCATGGGCGCAACCCACATACTCAGCTCTGCTGCTCATCCCACAAATGCATGTTCCTTACAAATGTGGCACTATTTAAAAGGGAAATAAACAGGCTTTCCAACGGCATAAGATTTATTACCAAGAAGCATTGTTACAACAAAGAAATAATCAACCAAACACAAATTTCCATACTTTTTGTGTTTAGTTTAGTTCATACATGAAACTGCTTTTTTCCTCTCTTTTTTTGTATTTTAAGCATCACAATCTGAGTGCCATCTACGTCCATTATATATATTTTTTACATTATAGAGAAGGCAGACATCTCTACAGGCGATATCTCCAACAGTAGGCAGCTCACACTAAAACAATCTAAACTGATAAATAGCACTACAGGTAAGAGGAAAAAAAATTGGGGGGGTGAACTGTCCCCTTTAAAGCAATACAATTTAAAAACTGCAATAGAGGCATGACCTCAGAAATACTCCAAACAATATAATGCAGTATAATGCTCGTGCTAAAAACTGACTACAACTTAAGGGTAGACAACATGTCAGGAACCCTTTTTCTAGTAATTGAATTCACAAACTCAAAAAATACCTCAGAGATCACCTCTCTGACCGTATCAATAAAGAATTAAACCTACCTCATTATGAGGTGTATATTTCAAGGCTGTTGAGCTGCATTGGGAAAGAGTTATTTCATCCTCTTTAGCTCATGCTACTTTTGGCTTTTTATTTCTTCCCTGCTCTCAGTGTGAAATAGTAAATAAAATCTTTACATTTCTAACATGTCTCTGCTATTGACGACAATGTTTTTGTTCTCTCGGACTGACTCCAGTCAATCTAAAACATTCCTCTGGTTTATTTTCGACTCCACTGGTCCATATCATCCTGTTGTAAACACATTGCTGTGTTCTTTTCATGCGTGTTGACTTGAGAACTGACAATATCATTGCACAGTGATTTAGTGAATAATCATGTTAGCACCACAGATAATCCCCTGTGTGAAGCAGGGTCCCTCCTCCTGCATCCTATTAGTCATCTTTCACTGAGACAAGCCTAAAAAGACATCTCCTTCATGTCCACAGAGTGGGTAGAGTCAGAAAGTAGATCCGGGCAGGGTGACACATTCTGCTATAAATCCAGAAATACAATCTGCCATGCTATAAAACTCTACATTTTGTCCAGTATGAGCTGCCAGTGGTTATTTTCTGTGACGAATGTTAGCGCGGAGTATGACAGTCATACTAATAATCTTATAAATGGCACATGAAGGTCAAAAACTGAGATTGGAGAGAGAAGTACAATTCATCTGCACAGATAAATGAATGAAAAGTCTCTTGATTTCCGTTCTTTTCTATGTCAAAGAAGAATATTTCCCCGGATAAACAGACCACGTTTCAATTATCAGTGCTTTTCACCGTCAGTTAACAGTGACAAAGTTCAATGCAATTCAGTTTTTATTCAGTTTCAAAAAAAGTTTAAAAAATGTGAAGGCCACCATTCAGCTGGTGTTAACTTCCTCCTCAACAGACACAAATATCTTTAATTTCAAGGATGAGGCTGCTGTTATTCTATAGTTTTCTTAGAGAGTGCGGCAGGAATGATCCCTCCACAAAAATCCAATGGAATTTTTCCATTGGATTTTGGATTACTGCAGAAAATTTGTCACAGTTCTGGCTGTGATTTAGTGTTTTCATCTTTTCCTAGTGTTTCCCTCCTCCTCCCCTCTCTCCCCTCTCTGTCTCTGTGTGTGTATGTGTCTGTCTCTGGAGGGCGCGGCTACTGCAGTCAAGCACTGGGCAGAACTTCACACCTGCAACTCATCTCCTCCTCATCAACCTCAGTACAAGAGCCCAAGCTTCACCTCTGCTGTTTGCCAGATTATCCTGTCTGCTCCAGTGGTAGATATTGTTGGCCGCTCTAAGACTATTTATAGTCTGAATATTTTCTTAAGTGTTATCAGCTAGATTTTCTAATGTGATCTTTCCTTGTGTTCAGATTTCACCAGTGTCTACTCCTCATGCCAGCACTCTTCTGCAACCAGTTCTGAGAGGACTCAGAAAGAGGAAACCATTCTGCCTGCTCAATCTGCCTGCTCTCTGCCATTTTGCTTCAGCCTGCCCTTTCTACACTCTTCATCGACTCTGCCTTGTCCAATCTGCCGTCTGCAAGCAACCAGCTCTGCAAATAAACTCACTGAACTTCATTCTGTCTTTTGAGACTGCTTTTGGGTTACAAATGTTACTACAAACTTTAACAAAATAAGCTCTGTGGCGGGGATGCAGGACAATATCACATCATCAGTATTGACTAATATTGGCTTTAATATGAAATACTGGAGTCGGCCAAAATGATGATAATACCAGTACGTCATCAGTACGGCTTTTTCTTAATGTCCACAATGAATAATTATTACATTCATTGAAAAGTATTGAATTTCATGTCTCCATCTGCTGGTGGGCCATCACGAGTAAGTGCAAGTATGCATGCATAATATGATGTTAATTCCACTACAGAGGCGACTTGATGATCACTATAATTAGGTAGGGAAAAAAAGTGGATATATTGATATCAGTATCGGTTATCAGTCAAATGAGTTGTTACATATTGGCATATTGGATATCGGCAAAAAAATCCAATAGTGTGCTTCCCTACTCTGTGGCAAACAAAAGATGACACTTACATGTTTTATTCAGCAAACTTCACAAAAAACCCCTCATGATTTATGAGTGAATACAAATGCTCCAAGTAAAAAGTTAACATGCTATAACGAACTACACCACTGTCATATGACTTTAATGACACCAACACTAACGGTGGACGAGTGAATAGATGATGTTAATGTCCTCTTCAGTCTCCATAGTCTCATTTAGCCACTTGTTAGCAGTCACCTTTGTGTTAACCAGAGACCTCATCATGATTTTTCAACCTGGTCTCATTCCAAAGTCATTGAATACCAGTGCTTAGGCAGTAACTTTCATGTCAGACATGGACAAAAAAAGCCATCCTTTCACATCGGCATAATACGTAGCCTGGTGCTGGGATACACTAGCAATAGTGGATTGAAGATGGTGTCACGGGGAAATGTGGCTAGACAACAATGTGTCTTAAAGAGGCAAAAAGTCCAACTAGGGTGGGTGGGTCCAACCACCAGACTTTAACCTGGTAGGCCGGTGTTCATTTTCTGTATGAATATAAAACCAAACCGTTATATCATCCTGAACCGAACCACGCACATGTTGGCTAAGTGTATCCATGTGCGTTTGTTGTTGAAGGAAAAGAACGGTAATTTGCAGTGTTGTACCGAGGTAGTGCATTTATTTTGAAAGAGACTGTATGCAAACTGTACATTTCCTGTGAAAATGGAAGCGTATTTTGAAAAGACACAATGTATGTAACAGGCTGAAGTTCACGCGGTGATAGTCACGGTTCTGGGACGCCGTGTCAAGTTCTGGTTGTTACATACATTGTCTTCTTTCAAAATACACTTTTTCCAGTTTACATTCAGTCTCTTTTAAAATAAATGCACTACATCGGTACAACAATGCAAATTGATGTTTTTACTTCAACAACAAAAACACATGGTTGCATTTTGGAAAAAAGAACAGGGTTTGGCTTTATAATCTTACAAGACACAAACACCGCTCTTCCAGGTGCAAGTTGGTGTTCCCTCCCACCCACTCTACTCGCCGTGTTTCCCCCGCCGCCGCCAGGCGCCATTAAACTATGACAGTAACCGGCCACGTATCATGCCAACATTAAAGGATGGCTTTTTCGTTGGTGTCTGATGCCACAAGTCACTGCCCAGGCGCCACATTTCGACGACTTCGGAGTCAGACTGGGTTGATCGGGCACAGGCCCAGGGGCCCAAAGTGTCAGGGCCTCCCCTGGCCTTTATCTACAAAATGTCACTCAATTTCACACATACTGACCAGAAAGAGACACAAAAAGACCATAAAGTGATGCAAAGCAACCACAAAGAGACACAAAATGTCCTTAAAGAGACACAAAACCACAAAGAGATGCATGACGACTACAAAGAGACACAAAACAACATCAAAAAAAGAGGTAAAAACACAGCATAGTCTGAAAGAGGTGGTGTGAGCTTTGCAATATGTGCCTAGGGGCCCATTGTATTCTAATCTGCCCAAGCATTGAGCATGATCTGGGGTCCAGTGTTGAAGTTTTTGTCCGGTGATGCGGTTGGTAATACTCACTAGAGCACCAAATGAGTATTGTTTGAGTATCTGTTTTATAAAATGATTGAGTTAAAAAAGAAAGAATCTATTTGTGACCTGCTCTTTAGATCTGTTTTTTACTAGGTTTGAGGCTAGGAGCCACAGTCAGAGCTAGTGACACAAGTGTTGTCTTTTCATGAACATATTATCACCAGCCTTACCCATCAATCAAATATTCACATTTGAACTGACCCTCACCTCCCACTTGGGTTTCCAGACAGGATGTTCACTGAAGGAAACTGAGGACAAGCCAGTCACGTTCAGGGTTATTTCTGGCTACAATCAAAGTCGGGCAGCTGGCGCCCTGTGGAGGGATGTTTTGCCAGGAGGCTCGTCAGAGGCTGTTTAAGGAGGACTGCCCACTCTCTCTGTCGCACTCATAAAGCCACCAATTAGTGTAAAAGCTCTTTGGATCTTCCCTCTTTCACCTTGCGAATGCGACATTTGGAGCTGTATGTAATGCTGTTGAAAAGCAGCCAGTGGCCTCTGAAACCCATCTGACAGACTAAATTAATCCACAGCAGATGCTGAGTCAGCCCCCTCAGGTACCAAGAGCCTGAGGTGACAAATATATTTTACAAAGGTTTGTGTTGTTAAAGATCCCTCCACTTCATTTAAAATTTAATTTATCGAGGAGGAGCAAAGTTTGAGAGGAACAATAAAATGAGTTTAAATGAAAGACACACTTTTGGATCCGCTGTTCGGTATCACCAATCTGTGCTAGTACATTCAGTCATTAAATGATGTAGTGTCTCAATTTACTCCCACTCTCAGCCAGCCTTCATCATATCTCCTTTGTCGTCAACCTCCAATAAAGGACACTGGCTTGTTGCCTTCTGCTGTGTGTTACAGGTTTTAGCTCAACAGGCAAGAGACGAGTGAGATTTTACACTTCAGAGGTGCAGTTCTTACACTCATGAATACACTATGTCCTCTGGCTGTGTTGCATTACGGTCTGTTGATGCTGCCGCCACTGGAGTTATTGATTTTTCCTGTGCCTTTTGATTCTGGGGGACTGACGGCAGTACCTGGCTTAAACGGTAGACACTGATATGATGTTGTCCATGCTTAGCCAATTAATACAGGATTAAGAAATATATATGGATAGCTGCTCTGTTTACTTTAAACTCGTGTCATTGGTTCTGCTGCCTATCTCGCAGACAGTCTCTCCAATAAGAAAGGAATTGTTCCAGTGAATTAGGCAGGACATTGTATTGTTTGTGTGACATGCCCAAAACGAGACTGCACTAATCAGCAGCAGCTGGATTTATAATTTCCTGGTTAACGTCATCAGCATTCAAGTCACAACATAATTGTGGCAGGCGAAACCCACCTCAAAGGCATGTGTATTTCCCACTTTGAAAGGTTCAATTTTAATGTAATGTGTAGTTCCTTAGCTAACCCACTGTGTGTGGTGTGTGGTGTGTGGTGTGTGGTGTGTAAAGGGTAAATGACACTGTTAGCAGCAATTGTGTGGGAGGTTTCTCCCCCGGGTGCTCTAACAGGCATGACATAGGGCTGATCCTGTGGTCCTTTTGATGAGGGTGTACTGTGGAGCACAGCCTGAGGTAAACGTACATAATTGTGTCATTTGTTCTGTTATAGAAAATTATTGCTGTGATTGAAGCTGGCAGCAGATGTTGGACACTTAGGTCAATTGTACAGCGATGTGGGCCCCTATTTCAAGAACTATGGGCCCCTATATCGGAACAAGCATTTATGGTAGTTCAATCAGGAGAGACTCATTCCGAGAGAAAAGAATATCTATTTATATGTGCACATAAGTATAAGAAATGTGAGAAGTCTTTGGTGATTAGACCCCATCATGATGTCATATGATGTATGACACATCTCCCCCGTGGAGTCAAGAAGCTGGTGGTGGTGATGAGATGAGATGAAGAGGGAGCTGCGGATCTGGATGTGAAGAGCAGTGGGCTTTTGATGAGCTGGTCCTGGGCTTTGGATTCGATGATTCTGCCTAAAACGACAGCTGACAGGAGCAAAGAGGAGAACAGAGTTTGGCGGTAGCAACATGAATGGCTGAAGGAGATCTTGGCAAATTTTGACTGGCTAACGTAGGAGAGGGGAGCCCAGTCTTACTCCAAAGTAGTCGAAATGCGGCGCTTGGGCAGCGACTTGTGGTGTCAGATACCGACGAAAAAAGGTGTTCCTAAACATCGGCATGATACGCAGCCGTTTACCGTTTTAGTTAAACGCGCCCACTGGCATCAGGGGGAAACATGGCAGGACAAGGACGAAAGTTAAGGTGGCGAAAGTCTGAGTGGGGCAGCGGGAGGGGTGGTGCGTAGGATAGCTGAGGCATGAACCGTCCTACTTAGCAAGTCTCACTCCTGATGCATGAACCCGACCAATCCAACCAATGGCGGCAAGGAGTACTGGCCAATCAGAGGGAGAGTAGGGTGGGTTATGCCTTCGCCATCCAAGGTGAGCTGCTATCCATCTATTTGTTTGGGTTCAGTGCCAGTGCATCATTTCATGCTACATTTCCATTGGTTGGTTAGTAGACGCAGGTCGTATTAGTGGTCACAGAGTGAGATGGTCATCCCAAATTTCTGACACTGTTAGAGTTTTATCCTGGGAGTCTTTGATTGCAAGACCGTGACAACTGCCATCCTTGAACCTCTGAAAGGACGGCAGAGGAGATACACCAAAAGGTTTACTAGCTGAGATCAATGCAAAAAAAAAAGGCAATTTATTTAGAACATCCGTGCACAAAAAGTTCAGAGTTCAGTCCTTGACTATCATCAGTGTTGCCGTTTTTGTTCACTTTTTTATTATTTTTTTTTTGCATCGATCTCAGTTTGTGAAGCTTTTTTGTGGCTGCCCAGCCCAGTGATATTAGTGTGCGGGTATCTCCTCTGCCATCCTTGGTTGTCCATTATACTGACGCATCCAAGAAGAACTTTTTTGTTGCCCTAGGTGGGTGCAGTTTCACAGCAGCCCTGAGACCATCCTTGAACCTCTCTAACTGTGCGATGTAGGACTACCGTTTTAGAACCACAACCAAAGATATCACCACGGCAGTCCGAAATTGCACAGTGTATACCAGGCTTAAGTTTATGGGGGAAAAGTGACTGGAAAGGTTATGGAAAGATTGTGATCAAGGTTAAAAGAAACCAAGTTAACTGTTGTAGAAGACGAGATATCAATCATAAACTTCACCATCGAAGTTCGATACTGTGCTTTTTTGTTCACACTCTTCCTGCCTGTGCTTCTGACAGACAGCATTATTCACACGGAGACAAGATCCTTCTTTATGTAATCATAGGCAAGATATTTTTTTAGCATTTGCCTTTATTCAATAGCAAAAGCTGAAGAGAGACAGGAAAGGCAGGGAGGAGAGAGGGGATGACGTGCAGCAAATGGTGCTGCTGCGAAAAGGAGTGAGCTGTAATGGTACATGCTTTACCAGGTGATCCCCAAGTCTGAGATTGTTTTGTGCATTTGAGCACAGCTGGTATTTTTATGGTTCTATATAACTTCTATAATAAACGTGTTTCGTTATTTTCTATTTTTATCCTCTGTAAGGTTAGATGCTTGGAAATTATGGGTTAAGGTTAAGCGAGGTAATTTACTGAATGATGTCAGGTACTTCCAGCCAAGAAGTTATTTAAAACCCTATAAATATTCATCAAGACCATTTACACTTTGTAAAAACAAGAATCAATGATGAGTGCCAACATACACGGCGGTCCAGAAGCTGTTAAGTCAGTAAGTGCACATCTTCTTGTCTGACCACAATTGAAGTGACAGGTAGCCGTGTGCTAATTCAGCAGCCTGGCCCACAACTATCTGTGTGCACAAAGAAAAATTTTTTGAATGCAAGTATCTCCATGTACTTTGGTAAACTGGATCCTGCTGGACACCTGTTGTGTCAGCAGGAGGTTGTGAAAAGAAATTTATTCCACAGTTCTCAGTGCCTGGCGAAGGTGCACATGACTTTTATATGAGTTCTGGTTGTGTGTTGATAAATAGCAGTTTCATTTAGAGCTAAAGCTGAGCAAGTTAATATTCTGTCCCACTCTGCATGCTCGGCTGTGTACTGCGAGGCGACGGCATAAATACATCAAACACACGGAGAGATGGTGTCATAAAATAAAAATACATATGCCCACAAAACTCATTACATGGTGAGTTTGTTCACATGGAATCATAAATTTGCATCAATATTCTGCGTGTAGGTTTGGCTGTAGGTTGGTCATGGTGAAGCAATGTCTCTGATGCTTTTTATTCAGATGCTGCTGCTGGCTGCTGGCCGCTGGGCAGGTTGCCTGTGGCGAGGGTGCCTTTTGAAATAAATGCAGAGACTGACGCACGGACACCTCTGAGTTTCAATTAAATTAATCTGACTTGCAGACGGTTTTTGGAAAGGTGTGCTGGATTGAAAGCAAGTGGTAGATGTGCGTCAGAGGCATTTCAATTAAGTTTTACACTTTGTGAAATAATGAAACAAAGTTCAGTTGAAGATAACGAATAAAGGTTGTGACACATGTGGAGAGGAAAAGACCAGAAAGCAGCGGGGTGTTTGCTGTAGCGCAGTCACCAGAATTAATGTCGCCATTGTACGTTTCTACAAACCAAGGATGTGTATCATTTGTATGTTGTTATGTAGCTGATATGTTACAACTTAACATTTCAATAAAGCTATGGGTAATGTGTGGTTATGTTTAGGCACAAAAACCACTTGGTTATGGTTAGAAAAAGACAGATGAGGTGAGGTGTGCAGGTCAGCAGATCAAACATCCAAGTAGGATCGAAACTTTGTCTCAATTAAACTTTTGTGGCGTGAAATAAGTGTGCAGGTGTTACTTTTTTCTTCTTGTAAGCTGTTTTTTCATAGCCTTGCACCTACTACTCCCCCTTAACTCATATGATTAGGGAAAGATCATATTTTGGCCATGAAGCCTCCCAGGTTGAAAATTGAAGAGAACACAAGTGCCAAAAACTGCAGTTTCTCTAATGGCCACTTGAGGCTGGCTCTAAAAGTGTGTCAATCCCCACAGACCCCCATGTTAAAATGCCCAACTTTACAGCAGAAATAAACATGGTAACAGCCCGATTATAAAGACAACCCCAAGGTGTTTGGTCTCTTTAGCTAATTTCACCCTTCATGACAACTGTACAGGGATGAATTTCGCCCAGATCTCAAAAAACTAAGATGGCAACAGCTGAAATGCTGAGCTTGAGGCTTCAAAACAGGAGTCCAGAAACCACTGGTTGATGTCACAGTAGCTATGTACATTATCTTTTTTACAATCATTGTTGGAAATGTTGCAGTGTCTCATGAAAAAACAATAGGTTTTGTTATTTGTTGGTCTACAGCCTGGCAGCAGTCTTAAGCTAGGTTTCCACCAAGCAGTACAGTAAGGTTCAGTTCAGTGTGGTACGCTTTTTTTTATTGTTTCCACTGTGAAAAGTTGTGGATGGTACCAATGAAACTGTTCCTTACTGTCCCCATTTTAGGTCCCCCCTCTGTTGGGGTACCTGGCACACAGATCTGGTTCTAAAAGGAGGAGCTGTGAACACTGCAGTCTGTTGATTGGTCAATAGAGGACGGTCACTCTGCTCAGAGCTGAGTTGTGGCTGGTTTTGAGGCTCATGTAACCGCTGCTTATACCGTGGAGAGTTTTACATATATTAGTAAACTGTAACTATAAAATGAAAGGATGTTTTGCTGCCTCTTGCAGCAGCTGGAGTCGGAGAAAAAAAATTTAATTTCCTGGGCCGACTGCCAGCGACTTTTAAGGTGGAATGTTACTTGTAATATTACTCAGTGCATGAGTTGACGACATGAATCCATCAACACACCTTCAACATTTTCTTCTGCCCACTGAGCTGGTGTTTGTCTGGACGTGGCCCAGAAGGAAGGTTTAAAGAAGCACTGTGTTCTTTGGCACTGAAACAATATTGATCTATGATGTAATCCCACTGGTATAAAGATGAAAGACCAGTATGTGTGATCACTGGGGCTGCACAGCACCAAACAGTGCTTTGCATAATATGAGGATACAAGTGTCAGAGAGCCACTGCGTCTTCACAGCCTGACATTTACTTATTAAACTAGTTACGCTGTATATTTTCCACAATGCCTTGACTTTACTTTGTCTTTGCTTTCTTAACCAACCGGCTCTGAACTGTTCATAGAAGCATGTAAATGTCAACAACTCGATGGTGAGTGCCCTAATCAAGAAATAGATTTTTTTTTTTTTTTAAGCATTGATTTTCTCTGCTGGAGTTAGACAGATGAGGTGGAGTGTGCTGCTCTCGGGTGGAGCTGGAATAATTTAGAGGTGAGTTTATGCACTGAATCAGATGGAGCCTTTAATCCAGTCTCTCTAATTACAATAACATGCTGTCGAGGTCTCAGTCAACAACCCAGCAGACTCTTATTCAGTTCACTCAACTAACGTTAATATGGTGAAACCTTGGTATTATAGAATTGCATCTGTTTAGCAATTAATTAACTTTTATATGCAGTGAACACATCTAACTAAGCACCTTGGTATCAGCCCTTTGACTCAGCTGAATGCAAACCATATTTATGTAGAGTGATGTGGAGCTTTAGAAAATTTTGAATCCATTTTGAAGCACAAATGGCAAATATTCTTTGGCTCCAGCTTCTTAGATGGGAAGATTTGCTGCTTTACTTGTCATATGTGATGGTTGATTGAATGTTTTGGGGGTTTGGGGCAAAACAAGACATGATTTCATGACATCACCTTAAAGTTTAAAAACTTGTAATAGGCTTTTTATTGTAAAAACTACGAACAAAATAATCAAGAAAAAAAAAAAGTTAGTTGCACTTCCAGGCCAAGTGATATTACATGTGAAATTCTGATTATGTCACATGTGATTTCTTATGTTTCACTTGTCTGAAACATGTGCCCATACAGTATAATGTGAATTTATCACATATTAATGTTCAAAAGTAACATTTACTTGTATACAGAGGCTGAGGACAGTCATGTTTACAATTGTTTTTAATGCAGTTTTCTAGAGATCACAAGTTAATTTGTTTGTTATCTCAGAAAACAAGTTTTGTTATCTTCAGATAATGAGATAATAAACCATTATTATGAGAAAACAAAAGGACGTTTTCTTAATATAATGAATAATTTATCATGAGAAAATGACTGTTTTCTTGAGATCATGAGATAATTGTGTAGAACTTGAAAAATGAATGTCTGGTTCATTTGATCACACCTAATTTCAGCCTTTTTCCCAGGCTTCTGATAATGATGAGCACTGATCTGATGTTATTTCTTATCCTGTGTCGACACTACGAGTGACAACACAACAGCATGACCATTATTGATAAGTCACCTTTGAAGTTTAGCACAAGCAATGGAGTTACACCACCACAGGCTTTTGAGTGTCTGCTACTCGCCACAAAGCACCTCGACAGAACGTCATCTTAAATTTGTATTTGGTCAGAAAAATATCTTTGCTTTTGAATGTCAATGTCTGAGCCCCATTTTAACATCACACTTCCTCCCCATTGCATTCTCTTGTGTACCGCAATGCACAAAAAGCTAGCATAGCATCAGCTAAAAAACACAGCACCACAACTAGAAAAAAAAACATACGCTTGATTGACATTTCACCACGTCATTGGAGCGCTGAAAAAGTTGAGGCCAGCTCATCTTTGATATGTAGCATGTCACTTCCATCTGCAGCAACAAGTGTTGGGATTCAGTTTGTAGCTACAATTGGAAATGACTTGTAGCCTGTTGCCATGTCGCTGGTTGTAACATAGTCAAGACACAATCAATTTCTACCTGTGTTAGACCCTGATTGAAGCCTACAGTCTGATGCATTGATCAATAATGGTTGCTCCTTGAGCCTGTTTGTACCTGGTATTAACGTGCGTCTTGAGTAATCCAACACAATTGGACAGCACTAAATATGAGTGTAAATGACCACCAAAAAGCATTGTGATCCGATCACTGAAACCACTTAGCGAGGTGGTTTGGGGCATATTTGACCACATATCTTTTGTGGTGTAAACACCAAAGCGTCATCATGTGTCCCTGACCCTGAACTTTCCCATTTTATAATGAGTTGGTAAAGTGTTGTGTGACCAATCATTGTTTTGTCCTATGGAAGGAGACGTGTTGAATTCTGCTGACGGTGATACCTCCATCTGTACAAACACAACGGCTGAGGTGAATAGTGAGCATGCTAGGAAGAGTGTGGGCATCATAACAGTGTGCTCGTCCCTTTAACCTTCTAAGATAAGTGGCACAGGCAGGAATTAAATCTGAACACAAGTGGTCAGCGTGGAGATGGATTATAGATACAGGTATAAACAAAAATGTGTCTCGCCTGTCCACTTGTGTTCAGATCACCAAATGCATGTTAATACCAGATATAAACAGGCTTTCAGCTTAAATCAATTTTTACTGTTGTCAAGACACCATCTAAGTATGCATGCTGGCATTGCACTTCTGGAGCTGTCTCCATGAAGCTTCCTGGTACAAAGAGTTTCTCCTTGTGAAAATCTTCTAAGAAAATTATTAGAATTCTGACGTTTTCCAAGACTTTCCCCTCAAAGTTAAGACTATGCCATTGTAAAGATAAAGGTTATTCACAGAGCATCTTAGCTCTTAAGAGAACTCCTACGGTGAAAAACTGTCAGGAGTGGAGATGATGACCTTTGAGAGGTTCCAAAGTTTCTTCAGCAGAGGAGAAAATGGCAGACAGATAAAGAGGTCGGAGAGTTGACAGTGAGTTAATGAAATTCTACCGATTAGATGGTGCAGGGATGTTTGTGGTCGATCGCATTTGAGATGCGCTCACATCTCCCACCCAACACTATAACAATATAACACTACGATATTTGAATAACACCTCTTCACTAAGGTAAAAGTTTCTGTCCTTTCCTTGCCCAGCTCTGAGGATTTCCCTAAATCACTCCTAAGCTAGGACTCCTTGCTAGAAATTTAGTTACGAGGTGGTAAGTAAGGAGCTCTCTGGGAGTATTCTCAGAGCGTGTGTGAATACCACCCCTGATCTTTGATAAACATTATAAACTGTCATGCACACACCCCTCTGCTCATTCTCCAGTCAGCACCTGACAGCTTTTCCCACCAGTACACCGTCCACACCCATTGGCTCTCCCTGACTGTCAGCCTATCAGTGACCTGCCTGCCCAGTCTGCCACACAACTGTTGTCCGTCTGCTCGTTTACCTTTCAGTAGGGTATACCAGCCAGTTTGCCTTCGTTGTTGCCAGATCGTAGTTTGTGCTTCTGCCTACTTTGTATTGCCTTGGTGGATTTTGACTTGTGCCTGCTTACCTGGTTTGCACCTTTGTCTGATGCCTCCGTACCTCTGCCTGATAATCTTGATTTTTGGTTTTGACTCCTGGAACGGTCTGTACTTTGCCTTGCCTGAAAACTTCGGTAAAACCTCAGGTTTTGTCTTACTCCTGCCGCTGCCCTGTGATTCTGCTTGTGGCTTCTCTCTGGACACAAATAGCCTAATAAGAGGAAATAACCTTTTGTTTTCTTGGATTGTCTTGTTATGTTGAAATAGTAGCATTAAAAAATACTGAAGCACAGCGATTTTCAGCTTATACTCACGCTTATTTTCTACATGTTCAATGGTCATTCACATGTGCTATAACACATGGATAATGTGTAAATAAAGTCAAGTGATACACATAAATAACACCCTTTTTATGTGTATCAGTTGTCTTTGTGACAGAGGCATTAATTATATTATACTTGATCACTAATATAGTTTAAAACCAAATTATTTCATACAGCAAATGAACATGTCATGTCTAATTGTTGATTAACAAACAACTAGTCCATACCCATTGAGGGCATAGTTGCCCACGTACAACTGAACCCATTAAGAAGAGCAATGTATTCAGACAGAGTTTTTGTGAATTTGATAGTACGATTGCTTTATTGAAAGTACAGTAGTACCATTGCCAATAGTGGGTTAGTTAGTGGGCTAAAACTGTACATTAGTAGTTGAGGTAGCACGTTGAAAGGCAGATAGTTAAAATGTTGAAATGCTGTATTGACTTAAAAGTGGGGCGCACTGGTAGTTCACATGGGAAAGTTGCGGCTAGCCCTTGTTGCAGCAGCATACCATACCACGACTTAGTCATACCAAAAATTAGGGGGAAAAAAACAACAACATTCGGCCACAGGGGGAGCCACAGCGATCGGTCGCATTTTAGCCATTTTTAAGCATTTTTCTGTTGTTATAGCGCCACCCAGTTGCCAATTAGAGTTAAATGTCTCCCGTCACCTTGAGGCGTCCTGTTCTACATATCTACCAAGTTTAGTAAAGATCGATATGGCGGTTCGGCCTAGATAAGAAATTAGCTCTCTAGCGCCCCCATTTTGTTTGATGGGGTCAATAATGGAGGGGTCCCCTCAGATTATGTGTGGTCATATGCCTACAAAGTTGCGTGGTGATGGGTGAAACCCTTGAGATGTTATACACCTTTATGTGATGAGCCACGCCCTCCGCAATATTCATTGCCTTATAGAAGCTCAGTTTTAGTAAGTTTTCCAACTTTTGCGAAGAGGGAAATTTAGATATTGGCCCCTAGATTATGTTCACCGAGTTTCATGCAGATCGGTCAAACTTCCTAGGAAGGGATTGATTTGAAGTGTTTTTCAAAAAATTCAAAATAGCAGAAAATCTATATAACCGGAAGTTATGAGGCAAATTTGTTCCTCATGAGGAGAGGCATCTCATACGGGGCATGAGATATGCCCATTCAAAGTTTGCAATTTCAATCGGTTGCTATAGTGCCCACCCCAGCGCCCGATTACACACTTCAAACACACTGCCTTAGCATTGTGAAGCTTCTCCCAGCATGCACCAGGCAGGGAAACACATTGGACATGTTGCTAGTGTATGACAGCTCCTCTTTGATTGTAGTCTCCTGAGTTAATGAGTATACATAAACATTATTTTAAATCACTGAGCTACTGCCTGTGAACTGTATTGATTCCCAGGATCAAAACTGAGACTGACAGTACTGAAGCCACAGGCAAACTTGGCCAAGGTTCATTTTCAGTTCAGAGAGTATAAATGTCTCTGTGTAAATGTATTCCCTGAGCCTTTAGCTCACACCAGCTGTCTGTGGCCGAGGCTCAACACGCCTGCAGTTGAAATTGTGACTAGTTTTTATTTATATATTTAGTTTGTTTGTTTCCCCGGACAGCCTGCGATGGCCCGCTACTCCCAGCAGTGATGTAATTCTACCAGACAATCCCATAAGCATATTGTGTCATCTCTGCTCAAAACAGAAAATCACTTGACTTTAAAATAATGGAATATTATCCGGTAAGACAGAACATATCATGCTACTCATGCTCCATTCTGTGGAAGCAGATATGTGCTTTCAGAGCTAATTCACTCTGAAGAGGCGGCAAACAATCCCAAAAACACGTGACAAAGTCCTGTGCTCCAGTTTGAAGCTGCACAAAAGCGCTTCTACTTATTCTCCCTCTGACTTGTAATGCTTTCTGTTACCGACTGACTGGACGCCATCACTCCATAAAAACTCAGAGTTCGTGCTGATGATTTGCTCCTGGAGGCTGTGCATGACTGATGATGGGCTGCTGAGAGATGGAGGCTACATCAGACCATTTTATCTCTTTTCAACATGTCTTGAAGGGAAATGATTGTGACCCAATATTATGATGAGCAGGATTATGTTAATAGTTGGATGTTGACTCAGATGAAATCTCTTTTGTTTTAGTCATAATAAACAACAATAATCATATTCTTAGAGCATTCACAAACAGTTAACTGAAGAGGAAAGGCACATAAACAAGACTACGAATCTACAGCCATGTGAGCTACTTGTGGCTAGGGGGTGGCTATGTCTACCTTTTTGGGTGAAGATGCAAAAAAATGCATTTAGTCAACCACACGAACTGGGTGTCTGTGTGTGTGTACTTCATGTAAGGTTTTAAAGTTTGAACAGGGCTCAGTGGGACGTTCAGTGTAACAGCAGCATTCGTGTAATATCGTAAACAAGCTAACAGTGCTAACAATGGATTGGAAATGTGCAACATTTTTGCCCGACTCTAGATATCAAACAAAGCCAGTATTGTATAAAGTATTTATGAGCTGTAAATTCACCACTTTGAAGCAGAGGAGAGAAGATAATGTTACTTTGGTGCCTTACAATGGAAAGCTTCCCCCTCTTCTGTGCCACTGCTTTGCATACGCCAACACATTCTCACTACAACTTCGTCACATATTGATGTTTGGTCATATGGACTTTTCACGTCAATGCGAAGTGCAAGGTACCCTGGGGGATTGGTTGTTGACGTTCCGGGACGCCTGTTACATGTATTGTCTGTTTTCGAAATACACTTCCATTTTCCCAGGAGATGTGCAGATTACATACATTCATTCATTCATTCATTCATTTTCTAACCGCTTCATCCTCTTGAGGGTCACGGGGGGGCTGGAGCCTATCCCAGCTGACATCGGGCGAGAGGCAGATTACATACAGTCTATTTCAAAATTAATGTATACATTCATACAACACCGCAAAATGGACCTTTTTTTTCCTTCAACAACAAACGTGGTTACGTTTTGCCAACACATACACATGGTTGGGTTTAGGCAACAAAAGCACGTGGTTAGGTTTAGAAAAATAAGAACAAGGTTTGGCTTCACACTCTTAGCAATCACTTCTGTTGATGTCCCGTTGCGTTTCCCCCTGACGCGACTAGGTGCCGTTAACAAATAATGGTGACCAGTCATGTATCATGCTGACGTGAAAGGACAGCTCTTTTCTGTTGTTGTCTGATGCTGGAAGGCACTGACCAAGCACCGGATTTCGACAACTTCGGTTGCATCTGCAGGTGTCTAAAAAAAGCGGTTCCCAACTGGTCCAGCCATGGGGTCCAGATTTCTCCTTAGTCATTAGTTCAAGGTCCACACAGTTTAATATATTAAGCATAAAGGCCCATTTATGCTCAACGTTAAATACGGATCCAGATATGGACGGAGCCTTCTGTCCGTGCTCCGCGTTCATTTCCTCCATATTTCTGCACGTTTCCATAAAGCCCTCCGACTGGGGTCCCTCTGTTTTTGTCTTTTATGCAAGAGATACATTATCAATATCTCCTCCACAGTCGCCATGTTTGTTTTTGAGTTTGTTGTTGTCATAAACTTTTGACTCTGGGCTGCCCCCTGGTGGATATATTGGTTAACATCCATGCCAACGTAAAGGACGCATGGAAGTATGTGGGCAGTGACGGTAACATCGTTTGAAACGGACATATACATTTTCGTACGTAAAGGGAGCATAAATGGGCCTTAATACTTGCATTTGGCTATGTCGTCAAGATAGTTTGCTCTCTCTGTCAAGGAGCTGTCCATTAGTCATTCACTCTACAGCAGGAAACGGCACTTCAAAATAAAAGCTCTGAGCGGCAAATTCACTGTGCTCTAAAATAAAGTGTTTTTTTTTACAAACTTGACATGTTCATGAGTCACTTGTGGTCCATTCAGACTGGACCCATGACCCACTTTTGGACTGCGACCCGCCAGTTGGGAACCACTGATCTATACTAAGAGTAACAAGAAAGTCAAGAGCGCTCACTCCACAGCAAAATTTGGGGACCAAAACGTCCCGAGAAGTACATTGCACAGCACACTGACTAGCAAAAAACCCCCAAAAAAACCAAAACTGATCGACTTGAAGCAGTCTCAGTCAACTGAGGAGTCTCCAACTGATGATTCAAATCTCCAACTTTAAGGGGCAGCCGTAGTGAGATGCACTATTGCATGTGATGTTTCTGTCATTTTAAGTATTAATAAATTACCCAGAATGCTGCTTTGTCATTTTTGACCCCCCTGCCAGGATATTTATATAATGTTACCAGTGATTTTTTCTTAAAAAGACAAAGCAGTCAGTCCAGCAGATGTGAGCGGATATTGATCAGTGACAGTGGGAAATCTTCATGATGGTGGAGAAAAAACTTGGTCACTTAAAAGGTTACCAATTCTCCCATCTGGTGGCCTACAGTTCATCAGGTATATGTGTCAGAATTGTTACTTTTTAAGCAAGCAATGCATGATGTGTGACTCAGTGCTCAATGACTGATAGATGATGACAGCTACATACTTGGACGAAGGCATCATCAAGAGGCCCAACCCTATTCATGGCTCTAATTAGGTTACAGCAACTGCACTCCCCAGTATTAGTGGCCCCCCAGATATGAATGTAGAGCCTTCAGCTTGGATGTCTTTGCGTACAGTTTTTTCTGCATTGATGTCTTCAGTTCAGCTTCAGTCTAAATCAATCAAACAAGACAAACCCCCAGTTTTAGTTGAACTAAATTAGACCAACACTGACTGATTGAGATGCTCTCAAAATGCCAATACCTGCGTGTTAAATCAACTCTTCTTCAGGTGTCAGGAGCAAACACTCGGGCCAGATCAAGATTTATTGTTCAAGTCCAGAAATCCTTTAACTGTATATTTCATGAAGACTGTCTCTGAGCTCTGCTGTCCTGCTGCTTCCAGACGGCTCTGTTGACTCCCTGCGGTTTAAAATAAATGTTACTCACCGGTAGAGCTGACCCACAGCAAACAGGTGTCACAGTTCATATCAGTGCTTAAAGAGACTATCTGATTGTGCAGCAAGATACTCACTTCATCAAATTCAGCGACAGTTTTTACAGCTGTGGCAACTTTCCAACTCTAAAACCTGGACACAGACACATACCGCACTGTTGTTATCGTGCCAGTATTTCATTATGTTGTAAAGGATTATGAGCGTATATAATTTTAAGGTTTTTGTATTTGGCAGGTGATTGGAAGAATCAAAAGCTGCTCACACAGATGTGACATAACTAGACACTGGACTGCAGTGTTTCCATTTTAACTGTCATGGCTCTGACAACTGAAAGCTGTTTAACAAAGACTTTCAGCAAAATGACTCTTATTCTGCAGAGCCGACTTTTAGAAATGGACCAATTTCATTTTGATTGCCGAGGCAGCTCTTCGGGTGTCCTTTCAGAATGTGTGCAGTAAAGATCTTCCTGTTAGTGCACACACTGAGCTGCACCTGAATTACTGGTTATTAAAAGAGAAGGGCAACATGGAGCAGAGTCACTTGTGACTTAAAAATACTTGATTTCTTCCCCCAAGCCCAATAATGAAAAAGTATGTTATTTAAAAAGTGTGCTACAAATAAATTAATCTCCTTTCATTTCCTGAATCAACTCACATTAACACTATTCATTCCCAGAAAGTAGACCCTTCCAATCTGAACCAATCTGACAGCATCCAATTAAGTTGCAGGAGAGAAACATGAAGAACTGTTGTTACATTATTGAGCAACAGTTGAGAGAAAAGATGATTTTGTTTGTGTATAAAAAATATTGGTGGAACAAGTCTCTACAAAGCCTAAGGTAGAGAGAGCACACCTCTCTGCCCTTCCATGCGCAAACAAGGAAAGCCTGAGGCAGAGAGATCAAACCTCCCTGCCCTTCCATGCGTCTACATGAAAGCCTAAGGCAAAGAGAGCAGAAGCAAAGACCTCCGGGAACAGAACAGAGCAGCATCAATGACAAACAGAAATGACACTGATAAGTCAGACACAGCATGGAAAGGAGGAGCTGGGGTGGAGGCGGGTTGCAAAGCAGCTTGCAGAGGAAGCAGCAACAGTAGGCATGCCAGAGCAGTTTAAATAGGGCGCCCTGAATGAGATTTGCCAATTGGTTGCATAGAAAGGAATCATGTAATCTATCAGCTGACTCCCTTCATCAATCAGCTGCTCCATCAGTTGATTGGGCTACTTGAGATTAGCTGATGTAGCTGGGATGTGAGCTGAGCTTGACATTGTGTCCTGCCTGAACTAATGCTTTGCTCAATTTGTATAAAGAGGGAGAAAGTTTGAGTAGAGTGAGAGGGAAGGAGTGGTGATGTAAGGGTCAAACAAACACAGGACTTTAACTCAGGAGACCACTGTTTGTGTCCCGTGTGAAACATTGAAACCTTTTTTTTTTTTTTTTTTTTTTTACTGTTATGTAAATGACATTGCCAGTAGCCGCTACCTCAGCAGAGCCTCAACCATCATCACAGACTGTAAGCATCCTGGTCACCATCTGTTCCACCTTCAGCCCTCTGGGAGGTGCTACAGATCACTCAAAACCCGGACTACCAGATTCAATCACAGCTTTTTTCCGACAGCAATACGCACCCTGAACGGACTCATAACACACACACCACACACCACTAATGCTCCTTCCGTGCAATACAAATAACTGACTCTTCTTTTCCATGTGCAATATTTTTGTTTTATTGATTGGCTTTATCTATTTATTTATTTATCTATGTATGTATGATCTGAGATGAGGTATGTGAATCTGGCACCTAACAGAGCAGCACTTTTAATTTTGTTGTTCTGTTCTCAATATAATGACAATAAAGGCACTTTGACTTTGACGTAGTTAATGTCACGTGACATACAATACATACATCACATGACAAGGTTGTTCACTCTGATAGACCTAACCAAGTCGTTTTGTTGCCTAAAAAAGTTTTGGTGACAAAGCCCAGTTTCCTGTGAACACAGAGCTCTCTATGAAAAGTCTCTATGCCTGTAAGTGGTAGCAATTAACACGCCATCCCTGAGCGTCCAAAACTGATGCAAGAGGGGTACCTAGAGCACCATAATTTGAAGGTTAGGGCCACTGACTAAGCTGCCATATTGGACAAGTTTGCAATGGGAACATGTTGGACCTGGAGCCACATAAACACTAGAGATGGGTCTATGGATTTAGAGATTGATCAGATGGAGCTGCAATAATTTCACCCCTAACTGTAACACCTCTGTCAGATTTAACTTTAATTAATTTGTGAGGTACTGTATACTATAAATCCTTAGCTACAAGGATTTAGGGCATCAGTAATGTTTTTGTCTGCCACACATCTTTCTTTCTTTTTTTACTCTACAGACATTGTGACACCGCAGGTCCTCCAAACATCTTTTTCTTTACTCTCCAGACATTGTGACACCGCAGGTCCTCCAATTACATTTCAAGGCCATAACCGTTTTACACTCCAGAAACACAATGATTACACTGGAGCAAAGGTGAGGTCTCCATGTGAAATAACGTTCAGCCAAGCTAATTTCCCCTCTGGGAGGTGTGAGTGAAGAGCAGTGCTTTGTCAAAGATGGACACAGAAGTACCTGGAGGAACAGATGAGTTTTGGTGGAGGAGGATACAGTGACAGTGACTTTGGAAGGCTACAGTCGCTTCGCTCCCACCATCATTTTCAAATCCTCAACCAAGTGACAGATACTTTTATCTTGTCAGGACAGTGGTTGGGCATTTTAAAGCATCTTGTGCGGATTGCAGATCAATCTCTGCCTGTCTTTGTATTGGGTCACTTACTACTGATGTCAGCCGTAACTCAGTGACAAAAAACAACAACATAAAGATCACACTTTCTTTCCTCCAGCAGCAGCAGTCTGTTAATGGCTTCATGATTGCCAAGTACTCTATGAGGGTAAATCAAACAAGTGAAAAGAGGCCCTCTGTTTGTCCTTGAAGAGATGCTGCAGTCATTCCACTATTCAGGCTCAGATTGCTTTATCAAGTCATTGTCTTTTGTGTTTGTCTGTGTTGTCGCTTTACACCGGCGTCACCTTTGAGAAAAAAGTGTTGGAAGAAGTATTTAGATCCTTTACTTGATTAAAAGCAACAACTGTAATATACTTCATTGCAAGTAAAAGTCTTGCGTGGACTCCAGTGTGTAGGATTTAGGGGCATCTATTGGCAGAGATAGTTTATAATATGTGTATAATCACCTGAAACAAAGAATCATTGTGTTTTGTTACCTTACAATGAGCTTTTTATATCTACATACAGAACAGGGGAGCCCAGAACTTACAAACCAAACACTGGCTCAAGATAGGGCCATTCACAGTTTCACTTTGGCCTCATTACACCCTTGGCCCATGGGAGAACTTTTAGTTCTGCAACCTCACCACTAGATGTCACTAAATCCTAAGTACTAATCAATCACCAATACCCAGTCAGCATTTGTAGGTGGGGCCCATGTGGGTAGCAAATGGGCTGTAAAATGGGCCCTACATGGGACTGTCCGCGAGTTCCATATTGACCCCCTGCCAATTGCCCACAAGGGTGGGTTCCAAATGGGTTATGCAGGGGCTACATGGATCGCAACCGTGTATGAAACCAAAATGGGCACCTTATCTGGGGCTCGCTTAGGTAAACCCAGCCTTATTGGCAAATGGCATGGGGCCATTATGGAACCTGTGAACAATCCTATATACAGCCCATTTTCAGCCCATTTACTACCCACATGGGCCCCACATACAAATGTTGACTGGGTATAAAGGCAAAATGGTTTCTGTCAGAGTAATAGTCACACTAATGGAAAGAAATCATTACGATATAAATTTGAAAGCTGTTTGGTAATGGCAGAAAAGGTTTGGCAAATTTTTCATGGGCGCAACCCACATACTCAGCTCTGCTGCTCATCCCACAAATGCATGTTCCTTACAAATGTGGCACCATTTAAAAGGGAAATAAACAGGCTTCCAATGGTAGAAGATTTATTACCAAGAAGCATTGTTACAACAAAAAATAATCTACCAAACACAACTTTCCTTACTTTTTGTTCTTAGTTTATATAGTTATATCAGTACCGTGACATGAGATTAAGTATTGTCTTAGAATATCTTAATATCATAAGTGCTGTCTTCTCCTGGCTTTAAAGGCAGCATTACAGTAAAGTGATGTAATTTTCTGAACTAACCAGACTGTTAGCTGTTTCTTTTTGTTGTTTTTTTACTTTGTTTATTGTTAATTTCGACAGGTAAATCAATGCAAAACATTATGTAAACATAAAGACAAGAACAGAACAGAACTTAATGATGATAATAAAAATAAATAAATGATAATAATAATATGTCACCCTTAAATGAGTTATAACGTTATACTCAACTGAGATGCACATACATCATATTTGTATTTACGTACAGTACTTACTTGGTTACGTTCCACCATTTTGGCTGTGTTTGGTGCATGCAGAGACAAACATAAATGAGAATGTACAGCTAGAATATAAAGAACGACAGCTGAGTGGCTGTACCACAGCTGGCAGGCTGCTCCTCCATACCTCACCACAGAGAAAATCAAGTTGGCTGTCACTATGACTGCTGTCACCCCACTGTACTTCCATTATGATGCACCATGTTTATCATGTTTTCACCTCTCGCTTCTTCCAGCAGCTTGCAGCCATGTTTGGCACATCTCCACTGCAAACAGCACAGAAGCCAAAGTGCAAACTACCCTTCAAGACATGTGGAGCCCTTAAGCAAAGAGAGCTTATCCTAAGCCTCCAGACCGCGCTGAGGGCTGGAAATTGATGTCTGGCACTCACACGTAAACACGTACCTCCATTACTGATATGCAAAAAACTTTCTGCAAAGCCAACCGCCTGGAGTCATGTGTATGGAAGTGAATCTCTTTTGTAAACCAAACAAAAGCTGAGACATACAGTCTATATGCAATACAGCAGGGAGAAAACCCTTTATGTAACGTACTTCTTTTTGGGAAATGCTAGCATATTTGTTTTTGTACATCACCAGGTTGTGTTTTCCCCCAAGGGGGGAACTTTGCCACTGGAGCTGTTGCTTTAATGCATAAGGGTGCAGGAAGTGGCTGTTTAGTTTGCCCTCTTGACTGCAGCAGCTCAGATAAAACCATATTGATTCAACAATTTGCCAAAGACAGTGTGGAGTGTTTTCTTTGATCTTTGGATTGATGACATTAAAAATCAAGCCTGAGGGCAGCAAGCCACTCACACGATTCGTATCCTTCCTCCTCTTTCTCTTTTTAGATTCCCAGCCTGCACAAGTGCCTGCGGTACAAATGAGACAAAGAGCCAGATGAATGGAGATGCGATTGACAGTAGTAGTTATCTACGCAATACCTGGAGAGGCATCAAACTACATCTCCAAATGAAAAATCAGGGTTTTCTTCTCAATGTTGTAGCTCTCAACCATGCTGATTCAAAGCTCATCATCTGTCATCTCTCAGGTTGTGTTGCTGTCGCTGCCCTCCTTTGCGTCTCTGCTGTGTAGCTGAACAATAATGAAAACTCTGGCTGCAGACTTCCCATTCAGACCCAATAAATGCACTTGATCTGAATGAATAACGGCATACTCATTTGTTCTCATTGTTCACAGATAACAAAGGAATGTTTCAGGGTTTCAAGGTTCAGCATTGTTGTCATAATACAACACAGGATTGCAAAACAAAATGCAGGTGTAGCACTTAAATGTTTAACTTGGAATGATTTAAAACAATAGTATAGATCGAGGTATATAACACAGATAAAGGTAGGACATATAGGCCTACACACACATATAAGTGATGTAAAATATGAGCATATGTTTCTAATGTAAAATGCATGTGTGATGGCCAAAAACGCAGGTGTGGAAACTCACTTCCAATTTCCTCCTCTATTCACTGTGACCTGGCTCAGTTGGCGAACGTCCTGCCTGCATATTTGAATTACAAGCTGACAATGTCACTCTCACACACACACACACACACACACACACACACAACACAATAATACACATACTAATGCTCTCGCCTTCACCTTAGGTTAAGGCTTTTTTTTTTAATGGAGGCTGAGAAGAGATGCTGCTCGGTGCCTCAGATGATAAACAACAGCCACAGAGGTGGGAGGATTACCTGGAAAGCATTGTGAGGACATAATAACTAGGGGTTATAATGACGTCACACATATTGCAACCCCGGTGTCACTGTTAAATTGTTCCGCTTTATTGTTTGGGACACACAAATAGATGAAATGTGGCTCCCGCTTTGAGAGTAAAAACCTTAACACGTTCATTAATGTTTTATATTACATTTGGTTTTCATTATCATGCCTACAAAACCCCTCTCACACATTAATATGGCTGACTTGCTCAGATAGTAACTGGCAGGCAAAGATGAAATGAGGAAAAAAAGGAGGGGTATTTAATATTTGATAAGAAGTTCACAGATTATCATCAAAATTGAAAGAGATGGAATCAAGATTATCATGCAAAGGATTTACATAAATCCCACTTGCACCACTTTTTACTTTTCTACAGCACACACTTTATGAAAGTGAATGTACAATAAATCTGAAGTGGTCAAGACATGGCAGCTCGAAATGGTTTAGTACAAACACTAGGGCTTCTTTATGAGCATTAAAATGTTCTTTTAGTTCACAGATTCAGAAACGTGTTAGCTAGGCACAGGCACAGGAACAAGAGGTATTGAGCATAGACTGTAGATGGATGACACATCTCCACTTACCCCCACAGAAGTACAGAGGTGAAGCTAAAATATCCTGAATACAGCCGCTGCCATCTCTGGTGATGTCATTCTGAGCCAGAGTTCGTGGGATCAAGTTTCCCGCCCATACACCTGTACGACCAAGTGCGAGCAACACCGCTGAATGCAAGCCCACCTACTGGCTCACACAGTTGTCAGTCATGTAGTTAAGTCCCTGTTTTATAGCATTAAATGGCTAATTAAAACCAAACTTAATAGAAAAATAAACACTTGAACATACAGCAGTATAATTAAAAAATCTTAAATGACAGAAACCATGTTTGGAAAACTTTATTTGACGTGTCCTCAAGTTTTTAGTTTGGCCCATGTCCCATCCACTTACATGGAGGGGACGGGCATTATGACCTATACTGCAGCCAGCCAGCAGGGGGTGAACGAGATGTTTCGGCTTCACTTTTGGGGAGCTTTCATGTCGTACATATTTATATACCGTCTATGGTGTGGAAATGCGATTTAGAATTAGAAGTAGAATTCTCTGGGTCTGAAAAGTGAAACTACTGCCCAAGTGCCTTAAATCTGCATTTTTTCAAACGGCCAACAGGGGGCAAACATACTTCTTATCTAAAGAGTTAATGGTCTCAATGGCTGGTTTCAAGTCTCCTTATATACAGCATGATGTGCATTCTTAAAATTATAGTACCCTTTGGAGTTAAATAGACGATAAAGCATTGTATGCCTTAGGGCAGTGGTTGCCAACCGGTTGCTAGTGGTCCAAAAGTGGGTCGCGGGTCTATTCCGAATGGACCGCAAGTGACATACTTTATTTTTAAATACAGTGAATTTCCAGCACACAGCTTTTATTTTGAAGTGCCATTTCCTGCTGTAGAGTGAGAGAATAACAGACATCTACTTATCAGAGACAGCAAGCTAGCTTGAGACACGGCCAAACGGAAGTATGACACTGAATATATCAAACTGTGTGGACTTTGAATTACTGACGAAGGAGAAATCTGGACCCTGTAGCTGCACCAGTTGGTAACCACTGCTTTAGGGTTTGCTGTCTTGTGATTGACAAGTTGATGGTGACCTGTCAATCAGGATAGATGTGTAACAGTGTGTGTTCTCCACTCTGTTGTCCAAATATGGTCACTTCTGGCTCCAAAATAAACAAGATGCCAAAATAAGCAAAATGCCAAACTCGAGGCAATAGTCCACAAAACCAATTAAAAGTAGTAATTTGCACCTTCCAGGAACTCAAAAGTTGTCTTATTTAAATGTTGTGTCTTCGCAGCTACCAGCTAGCCACCTGTAGCTTGAGTTGTAGACAGTAGTGCTGCATGTAGTCGCTCACCAGGGCTAAGCTAACGTTAGCTATTAATGGTCAGTAATATCCCCTGTTGGCTGGCTGCTTGTTAAATTATATCTTGCTTATGTATTTCTACATGTTAGATACAGAGGATGTAATGTGTTGATGGATTTGGAGTTGTTTCAAGGCACCTTTGAACACAGACATGCTATATTATGCTAAAGACAGAAATGATTGAAGCGCAAAAGAAATGTTTAAACTAAAGCAACTTCAAGGAGTTTTAACAGGCTATGAAACAGTCTCAATTTAATGCTGAAGCCATCAGACCATCAGTGAGAAGATTCACAGTTTCTGTAAGGTTATTCCATCCATCCATTTTAATCCGCTTATCCGGGGGCCGGGTCGCGGGGGCAGCAGGCCAAGTAAAGCACCCCAGACATCGCTCTCCTCAGCAATGCTTTCCAGCTCCTCCTGGGGGACCTCAAGGTGTTCCCAGCCCAGACGAGACATGTAATCCCTCCAGCGTGTTCTGGGTCTGCCCCAGGGCCTCCTACCAGCGGGACGTGCCCGGGACACCTCCAGCAGGAGGTGCCCAGGAGGCATCCTGGTCAGATGCCCGAACCACGTCAACTGACCCCTTTCAAGCTCCCTCCAGCTCCTCACCCTATCTCTAAGGCTGAGCCCAGCCACCCTTTGGAGGAAACTCATTTCCACCGCTTGTATCCGCGATCGCATTCTTTTGGTCACTACCCAGAGCTCATGACCATAGGTGAGGGTTGGGACGTAGATGGACCAGTAAATTGAAAGCTTCGCCTTCTGGCTCAGCTCCCTCTTCACCATGATGGACAGGCGCAGCGCCCCCATCACTGCAGAAGCCGCACCAAACCGCCGATTCCATCTCATGCTCTCACTCGTGAACTCGTACATCAGTTGTACCAAAACACTACAGTGGAATGCTATTTAACGTGACAACAAAGAGTTTATAACTTGAAACTATGAAACAATCTCAATTTAATACTAATGCCATTATTTTAGACAGCAGTGAAGCCTGATGCCACCTTCAACCTGCAGTCTAAGCTTTAGCGGGAGGTGGGGAGCTCCGCGCCTGACAGCAGCAGCTCTTTCTCCGGTAAGGGGCAGAGCTTTGTTTCACTGCCCTACTGGTTCCTACTGATTCTTGGGGCAGCAATGTCTGTCTGCAGCACCCTTTTCTACACTGTAGCACAACAGATGATGATGCAGGTAAACCCAGGTACGGCATAACATTACAAATGCAAAAGCTGAGCAATAGGAGGAGTGAAGGGGGGCAATAGTAAAAGTTAAACAGTAAAAACCATTAGTACCTAACATGAAAACGCCCTTAATGCCTGTCCCCAGGTCTGACAACACACAGACTTTAGATCTTGTTAATATTCAAAAGGGCATTTTACAGTTTCACAGAGAGCAGTATGTTGGCCAGTTAAAAGGAAGCAGGAGATTTTTCTTCAGAGAATTTTATATTTGACATTATATTTTGTGATTATGGCTGACACAGGGGCAGGATTAGCAAAGAGGCAGGCAAAAAACTGAAGGGGACAGTGACAGAGCACGGCTGAAAACATGATTCACCCTTGGCGAGAGGATTAAGAAAATTATGGGATTTTGATGGATTCAAAACCAATCTTGAATCGGCTCTCTTCCTCCTGGACAGGTATGGAAACATAATATGTCTATTTAATTGATGGAATATATTGTGAGACATGGTTTTACATCAATATATGGATTAACATAGGTGGCTTAAACACCACCGTTTGCCATATTGTAGTTATTAATCTTACATGGTAACAAATAGGTACATGACATCATCACTTTTGACCCTGCAAACAGTGTTTGGAAAAAGAAAAACAGTATTAACAATAAGGCACTATGTGTAACAATTTCAGTTGTTCTTTGAGACAAACAAATTTTGCAGTCAAAAGTGTGTCCTAGCACGTGTGTATTTACCTCCATCAGCATATCTAAGTATGTCCGTAAGCTCCGAAATTCTCATTTACATTTACATTGCGACCGGTGTCTCATCATGTACGTGCGCCATCTTGAAAATACAGGTACGTACAGGGACATACTTGAGAAATACGGAATCACCTTTCACGTTTCACTTGTCGGTTTCCGGTTTCCGCCTGCAGGTAGAGTGATGAAAAGCAGCAGCAAGCAGGCTAGTCATAAGTACTGGTGCATTTGAAAAAAGGCAAAAACGCAACGTGACCGGCGATTTCAAAAAACGAGGGTCAACATCGGGGTAGCCTTTCCCAGGTGGAGAGAGCTGCTGAAGGAGAATCACAGCTAACAGCGGCTAACAGCTAACAGCGGCTAACAGCTGTTAGCGGCGCTGCTAACAGCTGTTAGCCACTGTTAGCGCTGTTAGGGCTGTTAGCGTTGCTGGTCGCTAACAGCTGTTAGCGACGCAGTGTTGCGAGGAGAGGGATGAGGTGTGTGAGGTTGAGCCACTCGTCAGTTGTCAAAAGACAAGACGTGATTGGTTTGTTTTGATTTACACCTGGCCCAACAGTCCTACACTGTAAACACAGCCAGCATGGTGAGGAAGGGGTTTGTCAACTCGCGTCGCGTGTGTCTGTGTAGGAGCCTGAATGAATACTCCATATATCGGATGACATGGTTTCATCAATGTTATCATAGCTTTTTGGTACACAGCGGCTACCGTTGTTGCAATACGCGTTTGAAACAGTGTTTGAATGTAATATACGATCTCAACACTAGATGGGAGAAATTCCTACACAGTGCCCGTTGAAAGTGTAACGGCATTCTCTGAGACCTAGAGGAACAGTTTATCCTGCTATTAATCAATGTTGTATTATATGAGCTGGTTAATTCTTTCTCATCCATTGCCTCTTCAGTGTGGACACATCACTGATCACGTCACAACATCACTGGTTACCTGTGAGCTTTAAAATTGATTATTCGATTTTTCTGCCTGTCTTTAAAGACTTGAATGATTAGGCTCGTGCCGGTGAATTCCCCATGAGCCTGATCGCTGCCTGAGATCCTCCTGCAAGGCTCTCCTAATGGCTCCAAAATCTCGATTTGTCACCACAGGTGACCGAGCTTTAACTCCCTGCCTGAAGATCTCAGGCAGACAAACTCAGTGACTTCTTTTTTTCTTCTTCTTTTTATTCTATCTTATCCCAGTATTGTTTCTCTTGTACATCACTTTGTAACTCTGTTCTGAAAGGTGCTATACAAATGAAGTTATTTATTATTTTTATTATCCTGACACAGGTAGCTCCAGACTCATTCAGTACCGAAAAACTCTTGACCTTATTGAGGTAAAAAAAATCCTTCATTTGGATCCTTGAATTTTTCATGGTAGTCTGTTAATACATCACCCTCCTGGCTTCAAAGGTCTCAAATGCAACTAATCATGTAACGACTTAGAAAATGCTCTCCTCCGACAAAAAGGCTGCTCTTTGTTATCCATCTGAAAGGAGAGAGGTATGTCAGTTCATAGCGTCACATACACAATATGTAGACGTTTAACAGGACAGGTGCTTTACAAGAACTCACAAATCAAGTTATACAAGACCCTGTTTACTGTACATGTTAATATATCATTTTATACAAGTTGTGTTTGATCCAAGGAGGAGTAAAGGACAAGTGTGGCGAAAAATGTGTTTAAAAGGTGCAGACATGTCATCTGAACGCATGGATTAAGTTATATATTGCGTGTCATATTATTTCAACACATGTACATTGTGCAGTATGTACATTTTTCAGCATGTATTGTTATATTTTTTCCAATGGTTATATGTACAGTATGCTCACCCTAACATACAGCATGTGCAGTGCACACAGATACATGTGGACAGCGTGATAGCATTCAAATCAGATTTGGACCATGAAGTGAAGCCAAACAACAAACATAGACTGTGATCTCACAAAATAAATAAATAAAAAGATGAAATGAAACATGTTGTTGTTGTTTTGGCTCGTGCAAAGCATATTTTCCATCAATATTAATGGGCGGGCTCATGCCGAGAAATGCCTCGCAGGGTGAGCTCAGCCTGTCACAGAGACTGAGGATGAAGCTGTGCTGTGAGGTCCGGTCAGCTGTGAGTGGCGGTCGATCAGCAGTGACACTGACAGCACGAGCATGGTGTGGGACTGTGGCCAAAGAAGAAGATGGAGGAGATGGACGTCTGATGCTGTAGCCAGTAATCTGGAATGGATGAGGGGGGTGTGATGCAGGGGACAGATGGGTTGTAAAGGTGCTGCAAGGGTCTTTAGATCATTTTGCATCCCTCCCTTTGACCCCAAAAAGCCAACGTGACCTCTGTCACTACCTCTCTCAACTTCACGTCTAACTAAACTGAGATGAGCAGTTAAAGGGATGGACACAAACTCTGTCTTCGTCTCTCTGCTTTGTTGTTTTGTTGATGACTGATATGGATTTGCTTGACATCTCATTCGTAAAACCCTTTCTCATCTTTATGCATTAGCAATCACAAGAGGATGCACAGGTGCAATTTGGGTAATGGACTTTTTATCAAAGCAAGCAGCTGTGGAGTTGATGCCTCGTTGTATATTTCCCGCTGCTTGCTTCTCAAATCATGCAGCTTTATTCCCACTTTATTCTACAGCACAACTGGACACCCAGAAGTCTGTCTGTAGCTCTCGCCTTCTGATATCATTGTTGTTCATATCTTTAACATCATATCTCCAAACTGTTGAATACAAGAATTCAGAAAATTGACAAAGGGTGATTTTCAGCACTGAGTTGAAGTTTGTTCAGTTTGAGGAGTTCAGAGTGCTCTGGCAAAAATGCCAGACGCCTAGAGTGCAGAAACGCGAGGCACATAGCAACACAAAAAGAGTGAGCAAAAAGCTTAGATTCTCATTAAAACAATTAACTGCTAAAACACTTTCTGTGTGACTGGGGCCAAAGTGTGTTTACATCCGTCTGATTTTACCTGCATTATCAATATGAGTATTAAAAACTGGCTGGAAAGGCTAAAAACAAATTTTATGCTTGGCTGAGGCAAGCAAATTGCACCAAAGTTCAATGAAAACCGATTAGCAAATTAATGAAGCATTTGATATAAACGTCCACTGAATCAACACGAAAACATCAGTAACCTTCCTTAAATTAAAGGTCCAGTGTGTGGGTTTTGGAGGCGTCTATTGGCAGAAGTGGAATTTGATAATCATAAATATGTTTTCATTCGTTTATAATCAATGGAAACGAAGAATCGTTGTGTTTTCGTAAAACTTAGAATAAGCCATCTACATACAGAGCTGGTCGTCTCTCATGGAGTCCACTATGTTGTTTCTACAGAAATCCAGAACAGACAAACCAAACACTGGCTCTAGACAGAGCCATTCATGGTTTCAAGTTGGTCGCCATAGTTCTACACGTTTGACATGCAGGAGAAGTCGGTTGCAATCTGCAACCTCTCCACTAGATGCCACTATATCCTTCACACCAGGGGTCGGTATCCTATATAAAGAGCCTGAAAGCCTGAGGCCTGCCTGGCCCCCACAGTCCTCTCCAATCCTTTCACCCACACTTGAGCATCTGTCCAGGGATGGCCACGGAGTTCAGGCCGGGCGGGCCAACACTGTGTATCCCAGAAGGGGTACTCAAGTGTGGGTGAGAGGAGTGGAGAGGACTGCGGAGGTCAGGCCAGGCGGGCCGACACTGTGCATCCCAGAACGGGTGCTCAAGTGTTGTTGTTGACTTTTACTCTTTCTACTCTTTTATTTCCTTATTTCCTTTAAATTGAGCTCTTACTATTTCCTTTATTGTTTTATTTATTATGATATTTGTGTATGATTATATTATATTAATTTTATTTAAATGTGCTTTATAAATAAAGTTTGACTTGACTTGACTTGACTTGACTTGACTTGACTTGAGAGGAGCAGAGAGGACCGCGACGAGGTGGAGTAGCCACAGTAGATCTACACTTTGCTGGAGAAGCGTTGATAAAATCATCAGGGTGAGCAGCACAGAGTCCACCATTGTTGTTGTGATGGTCGACTTTCTCGCGCATGCCTAGTGACTGGATCCGTAATGCGTAATAAACGATCAGCCAAAACGCAACTAAAGTTTACCGTTTTAAGTTGAAATCGTTGTCATATAAACGNAAACATTGCACTCTGGAACCTGTTTTCAAAACGTTGCGTTTTCAGGCACCCAAAACGCCGCTGTCGTATAAACGATCAGCCAAAACGCAACTAAAGTTTACCGTTTTAAGTTGAAATCGTTGTCATATAAACGGGACCTAAGTCATCTGGCCTTCTTCTTTAGGCGTCTTCCTCTGCTATGGCACCTGGAAAATTAGCGCCACCTACTGCTCATCTTGATAAACCAACTCCTGACAAAGCCCTGCATTTTCTTTTGCAGATTTTTTGAAAATTCGGTTAAAATTTGCACCTTATTTGGTTGGAAACTTATTTTTCTTACATCACAAACGTATTCCCAACATTTAATAATAAACCTAAGTGGTCTTCCTACTTCCAGCATCCTCCTTTAACCTCGCATTAGCCTGGCACGCACCAGCAGCCTGACAGCCTTGTTAACAAACTGCCTCCTGGGACACTGAGGAGTTGTGAATGGGCGGGGGGGGGGGGGGCGGGTACAGTCAAACAGACGCAGCTCTCCTGCTGGAGGAGCGCACAGAGAAAAGCGCAGTCCGATAGAGCAGCGGTGACGCTTTATCTTTCCTCACACATCTGAACACACCAACACACACACAGCCTCGCTTTTCCACACACACCTTTACATATTATCAGGGGAGTTTTGCAGACATCGAGGAGTCTTTCATGAGAAAAGTCCACAAACTAAAGACAGAATGGATGCTTCACAGCTGCTGTTTCTGCTGCTGCTCTACGGATACCTGCCAAAAGTAAGTAACCGTTTATTTTATCATTTTTAAAAAAAAACATTTTATTTTAAAAAGAAAATGTCTTGTGTGGTTAGTGGTGAAGAGTCGGTTCACTTAAACTATTTTGTATTGACATTAAAGCCACTTTAAACACTGTGGAGGCGGAGGAGGACGGTAAACCTTTAATACAGACCAATTTAGGTGAGTTTGGAAATCATGATCCAGCTGCTTGCTGTGCTGCTGTGTGTATTATGAGTCGATATGAATTTGATTTTTGCAGTTACTGATGCAACGTAAAAAAAAAATGTTAAGCCCCTTTGTATTTAAAGTGATATCATTTGGCATTGTTTTACAAGCCAGTTTAAATTCATGATGTCTTCTCTCTCAGAAATATCTTATCCCATAATCGAAATTGGGATTGTTAGATTAAGAGTTTTTAGGGTCATTGCATACCAGGTGTTTGTCTGAGTTTAGCCACTTGTACATGCAGTCTGATGTCAGCAATCCCTTTGTGATAAAAAGTATAATTTTCTGCTGTTTTTTGCCTACTTTATATGTGAATAATTACCATAAAGAGCTGCTTACAGGTCTCATTTTAAGGGCAATTGGATAATTGGTTCATCAGAAGTCTTTTCAGTCAGAAAATTATATTATCACTGAAGGTGATGCTGCAATATTTTCAGTTTAATCCTGCTGAATTAGTATCTGGTGATTATATTGAAGCACATCTCATGAGCAACAAGGTTATGCCTCCCTCTAATCTCCCATGAGGTTCATGTACAGTCATTTCAGAATCAGAATCAGAATCAGAAATACTTTATTGATCCCCGAGGGGAAATTATTTATGTTATGTTTATCGCTATTGAATTCACAGTGTTACAGTATATATTTGCATCACTCTCTCTGGTTTTGGATTATTGGTGGGGAAGCCTTTGAGCATTCAGTCACCGTTCAGTGCAGAAGAGCTTTGCTGCAAGGAATACTCTGTGCACAGGAGAACATCTATGGCTCTAAGTAATCTTGGGAGTTCAGTTTTGTCATTAGGCTTAGGCAGGTGTCATCCGCAGTTATGTCTTATTCTCCAGAAATGTTTTATCTCCATTAAGAAATGTCAGAAGTGCTCTGCTGCTGCTCCTCTCTCCCCGTACACAACTCCTGACAGGGATTTATTTAACTTCTTATCTCTGACAGCCAAGTATCAGGCTAATTATCAGGAATGAACATTTTTCTGTTACAATTTCAGGAATATGTGACAGAAAATCAAGAAGAAGCCTGAATTTAAGAAGCTGGAAAAAAATCAGATTATGGTACAGGTTGTGTCCTTGGAGGGATTTTAGTAATCTGACTCTCACTATGATTTCCTTTAATGCCTGTGAGTGAAGCGCTTTCAAAGCAAAATAGACTTAGAACACTTGAGTGACTGTGTGAAAATGTCTTCCACCTCACCTCTGACAACTTTCAGATGTCTGGTCTGCCCCGAGGCTTTAAAAGATCAACCAGATACGTCATTTGTTGACATATTTTAGTGGCTCTTATGGGCACCAGTGTGGAAAACATCTTGCTGGTGTGCCCCTGGTGTGCTGCTCTCCTGTGCTTTCCACGGTCCTTGGCGACCGCTTTACAATAACACAATCTGACATGTTCCATCAATATATCTAGTGAGGAAATGTGACGTTGAGGGCAGCGCAGAAAATCCCATAAGTGGTTAAAAGAGCATGTTAGTGGCTGCCGTTATGTGTTTAACACAATACAGATGGGAGTAGAGGAGAGAGGAGTGTGGAGGTCGGACAGGAAAGACCTCTCTTTCCTGCCTTTTTCTAAACATTAAACCACCAAATAGAAACCAAATGAACATTTTAAACAGAAAATCATAGCTACCATGATTAGCAAACAGCTAGCATGGCTCATTTTAAGTTCAAAATCAGAAGTTTTATTGGGAGTTATGTGTTGTGTTTGTGCAAAAGTGCTTGCAAATTCTTTGTTATCACTGGCAAGCTTCAAATAAGGCTGCACCATAAAACCTGAGTAACCGTGTCAGCTAGAAGTCTTAACATGTTAACACAAAATAAATGTAAGCTGTACAAAAATGACATTTAAAGAAATACTTCACGGCCCAAAATGACAATTTGTATATCAATTATTCACCCCCCCATCATTTTTCCATAACTGCTTATCCTGTTAGGGGTTTGGGGGGGGGGCTGGAGCCTATCCCAGCTGACACTGGATGAGAGGCGGAGTACACCCTGGGCAGGTCGCCAGAGTATCACAGGGCTGATACATAGACAACACATTTGCAGATAATTTAGAGTCACCAAATAACCTAACCTGCATGTCTTTGGATTTTGGGAGGAAGCCGGAGTACCCTGAGAAAACCCAAGCTGACATGGGGAGAACATGCAAACTCCACACCGAGCAGCTCACCTACCCCTGGTTTGAACCCCCCACCCTTGGTTTGAACCAGAAACACTCTTGCTGTGAGGCGACAGTGCTAACCACTGCAGCGCCATGCCTCTCTGGTGAACAACAAATCCAAAAATTCAAAAACATCCGTTTACAAACTGTTACACAACTCATGCAGTATAATGCGAGTCTCATTTATCCAGTTCAATCAGGAGAGACAGACGATTGAAGTCAAGATAATATTTAATACAGAATATGAGTGTACAGATTAGCAGATGCTTTGTGCTGATTAAGATTTAACAGAAGTCTTTGGCGCTTGAATATCAGAGGAAGATTTCTGTGATCGAGGGACATCTGAGCAGCAGCAGGATAAGTCTCTCCCATGGAGTCCAGACACTGGTGGTGGTAGCTGATGACTCTGAGGCTGCCGACTGCTTCAGCAAGAAAGAACTACGGCAGAGAAAGAATCATATTTAAAATGAGGAGCAGTGAGATGATAGGCTGACAGAGAAGGTGTGTTGCTGTGCTACTGGTTGATTGTGGATCAGCTGATGACTGAAATTGACCCTTCCTGATTCAACTTTCACTAGACCCTCATTTGCATATTCAGTACTTCCCAAAACACGAGCCTTTTCGCTAAAACCTTACTATGTATAACGTAACTGAAAGTGAAACTTATCTATGCTTTAATGTCTCCACTGATAAAAACAGTTATTTTACCATACTGAACTGTTCCATCACTGCCTCAATCAGTTCATTTGTTTTAGTGTTGTGTCGATGTGCACAATGATACACTTTCGTAGGGACCGTTTTCTCCAAGCTAACGGCTAATGTAGCCAGGAGTCAAGCCACATGAACACAATCACACACCTCCCCATTGTTTAAACAGACTTAGTTTCCAGATAAACAAACTTAAAACGTTAGGCTGGCCAGTAATGAGACTCACCAGTGCAGGGCAGACGCAGCAGCAGCTCAGCCGTGTATCAGTTCAGTGAGTCGGACTACGCAGTACACAGTCAGGGCTCCTCCCGCCAAGCACTGAACGATTCGGTGAACGAATCTTTTGAACAAATCTTTTTAATGAACTGATTCTAGTGATTCAGTAACATCTAAAGAACTGCTTTGCCCATCACTAATTTGTTTGTGCTGTTGTGTGACTTTGGTGTTTTAAAGGGTTAGTTTGGATTCACTGAAGTCACACAATAACACAAACTAACCGAGGCAGCAGAAGAGCAGCAGCTCCTGTGCTCAACGAAGTGAAATTATTGTTTGTGTCAATGGCTTTGAGGAGAGCACTGATAAGCTCCCTGTGGAGAAATCTGTGCGACAGCAAGGTAATGTAATGTGTTTGGGAAACACTGAGCATACAATTGTATAACTGAGGCTTGGATTATAGACTAATGCTCGAGTTGTACAAGCTTGTTAACAGATTTTTTGATATAGTGTTGCTGTTGTTAAACGCAGACCCCTACGACTTCAATTCATCAAGAATTCTCTAGAGCTGTGCCTCTAGCTGGAATCCAAAGCACTCAAACAGGAATAGTTCCAGCACATAACTCGCTGTGTGTGCAATAAAGAAACAAGGTATGATGTGTTAATTAGTGAGCCTTCAGGTATGCATATTTTTTAACATTGGACAGGTTTCCTGTTTTATTTTTGCTAGGATAAGCTGTTACGGCTTCAGCGTCATGCAGACATGAGAGTGATATCACACAACAATTTTCTTTAATACATATTTGGGAGATGCTATTATCCAGAGCAACTGACTCGATTTATTCCATTTTGCACACTTGCATTTTTCTGTCCTGTCATGTTTGTTTGGCTGGGAAAGTATTTAATCTTTAAACCGAATGAACCCCGAGTGAAACAACATGAGGCTGAAGAGGCACACGCAGGATGTAGATGTTGCTCTCCAGTGAAGTGTAGGATGGGGATAAACACATTACTCTGCGTTGCGTGGCCACACACAGACACGAGCTCCTCATTTCATTTTCCTGTCAGCTCTCCTCGTTTTTTATTTGATCGTTATCTTGTACTCAAACAAAGCAAGACCGGCGGCCATTTGAAATGACAACAATCGCTAAAAACTTGGAGCAACAAGCCCGGCGGCCCTCGTGATGAGCTCTGTGCTAACAAAGTATCAAAGTTGGCAGGTATTTATGTGATGTTTTGCTCATGGAGACACTGTGTGTGTCCCTGAGGCTTTGCAGAGGCCCACTTATCATCAGCATAGTTTGAGATTGACAATTTGATTCATTGCCTGCTACAGCAATATCCATGGCTGTCCAAATTTCAGATAGGTAAGTTCTCTGCATCTCTAACTTGCAGGGACTTAATATTTGCCACAGCGAGTATAAATCACTGGGACAGGACCCTTCGACTCATCTCTTGTATCTTCATACATGAGTAAATGTACCCCACATTCGATCCCTCCCATGAATCACACACTCTGAACTCTTATGTCATCATCGGCCTCCCTCTTTGTGTATCTAGTCACAATATACAGGCTTATGTATGAACTAATAAACTAATGAGCGAATGAAACGCAGCCCAAACTTGTTTCAATAAGTTTAAATAAGTTGTATATTTAGTCTTTTGGCCCCCCTCTCTGTAAAAACTTTTGCATAAAATAGCCTATCTACAAACAAACATGCACTCCCCCAGGCACTGTATGAAATTTCGGATGCAGTAATTGGCGCACCGCCTGCATCACAGAGCTCCAAATGTTGCCTTCCTCTCTGGGGTGACGCTGATGAAGGTGCTCATTAGGGCATCAATGTCCAGGCTGCCCAAAATATTGCCAGACTCTTTCGTGCCAGTCTTTTTTGACTCAGTTGTTGCGTGTGTTTTTTGTGGGGGGATAATTTTTGTGTGCTGCAGCGCCAACAACAGCAGCACCCCTGCTTTCTGCGGTAATGGCAACGTCCCAGTTTCATATTTAATTAAAATGCCAGTTAACTTGAGTTTGGAAAAAAAAAAAACAGTCTGTGCCTTAATTTTAAGATTTTTTTAAAATTAAAATTAGGACTGGCACAATATATCAGATTTGTACTACATGATTATCTATATAACGATGTTGTCGCAATAATTGTAGAAAAACTGAAAAAAAATTCTATTTGCCAAATTCATCTTGAAATTGAGATTTATTTATTGTGTGTCTTTTTCGCAGATAAATTAACACTAAGAATACAACTGAAATACTTGGGTCTTTATGTAGATGAGTACATGAATTTTGTTCAAGGCACAACAGTCCTCTCTGAATCGGCAGGTAGAGCATTAGGGGGAGTTATTGGTAAAATTAAGATACTCAAAGATATTGGTTTCCTTACATATACCAAACTTTTGCAGGCTTGTGTCTGTCCAGTCCTGGACTACGGGGCTGGGATCTGGGGTCATGGTAGTTATCCTAAGAGTGTAGCTGTACATTATCGGGCCATTTGATACCCAGTGAAGTCCGTTGGAAGGTTTGGGCTGCCAGATTATGGAATAGGTTACTCAATATGGATGATAATAGATTAGCAAAAAAAAATATTCAAATGGGATATACAACGGAACATTATGTCACAGCACCCCTAATTTAAACGTCCCACTAGAAACACCTTGAGTAGCATTTTTCGGNAGGTTCAACAACAGTGGGCAGATGAGATTTGGAGTAAACCAAAGCTACGTACCTACCGTGAAATAAAATATGAGTACTTCACTGAAAATTATGTTCTGTATAACCTGTCAAAGAAACAAAGATCACTCTGTGCACAGATCAGAGCAGGCATTTTGCCACTTCATGAAACCGGGAGGTATGTAGGGTTGGAAGAAGACAGTCGAATCTGCCCAATGTGTGACCTTAAAGAAGTAGACAGTGAGTATCATTTTGTCTTGTGCTGTCCTTTTTATTGGAAGATCTGCGAGGAGTTGTTTAGTAATACAAAGATTAAGGTAGATTGGATAAATGCGGATGATTCACAACGACTGACTTGGCTGTTTGAAAAAGAAATATTTGGACTGGCAAAGTATTTGGAGAAAGCTTGGGACATGAAAAAGGGAACATTGTATCAGTAGATGTATAACTTTACTTTTGTACTTCTGTAAATTGGTTTTCTGTTGCTGTTGTTATCAAATGCTTGACCAGCACGACTGGAAATTTAACTTATGTAATGAAATATGAAATGTATATTGTTATTTTGTTTTGCAAAGGTGTCACATAATCCTGTGGGGGATGGGCCACTAGGTGGCATGACACTAAAAAAAAAAAAAAAAAATCATTCAAATCATTCATTCACAAGTGTAGGGAGGTGGAAAAAGAGTCTGTCACCATAACTGTGCAAAATCGAATAAAAGAAGTGTTTCACTTAATGTATAGTAAAAAGTCAACCACATGGCATTGGGAGACCAAGCAAGAATTTAATTTATTTACCATGTATCAGTAACATTATGTCACAGCACCCCTAATTTAAACGTCCCACTAGAAACACCTTGAGTAGCATTTTTCGGTCTTATATTACGGCAGACATTTTGACTTGTCAAAGGAAAAGCACAGTATTTATTCATTGATTTTGCATAACCGCTTATCATGTTGGGCGTCAAGGGGGGGCTGGAGCCTATCCCAGCTGACACTGGGCGAGAGGCAGGGTACACCCTGGACAGGTCACCAGACTATCACAGGGCTGACACATAGAGACAGACAACCATTCACACTCACATTCACACCTACGGACAATTTAGAGTCACCAATTAACCTGCATGTCTTTGGATTTTTGGAGGAAGCCAGAGTACCCTGAGTAAACCCATGCTGACATGGGGAGAACATGCAGGCTCAGCACAGAAGGGCTCCTCCACCCCAGGGGTTCAAACCAGGAACCCTATTGTTGTGAGGCAACAATGCTACAGTGCTAACCACTGCACTGTCCTAATACATAGAGTATATAATATGACAGATGGCTCTTTTATATTCAATTGTCTTAGGAAGCCATGACTAAAATATTAAGCTAGCAATAAGATCCCAAGAATATATTTACCAATATGTGAGTGAACCTATATACATATAAATCTACCTATACAGACCTATATGACATATTTAGTGGATTTATTGCATTTCATTTCTATTCATTATTTTATTTATTATCCAATGTATTCATCTTTTCTGTCTTCTAAGGTAAACAACCAGAGTTTTATTACTGCTACCAAACCACGGATCTATTTTCTTGCTGTTGCTTTTAGCCACTAGGGAGCAGCTGAACAAGCTAAAAGTTGATGCAGCTAATATCTTAGCAAACATTTGCTTCATTTCCAATCCAGTAGACATGGAAAACATTTATGTGGAGTCACGTTTCTGGACACCTGAGAAATGTAAGTCCAGTATTTACCCTCCTTTTAACTTTGTGTCCAACAACCCCTGAGGGAAATATCTCTTTAGCTTCATTGCTCCACTAGCTCACTAGTTCGCATTAGCCGCTAACTCAGAGCTCTCCGACTATAAACACCTGCCTGCTGCAACTGGAAACAAGGTTATTAAGAGTAGTGAAGCAAAATAGTAAAGTAAAAGGAAAAAGTAGGAACATTCTGCATAGTATATCTTTAACAATACTGGTAACTCTTATAACTTTGCTCAGTATAATCATGATACTGAAATTTTTCCGTCCATTTCATCTCTCCACACAGTTAAAAACTCACTTACAGACCAGTTTGTACATGTGGAATATTATATTCTCTGTTTTAAGTTTACAGAGATCACAAAGTATTACCTTTCCCTCTGAGGGGCTTCTTGACTCAAATCCTCCCTTGAGTTCTCTGTTGCTACGTTGCCCGACAATCAATTTCATACTAATCAAAAATAAGGTTACCAAAGGGTCTAGCCAACAAGAGATTTCCTCCTCCGTCCCTGTTGCTGTGCTCAGATAATGTTAGCAGATGAATCTCCTGCCTCCCGGCCAGAGCTGCTGCTATTACTTCAGGATATGTTGGATTTTTGTGCTGTAATCAGTTGCAGGCAAAGACTCCTGTGAGCAAAGTTCTGTAGATTGTGATAGTGTCAGGACGACCTCATCCACAGGGGGGGAGAGTGAGTGAGTGAGTGAGGCAGTGAATGAGCCTCAGAAATGTTGTGGGGAGAAATGATAGAGGTGTGACATGTTTTGTACTGTATGCAGTGCCTTCATTTTCATATTTCCCATGAATGTTGTTAACCTACAGGTAGCTGTTGCCCTTGATGTAGTGTTTTTGTAATGCTTACAAATCAACAGTAGCTTGTTTGGCTTTAATGTAGCTGCAGCAGCACAGCGAATCGGTTACCTTTACACTGAGCCAAATCTTTAAAGCCCCTGTGTGGATTTAAAGGTCTCCTTCAGACATGTTTTAGCAATATTTAAAGTATTGTGACTGACTCTGACTCCAGCCCTGCAGTAACCTCTTTCCCTCCAGTGCTAGTTACCTGACCTTCACCACCCACCTCACCTGTTCCCACTTTCTCTAATCAGCCTAGGTGTATATATACCAATTAATTTACTCCTGTTCTCTGTCAGTTTGTCAAAGTTGCTACACTACGTTGTTGTTTCATGCTGTTGTTTTCTGGACACCTGTACGAACACCTGCAAATGCATGTCTCTCTCTGAGCATTTCATCCTGGTACCTAACAGCAGGCAGGGTACTGTTGGCTTTGACATGGAGGTCTGTGCGACCCTCCAAGGATATGCCTCCCAGGACCATCACTGACTCTGGATGATGTTAAAGGCAGCATAACGTTCACCACGGCGTCTCCAGACTCTTTCACACCTGTCACATGTGCTCAGTGTGAACCTGCTCTCATCTGTGAAGAGAACGGGGTGTCAGTCGCAGACCTGCCAATTCTGGTGTTCTCTGGTGAATGCCAATCGAGCTGCACGGTGCTGGGCTGTGAGCACAGGTCCCACTAGAGGACATCAGGCCCCTTATTCCACCCTCATGGAGTCTGTTTCTGACAGTTTGGTCAGAAACATGCACACCAGTAGCCTGCAAGTACCGCCTCATGCTACCAATAGTGACATGGACACTAGCAGAACACAAAGCTAGAGAAGAATCAGCCAGGAAGAATGAGGAGAGCGACTGTCTGTGGCCACCACATGTAAAACCATTCCCTTTTTGCCTCTCCATTGCACCTGTTGTCACTTTCATTTGCACCAAAGCAGCTGAAACTGATTCACAATCACTTGGGCTTCCTAAATGGACAGATTGATATCCCTGAAGTTGAACTGACTTGGTGTTACACTCTGACGAGTCACAAACAAATATTGTGTCTGACGTTGTGCTGCACCATCTGCTCCTTGCAGAAATCCCATTTTGTGCTGATGTTTGTGTGCTCTCAAATATTCCTGCACAAGCAGACATCCCAAAGCACAGCAGGCGGTGTAGATAGTGTGCTTACTCCTTGTTGTAAATGACAAACAAAGCGTACTTCTGGGGTTATTCTGCCTCATTACATTGAGTCATTTCACCACCATGCATATGCTTAAGGAGAGAAGTGCTATTTAAATTAATGATGGTGTGTTCGTCCTGTCTGAGGTGAGCAGTATGCTACAGACTGCTGTTTACAACTGTGTGAGGTTTACTGGGAGCTCAACCCCGGACTAAACAGGGCATCTGTGGATGATTGATGGGGATCATTTTGTGTTTGACAGCAGAGGGGTGGTGAAGGCTCTCACAAAGACATCTATAAGGACCAATTATCAGAACATGAATTGTACAGTTGTTAATATATTACCGGTATGTGTTTTTTGGCTTTATCGCTCCTCTCACTGTGACCTTTACTGCCTTGAGTCTTGTAGCTTTGGTAGCAGGGTGAAGCTCTTCACCGAGAGTTCAAGAATACACTCTCTCTCTCTCTTCATCTCCGCTGACCTTCTCAAGCTCCTCGCTGCTCGTCTTACACATTTTCATTGACCCAGCGGCTCTGCGCCGGTGGCTGTCAGCCCGCATTTTTCAGCTTTTGTTGACACAGATGAACAATCGTGGTAGATTACTCAGTGGCTCCCCTCTCCGCTTCCTAATCCATTTGCATGATAGCATCTATTTGCCAGGCAAGAGGGATTTCAGACATAGAGAACATTTCTGTGTATTATTAGCTGGGGGTTCAGTCTAATCGGAAAACATAAAAGGCCATAGCTACGGGAATGTGATAAAAGGAAATGTGAGGTAGAATAGTCACCTGTCTGCTGAACTCAGCCTCACTAATTACAACTTCTTTCAGTGTCTAATTGCAGTGTGATAAATGCATATTCAGTACTCGACACCTAAATGTGCTTTCTGCCTCCTCCACAGGTGTCATCGGTGCAGATGTGCGATGTGATGAACGACATCAGACTGGAGAAAGAGCGCTGTGAGAATAGCACCTATGGGAACGTCACTTCAGGTCATTCTCGAAAACACATTTTCCTCTCTCTGTTTAGGGTGTGCAGGAGGCTATTTAGCGGAAATGGGAAACAGCATGAGTAAATAAATGGAGAGGTAAGGTGATACAGTGTGGGAGTTTATAGATGAAGCATCATTATAGCTGGCTGAAATACAGGCCGCAGTTTCTCCAGAGAAATAGCTGAATTATGCTGACTTCACCTTAGATGGCTCTTACAATCACGCCTCACTTCAAAGTAAAGAGTGCATATATGTAGTCAGTTGAAGGATGGTGTTTTCACTCAGGGCTGGGTGGGTGTGACCTTGCTTGACTGACACATCCCAACTCCCAGTTTTCTTGCAACTTTTATGGCAGGACAAATTACGCTTTTGTCATTTTCTATTACAATACAGATTTTGGGTGACTCCCTTGTTCACGCATACAGTATTCCAGAAAAGACATGCAATCATTTACTCTGTAGCAAGGTGGAAAGACTGCGGAGAAATCATGAAAAAAGATGCTCCTCTGAACTCCAGAACATGCCTGAGCCTCATCACATTTTAAAATTTTCTTCAGTGTCAAAGTAATCCAGTGTAAGCTGTCTGTATATCCACAGGTACGCTGCAAACACAAACTGCTAATAGCTAATTCGGCATATTTTTAATGATGCTAAATGTCAAAAAATGTCAGCAAAGAAAAAAAAGTTGTAGGGGTGAGATATTAAAGTTCCACCCAAGACATGTTTTGAAGCATGTAAAAAGTACTCTGCTATGATTAATATCTTGTTTAACATGGTTTTCCCACATGATATTTAATCTCCTCCACTGAGGAATTCTGGATATGGCCTCCGCCACACCCACCAACGTCGCTTGCGCTATGTTAAGGAGTGAATGAGCATTGCACCAGAGAGATTCAGTCAAATATTTTTGAGTTTCAGTCAAATTCAGACTCAGATAAAGAGTCTGTTGAGCACCATAATTGGCGACAAATTGAGAATCAGTATGGTATGTAGCATCTTTTATTTGTTTATGTTGTTTGTTAGCTTGTTAGGTTATAACTGGCAGTGACTGACACAGCGTAAACGGTTGTAAATACATACAATAATATCTGCTATGATGTCAGTGTGTTCACGTTATCACATTGTTATTGCGTAACTATATACCAGAGGTCTAATCAAAGTTCATAGAAAGATATCTTCCATCTTGCTGAGATTTTTAGATTACTCATAAGTCCGCTCTGAGCTCTAGTATTAGACAGCGATTGCTTCCATATTAGTGATGTACCAAACCTAGCTTGCCCGGCGTACATTCAGTAAACGATTATGAAAACACCTCTCTTGCGACAGACTTTGCACAGACACAAGTCAGAATAGTCAGGGTCAGACATTTGAGGGAATATATATGGAAGAAAAACATATTTTGAGTGGAGGGGGACTTTAACTTCACTATCAATATTTTACATTCTGTGCTCTATGATGAGTAATAAATTGAGATTTTGGACATTTATGAAATATCATCATTTTGTGTCATCACTGACAGGTGTAGTGTCGCATCAGAATAATTGAAAAACAGCTTTGTGAGTGTGTAGAGCCATCAAAGCTAGTAAGGATGGACTTTGTCATGATGGACATGACTTTGACACATTTACATGCACAAAACATTCAGTTTTTTGCCCTTATTCTAAAAAATACAATGTTTCTACTAAGCTGTTTTTATGGCTAATGAAAATGAATATTCCACTAATATTCCTGTTTAAATGCAGCTGTGCATACTTTGATTAATGTGCCCTAACATGTCGTTTATCACGTCAAAATATGGAACAGTAGAACAGCTGAAGCCACTTGTCATTTGCTTCTTTACTTGGTAAAGCCTTTCATTCCTTTAGCCACCTATTTGAAAAGGCCAGCATTAAGATAATTGCACATATCCAAAAACCTGCTGATATCTAGATCTTTTATAATGTTTAAAGTAGGTGTGTTTCTTCTCCCTACCAGAAATAGGGTATTTTCTCTTTGGAATGCATGTCCACTTCAGCACTGCAAATTGTTGGCTATCTGGTTTGTGTCCAACGTGCAGAGCCGACCATAAACAGTTTGTGTGTTTCAAACTGAAGTAGAAACCTTAGCTGAGACATATATTCTAAATGGGCTGTGAACATATCGCTTCTAAAACTCGAAAAATATCGGCATATCCCTCACAAAATGCTATCAAATTTAGAATATTGTCATATTTGGAATGACAGTGGAATATTAGTGTGTGTGTAAACACAGTCATTGTAAGGTCAAAGCATGAAGATAACCTTGCATATGATGGGATTTTAACTAAATACTCCCACGCAAGGTCACAAAAACACGTGATAACATCATTGTCTGTCATAGTGATTAACGTTAGAGTTGAACACACACTGGCTCACCCACTGTGTCTGCAGCAGTAAGTGGATATATAAAGTATATACAGAGTCCGACCTCGAGTCTGGATGAACACGCCTCAGTAAGATGGCCATCATTTAACTTGCTATCTCCATTTTGTCTCATTTTAATAAAAAATCATTGCACATACTGTACATTAAGTGAATATGCATGAACTGTGGCGTGGAAACAGCTCTCCTCCTTATCTCTGCCATTACTCTCTACTTCCCTATCTGCTTCCTCAACAGGAAGGTAGTGCGCGCTGCTCTCACAGGTCACGTCTCTAATAAATGAATTAGTGTGCGCGTTTGTGAGAAACCATACGTTCACCGCCTGCGGTTATGCAACATATTAAATATAGAGATTGTCCAGCAATTCCACGACTTCCTTGAAACAGAACAGTCATAAAAATTTCTTGACAGCTCGTGTCCTCTGGTGTGCAGCGTTAATGTAGCGCTACACACACACACACACACACACACACACACACACAGTTCATTGTACAGATTCAAAGATGTTCTGAAGAAGTTGTCTGCACTCTGAATTGTTTATAACTGTGCCTTTATCGGTTTTTCAACCTCAGATCAATATCTGTCAGAAATGGTTCATCACTTGTGTTTTTGTTATTTCAGATTCTGTGCTCAGTGCTGTGACTTTTATTGTGATTGCACATATAGGCACAAAAAACTGTCCTCCTAATGGCATGTGTGTGTTGATGCCACGATAGATGCTATGTCAGAGTATATTATGGAGTTCATTTGGAGGTTGACATTGTTAGGTTGTGTCTAACCAGTCACCACAGACCTAAATGACTGAGGCCCTGTCTACATGCATATGAATATTTTTAAAAACAGATATTTTCCCCCTCTGTTTAAAAAAAAAATCTGCCCACATGGCCTTCATTTTACAAAATATCTCCAAAAACACTAGAGTACAAAAAAAGTTTCCAAATGCTCACCACAGTTAGCTCTCTTCAGTCGTCTCCCCTCATTGCAAAGGTGGTAAAATGCACAGGCTAACGTCACCTTATTCAAAACAACTAGATTTCATTACCACTGATTGCACTTCAGTATGAGGACAAAGGAGCCAACTCAAAGATACGAGTGATGCTCTGGACATGAGAAAGTTTTCCTTCCACACCTCCTCAACAACAATACGACTCTTGGAATTATCCCTCCATCTGCTGATCTAAAACTGTTATGAACCCCAGACGCTGAGGTGGATGAAATAACATTAGGTGCAGCAGATGTCTTCATTTGTTGTGGTGCAGCAGCACTAAGTTAAAGTGTAAAGAAGTTAGAATCAGCAGTGTTGACAAAACTTAAACAAACTGGTAGTTTAAGCTGCATTTCTCTCAGTACGGTATACAGTTCAGGTATATGTGCTTTTTTTCCATTTCCACTGTGAAAAGTTGTGGATGGTACCAATGGAACCGTTCTGTACCATCCCCATTTTTGGTCCCCCCTCTGTTGGGGTACCTAGCACACAGATCTGGTACTAAAAAGTGGAGCTGAGCACACTGCAATCTGTTGATTGGTCAATAGAGGACGGTCACTCTGCTCAGGGCTGAGTTGTGTCTGGTTTTGAGGCTCATGTAATCACTGTTCATACTGTGGAGAGTTTTATTAGTAACTGTAACTATAAAATGAAAGGATGTTCATACTGTGGAGAGTTTTATTAGTAACTGTAACTATAAAATGAAAGGATGTTTTGCTGCCTCCTGCAGCAGCTGCAGTCGGAATAAAACATTTACTCGTAATGTTCCTCGACGCACGAGTTGATGACGTGAATCCATCAGCACAACTTAAATTCCATGTGTCAGCTTTGACCATTACTTTAGTTTTTATATGACGGCATAAGTGGATTTCCAAGCATTTATATGTATTAATTATGACTGGATTATGTGAACTGCATATATTCCGATCCTCACTCGTCTTGGAATGTCAGTCTACAGAACACTGAACCCCTGAGCTTGCCTTCGAAGGACTAAATGCACAAACCCACTATTTTTAAATATCCCATGGAGAGATGCTCTCACTGCAGCCTGTTTTATTTTGTCCTGAAAATGTGGGCATGCAGCCTCGTTCTGTGGACGATAAACGAGGTGCAGACTTCCATCTGTGTCACCGGTAATGAGGAAATACAATGAGTGCTGGACGGAGCAGTGAGTGACAACAACCCTGCCCACATTTAAGAGTACTGTTTGCTGTGGAAACGCTTGGGATGAGTTACTATGTCTGAAGGGTTACTGTTGGTTACAGAGGTGCTACCATACTCAAAGTGTTTGGTTAAAACGGGGCTTTAGTTTCATTTAGCTTCATTTTTTATTTGCACATACATGTGTGTTGAAACGACAGCCATTATTGTTTCTGGTGCATGCTCATCACACAAAGCATCAACTGATATGCACAAACTGACTACATCATTGTCTCCCAAATGCTTCGTTTTAAGTGTCCACATCAATACCCACTAACTGGTTTTGAAAAGTCTGCCTTTTAGAAAGAAATCAGATCAGTTTTAGTGTAAACTCTTGCGGACGAGAGGCCAAAATGTAGAGAAAAATATACATGCAGACAGGGCCTGAATGTCTTCAAACCAAATTTAAAGCAGATAATGAAAACCTGAGATTGTTTGTGTTCCTCTTTATCTGTGAAAATGAAGGAATGCAATTTTATTTGATAACGTTGAGAATGAAGATGGATAAACTTTTGTTCCACATTTCTACAATAACCATCCTATCTGTAATAAGTTTTCTATCCCTGAATTAAAACTGAAAAAATCACTGTGTGTGTGTGTGTAATTGGGTGTCATGTTAAGCACATGATCTAATTTTGTCCTTGCAGCCTGCATGTGTGTATATGTGTGTGTGAGTGATGCCATGTTAATGGTATTGTCTCCTCCTGGCAGGTTGCCAAGGCATGTGGGACATCATCGCCTGTTGGCCTTCAGCCAGAGTCGGAGAGGTGGTTACAATAAGCTGCCCCACTTACTTCAGTTACTTCAGCGACGAGCACAAAGGTAAACACATCTTCCCTCACTTAACGTAAATACAACATGCATGAGGAATATTTTCTCTGCTTTGCCTTTAATCAAAACTGGATAAACATTCCAGAGTGAAATCATTTCAAACTCCAGCTTGAGAACAAGAAAATGACAATGTTCATAATTTAAAATATCTGTAATTTAATCATGTTGTGTTAGTGGAGTAATTTAATTGGAGGCCAACAAGCCTGTAGGTGCCAACGCTGGACCTTGTGCTGTCATTTGCTATCAGTTCTGGGCCAGTCAGCACATTTATATGTTTTCATTTATTCCCATTTTTTATAGCTGTGAGTATTTTGATATTTAAAAGTGTATTTGCATACAGTCAAGCCTTTGGGTAGAGAGCGAAGGTTTAATGTGTTGCTCGCATACAAATGGACATTTTAACGTCATCAAACCGGTGGTTTTTCTATTACCTCCTGCAGACATCGGAAAATGATTAGAAACCCTGCAGAAAGCTCACGGCAAACAATATTAATTCATAAATAGTATTATTACATCGTTGGTATTTACAAGAATGATACGTAGAGTTTCAGAACTTTTTTCATTTGTGTAATATTCTATCAATGCAAAGAGCGAGAAGAATAGACCACCCTCCTAATCTACACCAGTGCTTTACCCACAATGCTCTGGGGGGATAAAAATCATCCACAATAGCACTGACCTTCTGAACTACTGTGGTGCATTAAAAAAAATCAGACAGATATTGGGAGTTCTTCAGCTACCCCAAACCCAGGATCACAGTTGATCCAGGTTACTGTAAACAGTATGCGGCATTTACAGGAGCCAGATTTAAAAAATGTACATGTAAACTGAGTCGCAGCTTACAGTCAGGGTCTAAGCAAACAAGGAGGAATTCAGTTTATCCTTTAACCTTTATTTTGGAACAAGCGCAGGCAGAGAGGGGGGAGGGAGAGCGATGATTCACTAACCAAAGATAAGGAAGAGAAACATTAGAAACATTTTTGTGTTCTGTTGAATCACCTTTTGTCCCTGTACCAGGAGCTTTGAAAATGTTCCTCGTCAGTTTCCTCTGCTTCATTAACAGGGCTTCATTTTCTTCTTGGCTCATTTTAGATTACCAAGGATGTTTTAATCTTGTAAATGGTCCCACTGAATGTCTTTTGCATTTCAACTGTTTGCCTCCCTTTCTTTAAAACCTTGTGTTCTTGTTTGTCGCTCTGCTGCGTCAACTCTTAACTCGCATTTGTGTTGTGACGGTAGGCGATTTGAGGGAGGTAGTGTTGGAACATCTTATTAGCAAACTGACCAAAATACGTCCCCCTTGTTAAACTGTCATCCCTCTCCATCTCAGGTGCGGACCCATGGCTCTAACTGACATAACTGTGTGTCTGTTTTAACCTGTGCAGCATTTGTAGCATTGGTTTAGCGACCAGGAAACTCACAGACCAATTGCATGTGTTAAATCATCTCACAGCTACTCAGCCAATCAGATGTGTGCATTCTGATAAGCACTGCAACTGGAGTTAGTGAGGTTAACCCACAGGCGAGATAAGACAAGAGACAACAGTCGTAGAAATAACAGTCAGAGAAAAGTAATTCATGTAATTTGACTCTTACATGTTGGCAGGTCAAAACCATGTCTCATCATATGTTCTGAGACCATGGGGATTATTAAAAGCAATTATGTGAAGCACTACTGTGATTCAAAGCACAGAACATCCCCTGAGCGAACATAACCCACTCAGATCCAAACTGAGGGCACAGAAAATAAAATATTTTGTATGGGATTGAATCATAATACAAGTTAGACATTAGAGGAGCTGCTGGCAGCTACAGGTGTGGTTTAGGTGTTTGTGTTGGCACGAAGAGGCAACTGTGGGTTAGCACAGATGCTGCAACAGCATCAGTCGTGTCAAAACTGAAGAGTTTTTCTTCACTGAATGAAGAGCAAAGATTGGCACCAAAGGCTTTTCTTAATGGAAAGGTTGTTTTCACGCTTCTGCTGACTTGCTTTGGTTGATCTGATTGGTTCAAGATAGCCAGTGATAGATGGTGACGGACAGATAATCCATCCAATCACCTGCCAAGTATGTTTGGAAAGTGCCTGCCCTTTTCCAAACAGTTTTCATCGACAGCACTGGATACAACTTTGGACGTGGGGCCCTGGTTGAAAGTTGTTCAGTGGGGCATGGAGCCAAAAAAGTTTGGCTTCCTGAGAATAAAATTACCAGAATCTTTCATGTCTTGGGGCCCATAGAGCAAGTGCACTGGAGACTTTCACCAGCCAAGTGGCTAACTTCCAGTTTGGCATTCTTCTTTGATGGATATAAAAATGATTTAATCGTGCAGCTCTTCCAGACCTTATCGTTATTGGACTGTATTGATCATATCCAGATAGTGAAAGGAGTCATTTTGTGGGGGTTGTGATGCTAAAAAATGTATCAACTGATTTACAAACATCTCTTTCCCAATGTAAGTCTATGGGAAAACGTCTTCTTGGGCTCCATGACATCACGTGACAAACCTGGACGTTGTGATTCCACATTTTGCCTCTATGTTAAATTGGCTTCAAAGCTTGCTGCTGCCCCTGGGGGCATGGAAACAAACTATGTGGCATGTTGGGTTACATCAACTTCTCCTCTCAGACTATCAAAACTTTTGCTGCCTCAGCAACCTGACCCAACAACCAGGGAATTATTTTCTGGCTCAGTGTAACACAAGCGTTTTCATTCATGACTCTGTCGCCTTCATGAATGAAAGGAAATGAAAATGGCCCTGACATCACCAGTGATCTGCGTACACGGTGCCACATTTATGAATCAGTGTATCTAATGCTTCACTGTGTTGTACAGTGGGTAGAAACTTTCAGTTAGTGATGTCACAGCAGATTACGTCTGCTTCTGCCTTCAAAACGCAATTGTGAGAACGCGGTTTCTAGGTTAATGATAGCTGGACATTGCCTTCTTGTCATGCCTTTCATTTAAACTGATTTCATTATTCTGCATATTAACATTTTAACTGGGGCTGTCAATTGATTAAAATATTTAATAGTTATTAATCGCATGATTGTCCATACTTAAATCGATATTAATTGGACATTTCTTTTGTTCTAATTGTACCTTAAAGGGATACTTATCAACATGGAAGTGGACAAATACGCTTGCTTTATGCAAATTTATAATTATTGTTATTGCAACAACCCAAAACAACAACAAATACTGTCCAGAATATTCTCCAGAATAACCTCAAAGATACTGCATGCTCAAAATATATGCTGAACCATGGCAAACTCAGGCCCTCCCTAGTGTAGTGGTCAGAGCATTTGTCTTCTATGCGAAGGTCCAGAATTCGAGTCCTGCTGGGGTCGACGTTGGCAAAGGCATGCGGACGCAAGAGGTTCCCCCCGCCGAATCAAACGGGATTAGATTCCTTAAGGAGGCTTCAGGATAAGAGAGTAACTCTGGAATCTGAGCCAAGTCCTCAACGGGGGTGCGTCTCAAGCCTGTTGTAGACGGGAGGTTCCAGACATAAAAGTGGATTCATGGCAAACTCAAGCCCAACAAGCAACAACACAAAGACATACCTGAATTATTTTGACATTTCTTAGTGATACAAACACAATGTAGCGTCCAACTTTACTCCTGTAAAGGTTAACTAAATATCCCCTTTTTTTTTTAAAGCGTCTTGATGTACTCCAGTGGTAACTTAATTCCTATCAACAGCAAATTCAAATAACTCTGGTCTTGTCGAGAGAACCATCTGGCCGAGCTTTGAAGCTGAACATGCCTTTGGTTTTCCGTTTCTGCTCATGGAGGTTTGTTTCTGCTTGCCAGCCACACGTTACTGCTGCATCACTTCCTGATTTCCCAAACTACGGGGTTGGCAGAGGGTCATCATCACAGAAAGTACATGCATTAATCGCGCATTAAGAAATTGTGGCGTTAAAAGGAATTTGCGTTGACTCGTTATTAATGTGTTAAATTTGACAGCTGTAATTTTAACATTAATTCTCCTGAAAATGTCACTTTTTTTTTTTTACTTAGCGCTGCCTCTCTCAGACCAACATCACATTTTGGATAATTGTGTAAGTGTCCTGCTGAAAGTGACCAATGACATGCTCTTCATAGTGAATTGTGTTGACCTGGTCCTCCTCATGTCACCTCCTAAGTAAAGTATGTGATCTGATTAGCATTTAAGTGGTTTAACTCGTGAGAACACTGCCAAATAAAAAGGACCTTTCCTTGTTTATTTGCAATGCATGCATTCATCAGTGCAGTCACTCTCTTTGCATTTAAATTAGGCTTGAGCAGTGTCTAATTTTTAATACCTTCCCTGAAATTTTACCAGATAGTTCATTGGGAATTTAAAACCCGAGGACAGGCATTAAAAAGCCAGTCTGATGGTCCTGTTTGCTAATGTGGGTCAAATAAAGGCATAATTTTTAAACTGAAACTGTTTGATAACCAGACAAAAACTCCTTGTAGCTGATTTAATGTTTAAATGGGGCTGAGTGCAAAGGCCAGAGGTCATCACAGCCATATATATAAAGGTTTTTGTCCTGTGCTGTCTGACTGTAAACTTGACTTGAACTGAATATTGGGTTAATAATCATCACAGCGGGGTCGACTGTAGTGCAGATCAGTACCAGCTTTCTGTTATGCTTTCTGACCCAAACTTCTCCTTCACATCCAATTTTTTTTTACCTCCACCCAGAGTCATTTTCACATCTCTGCTGATGGATATCCATTTCTTCTTTTCAGCACCTCTGGGCTATTTGCCTCCAGCTCTATACCTGCTCCTGTCTCTGTGACCCAGCCAGTCAATGCTTATTCTTTCCCCCTGACTGAGAGATGTGCTATAATCCAACTATTCATAACTATTGGAGATGGGGCTGATGGGCTTTTTACGGTTCCACTACCATATAGATGTCACCTCACTGTGAAATATATACTGTCTGGACCCTCTAATGAGTTGAGTCAGAAACTAACTTGGGAAGAAATCTTGCACTCACAGCAGGTTTTCAAGAGCAGAGCCTCTCATTAGTTTCAAATTCTTCAATGTAAATGTGTAATAACCCTCTCTGTGTCCGCCCTTTTTTCCCTTATACTTTATACCTTTGCGTTAATAATTGCTGGCTCTCACAGTTATTTCAAGACTCCACCTTTTTTAAACCTTGTGTTACAGTAAATTGGTTAATTAATCATGCTGATTTCCCCTGAATCTTGGTCGCTTCTGTTTCCATTGTTCTCCTAGTTTCACTTTGTTCTCAAGGGAAAAAATAATGAGTTCATGCTGTAAACATATATAGATACCATAGATTTGCTGTAATCACCTTTTGTGTGGTCAGCTCGGGACAAAGACTGGAAACAGCTAGCCGGGCTTTATCCTTAGAGGTACACAAAGGCAGATTTTACTACATTTGAATAAAGCCAGGCGAGCTGTTTTCCATGTATTTATACTAAGCTAAGCTAACAGGCCTTATTTAATATTAAATGAGAGTGGCATCATCAGTGTTTAAATGCTGAACCATATATATTTGTATGCTTATTTAAAAGAAGGATTAGCTTTAAATCTGGATTTAATTTGTAATTAAGTTTCAGACAAAGTTTCTAAAGTTCTGACTGCAGTTCCACAGTCTTTTCCACTTTTGGATCCTGAAACCTTCCACATACTGTACCTTTGCATATTCGTGGGTGTGAATAAATCTTTATCTCACCTAAGACAGTTGTGCATCCTAATGTATGCTGAAGTGCTGCTTCACTCATACAGGCATTAAAAACAGTGAAATGTGACACCTCAAAGATTGAGGATGCAGTTTTTAAACTCTACGTGAACCGGTGGCAGCATGGTAGAGTTTAGGGCCGTGACACACCAAGCTGACTGTTGACCATTGGTCAGTGCCAGGTCATCTGTGAGCCTCTGTTGATCTAGTTTTTGCGGTGTGTCCTGCACCGTTGGCACTAGTCAACTTTTGTTGGCTGTTTTGCAACCTATTCAGCATGTTGAATCTACGTTTGAGACATTGGAGCCTGTCAGTGAATGATCATCACTGTGTTTGTCAGTTTAGCTCAGTGCATGAGAGAAGAAGTGAGGAAAGTAAACAAACAGCTAGAGGGCAAGATCAAAACAAACTCTTTCTCTTTGGCAGAAAGGGTTTGTAATTGTTTATTGTTTGCTAGTGCACGGTAAATATCCTTCATCGAGTGTATTGTTAATATGCTAACTGGCTAACTAGCGTCATGAATCCGCCCTGTATGTCTTCCAGTTTGTGTTTTTGAATGACAAATACAGGCTACCACTGTCTGCTGGTATGGAGAGTTAAGTCCTCTCACACAAGTGCAGAATGATGTTCAAGTGCAACTTTTTGGCCAAAACTCAGGTGATGTTAGGTGATGCAAGAGTCGGCCTTTGTCACTGCTAATTCTTTAATGTTGGTTTGGTGTGTCTTGGCTTAAAGCTGATGGAAAAAACGTTAGGTAAGAACGCTTTGAATGGACCGCCACAGACATTGAGCAGAAGAATTGCTGAATATACCTTAGAATTAGGATTGTCAAACGATTCATTTTTAAAAATCACTACTAATAGTTGAATTTCCATTATTAATCGCGATTATTCGCACTTTTTGATTGCAGGTTTAAAATTTCAGAAGCTTTGAAGTCTGCGTTAATAAGGTGAAGCAGTTCTTACCAGTGTGTTCTGATTAGGAATCAAATGGATGCAAAGACATTTACTTTATGATCTCGACTTTGAGATTTATCTCTTCCAAATCTGCTGCACTGCTACAACAGTGTGGTCGAAGAGACGAAATTGCAGCACACAATCAACTCTCTGAGACCCACAAACTGTAGACCAATTTTTGTATTTTTTCAGGCGGAGAGGGGATCTTTTGAGGGAGATAGCAGGTCAACAGTATATGCTGCATAGAAGTGGTATATATCACCTGAAAGCTGGAAACTTTAATTACTTTAATTAGATTAATTTGAGATTCAGCTCAGCACTGTGTGTCAGGTTTTTCTAGTCATTAATGTGCAACTTTGCATGCAAAAAAGTGCATAGTTTGTGCCCCAAACTATATGGGATTAACATAAAGTGGACATGTCTGTATAGGGGAGACTCATGGGTAACAACAGAACCCATTTTTATTGAGATATCTTGAGGTCAGAGGTCAAGGAACCTCTGCGAAAATGGCCATGCTGTTTTTCCCTCACCAAAATCTTGCCTAAATTTGGAGTATTATTTAGCTCCATTCCTGAAAAGGTACCACTGGATTTTTTAGGTCTTCTAGTTTCACATGATACCAGTATCATCAGCCATCTTTAGCTCTGAAAGACACGCAGTGGCGAAATTGCAGCTCAGGATTAACATGATTTTAAAAAATGATGCATTATTTTTCAGATGTTAATTGCATGCGCATTGCATTGTGTTAACGCTAACAGCCCTACTTAGGATATAGTGAAAATGGCCAACAACTCTTTTATGTCTTATATCATACTTAATGTAGGCTTGATTATCAGGTTTTAAGTTTTTAGTAAACTGCTCTGTGACAGTGATTTGCAGTAGACACACATCAGTATCAGTAGGTCCTCTGTAGAGCACATCAGAGAATCCCCCCTTGCATATTTATTGTGGGTATACATCAGTATAATAGGCCATTTGGGCTTTAATAAGAGCAAGTTCTTTGTGAGATGGAGACATACTTTCATCTAATTGGGAGCCATGAGAGCCTCGTAACATTGTGCCGGACAAACAGTTTTTCCTGTTGTTATTGTTGAAATAATTTGTTGCCTGATTCCTCGTTGGCCTGAGAATAAATGACATAAATGACCTGTCCTGAAATCTTTGTTTTCCCACTGAGGCAGAACTGAATACAGGACAACTGCCTTGTTGTCATTTTTATCATCAGTAGAAGTATACAGTGGAACAACCCATGACATGAGTTCTGACAGTGATAAATGGTCCAAGCAACATGTTTGAATTTGCATTTATAGTGCTGTTTGTGAGTACTAATAACACTTGTCAGTGTCTCAGCAAATATACATTTTACATGAACATCCGTGGACATTAGTTATCATGGTTTTGCCAAATAATTCAAAACATTTAGAATTATAAATTAGTCTTTACTAAATTTCCTTACCTATATCACACAAGCAATTGTGGTTAAAGCATGTAAAGCTGACACGGTAAATTAGCCACGTACATGAACTGAGGTCACCAACACACACACTCCTACAGAATCATTCATTCTGCATTACGTTTCATTATTTGCAAGGATATCCCTGGGCGGCACGGTGATGTAGTGGTTAGCATTGTCACCTCACAGCAAGCAAGAGGGTTTCTGGTTCAAACCCAGGGTGGGAGGTTCGAACCCCGGGATGTGTGGAGTTTGCATGTTCTCCTCATGTCAGTGTGGGGTTTCTCCGGGTACTCCGGCTTCCTCCCACAGTCCAAAGACATGCAGGTTTAAATTACCCATAGGTGTGAATGGTTGTCTGTCTTTATGCGTCAGCGTCAGATTTTCAAAGCTGTTATGAGTGAATCGCCATTTTTACAAAAAACAAAACAATTAAGAAGAATAGATTTTGGCATAAAACCAGATTTTAATGAAGGCGCATAACCTTGTTCTTTTAAACTAGGTGGTGTAGGCGTCTTCAGTCGAAGGCAAATGTCATTTTATAATGAAATTTCTCACTTTGATACGCTGAAAGTAAAAAGTATTTGTGACCTTTTCCTCCTATTGAGTTGCAGCCCTTTTCGCACAAGCCACATCTCAGCTGTCTCTTAGATTTAAAACACGATTTGGACTTTTTCTTTTTTAATACGTCTCTGTGTGACTGCTTTACCTTTAATAAAGAAACTCAATGAGGAGGAATAGCTTTTGCCTTGATTCAGCTCACCTCTGCGTTTTATGAAAAGAACTTTGCACATTCAGCAAATACACAAAAAAAATCGAAGTTGCAGTAAAACGAAGCCACAACTTGATAAAAACACCTCTCAGTCTGATAGTACAAAGGCATGCTGACAGACTTTTACAATCCATAAAAATCATTTTCTTCTTAACTCTTAATTTCAGGTTTAACTAAAATTGTCTTTCATTTATTTATTTCAAACATAAAACCATGCAGACATGTTCGTTTAACAGTAGTCCTGAAGGTCTAATCCAGTATATTAAAACATACATGGAATGTGAGAAACTAGTATCAGGTTATTGCAGGAGTGCTGTGTGAATTTCTAGAAACCTGCAAAAATAAAATGCAAACTGGTGCAGGTTTGATGGTATTAACTCCTGTGAGGATGGCGCTGCTAACAAGGATGACAGTGCATGCAAATACTGCAGGAATGTACCTCCAAACTCAAGGCAACTATAATGAGACAGAAACAGCTCGACATAAACTCCACCGGAGAGATAAACAGACACAGACTGAGGCTGCACAAATCTCTCTAAATCCACAACTTCAAAAACTAAAGTTTCCTGTCCCAAGTTTAGCTCCCTCGTACTTTTCTTTTGTACTTTCTTCACACGTAGCCACACAGGCACAGACACTGACTCTGACGGCAGGTTGTCTGCTGAGCTTTTTTACTATTTGACATTTCCAGGTTAAGAGGACACTTAAAGTCTGACTATGACTTGAGGGACTAGCACAGAAATGAGAAATTATGCCTGTGTTTCGGGCGGTGGTTTCACACGGAATAAGTCAAGACTGCCAGCACAGTCATTTGTAACTCCACTGAAAACACACTGTCATGTTACCCATCTCATCATCTTTTGAAATCTGGCTCTTCCGATGGATTTTAGTTTGCTCTTTCTGTGAACGGGTCTCCGTGCTTTGTAGCTATACGAGCCTACTGCATTCAAAATGCTGTCAAAACTTTAATTATTGCCAACGCAGCCTCTGTGATTTCCAATCTGGAAAGGGGCAGAAAAAAGGTGCACAAAACTGTAAATAAGACACCAAATCACAAGATACTGATTCACACAAGACTAATATTATGACATGACCTTTATGTTCGGCAAAATACGATAGGGTAATTTGCAGTGGAACTTTCATTTGACAAATTAGGGTTATGGCAAATTAACATGGGATTAAGGTCAGAGACGACCTGTGAGGAACAGCCCTCTACTCCTGCCAGCATGGGACATTTCATGTTCGTACAGCTGTTGTGTTGTCCTCTCATAAAATATCATTTGACACATTCAAGCCCACATTCAAAGGGTCAAATATGAAAACTGATACAGCCCTCAAAAGTTCAGTACAGGTTGATCTCTTAGCTTACAGAGCTGAAGAGGTTGGATGAGAAGGCAGGCAGGATGGTGTTCTGCACACAAAACATGAGGCTTTCACAGCTTGTGCATGTGTAAATCTGCTAAAGCTGCCAGAATATTCTTTCTGTGAAACGACATTGAGTCCAGGTGAAATTGTTCTGCTTTCAGGTGCTTGTGCGTCCTTCCCCTTTCTGCAGTTCTGCAGTGCAGCAATAAAGCTGTTGAAAAGACTGAACCTCACCCCGCTGACTACAAATGAATAAGTCTGACAGATGACTTCAAATCTACTTGAGTCAGTGCTTCCATTCAGGGTTTTTAATGACACTCAGCCTGTGCCTTCCTGCACTGTGTGTGTGTGTGTGTGTGTGTGTGTGTGTGTGCGTGCGTGTGTGTGTGTAACTTACACAATCATGACAGCGGTCAAAGGGGACCTATCATGCTCATTTACAGGTTCATATTTGTATCTTGGGTTTCTACTAGAACATGTTTACATGCTTAAATGTTCAAAAGTACTCAGTCTGCTCTGATTGGTCAGTGTTTGTGAGTTCTCCGTGTCTCGGCATCGCTGTTCTGTCGTTGAAACCGAGGAAATGACTATGAGGTTAATAGTAGCACTTTCTCCTTTTTTTTTAAAGATATTTTTTGGGGGCATTTTTGCCTTTAATTGACAGGACAGTTAAGCCTGAAGGGGGGAGAGAGAGGGGGAATGACATGCAGCAAAGGGCCACGAGTTGGAGTCGAACCAGGGCCGCTGTGGCAACAGCCTTGTACATGGCGTGCTTGCTCTATCCACTAAGCCACCAATGCCCCAATAGCAGCACTTTCAACTGTTAAAAATCACAAATAAAAGCTTCTTCAAACAAATCTCAACTACCAGACATGTTTCAGCGGAAATATGATCAGAAATCGGGAAACATTTTACATCAGCACCCAAGATTGTACAGTGCCCTCATGTCGTTACATGTAGGGGTGTGGTTTACGTAATGTAAACACTTGCATCAGCATGCCTAGAGGAGACCATATAAAAACATTTGTCACAATCTGACGTCATCTTGTAGCCAAAGGAGTAAAAAATGTTGGTATTCAGAATGGTCTAAAGCCTGAGGTTTTGCTCATGGGGATTACTTTTACATACGTTTACCTCATTGTTTGAAACTTTGGCCACTTTTAATATGAACATGCGACACTGTAGCATTATATATACATGATAGAATATAAGTACAAACAATATAGGTTCCCTTTAATAAAAGAAAAGATTGAGGAGAAATAAAACAGAAGATGAGGGCAAATTCATAAACATCATCCCAGGGTGACACTCAATTTCAGCCACATCAGTGATGACAGGAAAACAACATTTTAATCACTTACACAGAGCAAATGGGCTGTCAGTCACATTGTAGTTAACCCCAATGCTCCCAAAATGAGTAAACCATTAATGAACCCCAATAATAAGCCTAATGACAGACTATTTCTGGTGCTCCTCTCACACAGAGGTTCATGTCTTTGGCAGAGAAACAGGAGGTTATTTCTAATACAGGAGGAAGAAATGATAATCTGTGTTCAACACTTTAACAATCATGTCTTTATATCTTGTGACCAACTTTTGATTAAATTTATGCATTGACAACAGAGCACAAAAGAAGCAAAAGAAAACCAAGCCAGCAACAACAAATAACGAGCACACGCCTAAGAATAAACACAATCGCAATTATAGGGAATCAATACAAATGACGTAATAGGAAGCGTCACCACCAGAGAGGTCACGACTCTAGATGGCCCTGTTTTATATCCTTCATCATCACAGAGCCAGGACTTATGAAAAAAAACAGACTGGAAATTTACAGGTAAGAATAGAAATGAAAGAAAATATTAAAATAAAAGCACGGACAAAAGGACAAAAATCCCACCTCAGCATGACAGAAAACACAAAATGCTTAGCCAGTCCAGCTACAAAACAAAATCACAATACAGCCTGCTTTCTGAATCATCTGAATATGTTGCTGCTTGTGTTTGGCCTCAAAGACAGTAGGTGGTGAAAACCAGACATGACATGAGGAAGCTGTTAATCAACATAATAAAGTGTTGGTAACTAACATAATCTGACAAGTAGCAGCATGTTAGACTGAAAGAAAAATTTAGCTGCTAGAGCAACACAAGCATGATTTAACTTCCACATACTACTGAGGCACACACAGCACTCAATTACAGTGGGTCAGACTCACTACCACCTACACTGCATGTTGCACTGAGGCAGGGTCAGGGAAACCCCTAATGTGGTATAATTTGATGTGTGGGTGAAAAAAAGCATTTTTAAGAGCATTGCTGAAACCATCTGATTTTTCCTTTGAATTTCTGCCACTTTGTGTTCTGAAACATTAAGCAAACATTGATCATTTCCAGGAAACATTAAGTATACATTTATTAAAAGAAGAATCAACCTGCAAGTTTCTCTTTAAGGTCAGGTGTATGTGTGTATCCCTCTTTGCACTGTGCTTATATGGCAGTTACTGCTGTTATGAGGACAGCGTCAGTGCCCAACCTCAGGTTTCCCCCTGGTTAACACTGTTACCTCTGTCAGCACTGTTTAGTGCTGTTTAGACGTTAGCACCGTTATTTGCCAGCCACAGCTAATTGGCTTGAATTCTTTTAAAAACATGTTAGGAAGGCAATGAACAACGAAAGAAGAGAAGACTCAAAAAATTAGCAAGAAATTAGTAAAAAGAAGAAGAAAATTAAAAACAAGAAAAATATTTTTTTTTTAAAAAGAAAGAAAGTAAAAAAACAACAGAAAAAAACAAGGAAATGGCCTGCAAAGAGTGCTTAAAAATCATAATAATTGTGTAACATGATTTTAAAATGTAATAATAATAATAAAAGTTATAAATATATAATAAATATTGTCTTCCACTGCTTTTTGTTTTTTTCCCTTTTTTTTAAAAAAAAAAATATAATTTTCTAAATCTATTTTTTTTTTTTTTTTTTTTTGCAATTTGTGGGACATTTCTTACTTTGAAACCTGAGATAATTGTCTTGATTTCTCTTTAAAAATATGTTAGGAGGGCAATGGACAGCAAAAGAAGAAATGACCTAAAAAATTGCAAGAAATTAGTAAAAATGGAAAATTAAAAACAAGAAGTAGTAAAAAAAAAAAGACAGAAATTAAAGTTTAAAAACACAAACAAACAAGGAAATAATTTTGAAATGTAATAATAATAATTATAATAGTTATAAATATAGTTTTCCCTTGATTTTTTTCTTTTTTCCGTAGTATTTTTTTTAAATAAAATTTCCTAAATCTATTTTTGTTTTGCAATTTGTGGGACATTTCTCACCAAGTTGCTCATTCCCTTTTTCCCCATATTTTTTAAAGAATTTGCACCAATTTGCTCAATGTTCAAAGGTTTAAAAACCTGCAAAAGGCATCTTAATGCAACACAAGAGAAGTGATGTCGCTCCAGGTTTCAAAGGGTTGATACAGAAAAAGGCTGCAGAGGATTAAAGCACACAACACTGTATTCATTTTAAATCAAAACCACCGTGCTAAACTTAACTATAGTAGTTTTATTGCCTAAAGAAATAAAGGAAGAAATAAAACTGAAATTGTGAATGTCTATTGTAGGAGACAGGCTTGTTTTAACCAGATTTACACTGATTTATTAGTGTTTAGGAATTTTAATACATCATGGTCTGACTTGACATTTCCTTATATGTCATGTACACAATTCCTTAACAAGAGCATGTTAATCTTCACTTGCGGTTGGATGAGTGACAATGGAAGGATCAGAATGTCAATATCTGTAACAGCCAAGTGCCTTTCTGCAGGCACACATAATGCACAAGTCAGTAACAGCTCACATCAGCTGGAGAGAGTCATACAGCAGTTTGTGGAGTTCGAGGCTTTGCAGTTTCTTTGCAGATGACCCAACAACCGAGCACATGAGGTCACTGACAATGTCACAGTGTGTCTCACAGCAGTACATGAAGCATTGGACCAAATTGAACTTGGTGAGCAGGTAAAAGAGAAATCTACAGTCTGGGTGGCTGTGACCTTTTTATGTCATCTCCATCTCCAGGTAACCTCTCCAAAACATGCACAGCAGACGGCTGGACTGAGATGCATCCCATTGACATCGCAATGAACTGTGGATATAATCTCAACAGCACCAGCGATGATGTGAGTAAGACACGGCAGCAGTGCAGAGACCCAATGGTCCCATTGTGAGTGAACTCAGCAGCACAGTGGGAAACCATGTGGAGAGCCAGTGGGCAGGAAGAATTGAATTAGGAAATGTTTCTTCTCTCTGTGGGGGGGTGTTGTTGGGTCCATCAGGATAAGAGCTAGTTATTGTTGGTTTCACAACTTTGTGTGTTAAATACAAGGCTGGAGCTAGCTAGTTATTAGCTTAGCCGAGCTAGCCTGTCACAGACATCGCAAGACTGGAAGCAGGCTCTTTCCAAAGTTGGAAATGGTGTATTTGGACCTGCACTTGTATAGCTTTCTCGTCGTCTGACCACTCAAAGCGTGTTTTCCGCTACGACTACCGACAAGTTGGGGTTTGGCATCTTGCTCAAAGATGCCTCAACATGGGGACTGAAGGAGCCGGGATCAAACTGCTGATCTTCAAATTAGTGGACAACCTGCTCTACCTCCTGAGCCACAGCTGCTCCCCATCAATGCACCTCTCAATACCTCTAAAGGTCATTAATTAACATTAGTTACCTCTGCCAAGGAGGTTATGTTTTTGCCGGCGTTGGTCTGTTTGTCTGTTTGTTTGTTTGTCTGCAAAATAACTCAAAAAGTTATGAACAGATTTTAATGAAATTTTCAGGAAAGGTGGATAATGGGACAAGGAGCAGATGATAAAATTTTGGTGGTGATCGGTTGAAGCAAAGTGGATAAAATAATAAATAAAGTCTATCGTCTGACAGCCTCAGCAGCAATCCCAATTTCTATAGCGCCATCTGGTGGCCGGAAACCACAGCTTGTTCTACTTGCTAAATATTGTTGTAATTCTAAAGTTGAAATTAATGTTCTGTGTTGGAAAAAAGAAAGTGAAAAATACAAAAAAAACATATTATATTCTGTGTTGGTACAAAAAAAACCCGAAATTTTTTGACTGACTGACGTGACCACTGGTTTTGGTGAGACTTTAGAAATGTCTGTGCAGTGCCTCCACTGGTTAACCAAGAGAAAATTATTGCACAATTCCTGGTTTGTAATTTTTACATTATGTTTATGTATGGTTGATTAATTAATTAACTAATGTTAATTCATTGATTGTGGCTAAGAAGGTAGAGCGGGTCGTCAACTAAACAGAAGATCAGCAGTTTGATCCCCCGCTCCCCCAGTCCGCATGTCAAAGCATCCTTGAGCAAGATGCCGAACCCTTACTGGTTGCTGATGGCTGTTCCATTGGTGTGCAAGAGTGTTAAAAAAACAAAACAACTGAGTAGTAGGTGGCACCATGTATGGTAGCCTCAGCCACCAGTGTATGACTGTGTGCGTGAATGAGTGAATGTGACACGTAGAGTAAAAAGCGCTTTGAGTGGTCAGACGACTAGAAAGCTGAAAGTATACTGTACCATACTTAAACCCGCAATACCTAATTTCTTCAGCCAACTGGGGGTAATGGAAACAATCCGCCAACACAACATTAATTAATTATCACCTTTTAAGTTAATATGGCAAACTTGTAAACAAACAGTTGGCTATTTACACATCCAGCAATTTAATGCAACATTAGCATTCAGTAGGAGTCGTGTTCCTGGCCAATATTCACTCTCCAGACCAACTCCTGAGGGAAATATATCTCTCTTTAGCAGCTATATGCTCCACTTTGTCCACCACTTAGTCCCTAACTGTGCCTTGGATGAAAGACTGAGAGGAACTGCAGATTAAGGTGATAATTATCAGCTGGTTGGTACAGTGAGTGACTCATTTCACATTGCACAGAGCTTTGACCCACTGTAATTATAAAAAAAATTGATTATGATTATTATTATTAAAAATGTTTGATTACTTCTTTAGGTTTTTTATAGAGTTCATGACCTAAAAAGCAACAATATTCTGATTACATTTAAAATGAATAGACCAGTAAGTTAATATTATTTGCCAAAGCAGGCACATCTATGAAGAACAACAAACTTGTCATTGACAAGGCCGAGTCAGCTCGTAGTTCCTGCCTCTATTATCAGCATTATGAGCCATTAGAGGTTATTCATGTTGCCTTCAGGGATAGGAACTGAATGAATACATCAGATGTTGCTTTTATTTAGTTTACTTTTAATGCAGAGAAATCTAATCTTGTCTGTGCTGATGGAGGTGGAGCAGGGTGAAGAGTGGATGTGCGCTACAGGGTGGTAAAAGCTTTCTTGGTGGGCACTCTGCTCTCTGAGTCACAGCAGCCGCCTCATCAGTATGCCACATAGGAAGTCAGGAGGGACCTGGCTGGTGGAGTACACTAAAAGGAATTCGATGTCTGTATTTCTGCATACTTAATGCCGTGGGGTGCCACAGGATGCAGAGCTCTTAATCTCATTTTCATAAAGCACCAAACATAAGTGACATGGCAGTAAGACTCTGAAAGGCTCCATGTGTGCTTAAGAACAATCCAGTGTGCTGTTATATTGGATGAGCCTGGAGTACGTCAGCAGAGCCAGTTGTATTGATTCTTTTTGGGGGCAGAAATCTCAATTTTAAACACTTGAAGGTCACTGGAGTCAGGAATTAGCTCACTTTCAGAAGAGTATGAGGTTTTTTTTCCCATTACTTTTATGATAATTTCTACAGATAAAGACATAAGTGGTGCTGTCCTTTGCATTGGTGTTACGTTTGACCCTCCTTTGCTCTTTCCCTTTCTGTAATATGTCAACTTGCAACCCCCCTATCACAGTGAATGTTTATGAGTTGTCGTTTGAGGCCAGTAAAATACGGTATCAAGAAAAAAGATTAGCAACTACGAATGAATGAAATGAACAAACTCTATTTATATATAAGCATGCAGCACACAGAATTCAGCAGCAAACACAAAACCACCAAAAACATAAGTTTAAAATCATGTAACCATACAAAAGACATTAAATAAAAAGAAGAGAAAATCATAAAAGATTCAAGAGAAACCATAAAACAGACAGATGTTAGTTAAAGGCCGTATTAAAAAGTTACACTTTTGTGCTCCATATTTTGGGGGAATAGTCCCTAAAAGTAGCACCCCCCCCCCCCAAAAGGTTTTTGTGAGGACCTTGGGAACAGTTTAAAGAGCAGCTGTGGAGGATCATAAAACGACAGGGAGTCTGTGATATAAAAGTAGGAACGGCCATTTAATGCCTAAGAGAAGGACTTTAAAATCAATCCTAAAAGATGCAGGGGGCCAGTGCAGGTTACATAAAACAGGAGTTATATGCTTTCTCATTTTAGTTTTTGTGAAAACCCCAGAAGCAGCATTCTGAATGACCATTTTTTGTAGGCCAGTATAAAGCAGAAGGACTTCTCAAACTAACCATTAAAACAAATTGATGTATTTTAGATATACAAATACAAAATATTCTAACCATGTGTGTCAGTTTCATTCACTGTGACTTGTTTTTTTCTTCAGGGCAAGTTTTTCTGGCAAGTGAAGATTGGCTACACAGTTGGCCACAGTGTTTCCCTCATATCTCTGACCACAGCCATCGTGATCCTCTGCCTCTTCAGGTACGTAGAAATACAGTCACATGGTACCCGATTGTACAACAGAGCTCAGCTGTTGTCCTCCCCAGGAACATCATCATTTTCAATTTATAAAACTTTGCAAGAAAGTTTGAAAAAGTAAAAGAAATGTTTTCACTCTTGACAGCAGTTTCCAATTTGTACTGTTGACCACCTGCACCTGTTTCCCACAGTGTTTTGGGGGATATAAACAGGAAGTATGTTGCTATGGAGTCAGTTAGTCAGCTGTGTGCTACAGCTTTTTAGCATATATTTTTCGAAATTGGGACCTTTAAAGGTATGCCAGTACAGTATTAGCAGTACTTATATGTAATTTACTAACTGATGTACACATGGCTATCACTGGATTACTTCGACACTGGGGAAAAATGGGGAAAATGTAAGATTTGGAGTTTATCAAGCATCTTTTTTTCTTTGGTTTGGAAGCAAGAATGATGTCCACAGAAAGTGTAAGTCACATTGAATCTATAAATATGTTTATCATGTCTCTGTTTTCCAATTTGACTGAGTGAAGACTCTGAGAAGGAGCACAAATTTTGACCCAAAGTGGGCGGTTTGTGGAGAAAGTCTGAAAAAGAAAACTCTTGACAGCAGTTGTTTACAATTCACACTTTTAACTTTTTTGATAACTCCTGACAGATAAACTTGTTTCTTTGCCTTGTGTGGTCGGTTGTTTAGAAGAAGGATAAGAGGATGAAATAAAGAAGAAAAAGAACAAAAGCAGTCACTGCTGCTTATCATAAAGCACACTGACACTGACATTATATGCCTGCTGGGCATATGGACAACATGACAGTTTATATACATTTCAGTGTCACACATCAAACACCATGAAGTGGGATTTGATCATCTCTAATCAGCGCAGCTTCAAGGCTTTTGTTAAACTATGAAAGGCAAGGAGAAAGATACAAATACTATCATGCATTTCAGTGTCTTGATCTTTTGATGGCATATTTCTGCAGCGGTTTGGAGATTAAAGTACAGCGGGATTAAAGAGACTCATGTTTGATATTTGACAGGTCAGGGATTGATTGAAAACTCCTCAAAGATGACAGAGATAACAGATTTCAGTTGCAAATACTTCATTCTAAAGGACAATAAATAGACAATATACACAGTGTATGTGCACAACTTGTAGCTAATTCTCTGTATTGTACGTAATTTATCTATCTCAGTTGTATAAGATTCATTTTGCTCTGCTGCACAAATGCCCACAAGTACACTAGCTGCAAAACACTTCCTCTTGTTACATGAGTCCTCTGTGTTCGCTTCATCTCCCTGAATTCACAGCCAAAGTAATGTGATGCCGTCCATTCTCTGCTGTGTACCCACCTCCACAGGAGAGGGAGGGAAACAGGAAATTGCTTTTTGGGGGTAGCATTTCATGTATCTCCGAAATAGTTTCTCTGCTACCACACGGTGTGAGTTAGTCACTGATCAGAGCTTCGTTTCATGTTTTCCCACTGTAGGTGTGAAAGTGTATCTACCTGAGAGTTTTGTTTGCAACAAGGAACGCCAAGGTCAGAAAAAAAAAAAGAAAAACGGAAAAGTGTGAAATCAAGGCAAACCACAGGTTTGAGCCAGAAGGAGAGTTATGACAGGGCAGTGGGAGGTGATGGGAGCTGAGGGGGTTACAGTGAGGGAGATTAATGAGTGTTGGTGGGATGTGGAGAGTCCCACCTGTTTCTGAAAGACACCACTGATAAGAGGTACAGAGCAACAGTATGAGTCCGTTTACCGTATGTTGAAATATAAGCTTTACTATGGACAGCATGACATCACCTCCACTGTTGCACGCTCTCATTTAGAGAGATTGCATTGGCCCATGGGGTTTGTTTGGCTGACATCTTGTACTGATGTCCACAGGAGTGGCACAGATAATCATAACTCCTGAACTAGACAACATACAAAGCCAGACCCATTTTTACCAGACACCAGTGATCAAATGGAAGGTGTTGGTGTCCAGGGTTCTCACTACTGCCAACATGAAGCCCAACTTCCCGGCATGATGCAAGTGGAGTATAACCCTGCTGTCCGTCTCCTCCTGGCTGACTAACTGTGCATTCACACCAAAAGCGTCATGAGCGCCAGCGGTCGCTCAGGTCGCTGGCATCACGCTGCCTGGCACCTCTGGCAGGGCTTGCAGAAGGGCTTGCAGAAGGCTGCCAAGGGACGGGGCTTTCAAGCTGCGCTGCAGAAGATCTCTTTCTTTCTTTCTTTCACTGTCCCGCCTTGAGAATATTCACGGTCTGCAATTGGTTGCTGCTCGCTGCTGCTTCGGCGGCGGTGCTGCTCATTTGCATAAAGTTGAGCTTCTCTCAACTTCACAGTGACGCTCTGGTCGCTGGCATCGCGCTGCTCGCTGCTGTCGACACTCCAGACGCCCTTCGTAGCAAGCGTACATTGAAAATGAATGGCTGCCGGCCACTTATGACTCTCATGACGCTTTTGGTGTGAATGCACAGTAAGGGCATGGATCCCAGTGGCCTTGACATGAAATGGCACAAAACACCCCAGTGCATAGTATCTTATATTCTTGGCAAACAATCTGCCAACACAAGACCTCATTTAAGTCTCCTAGGTATGAATCAGTCAACTTATTTCTCCATCTGATTATGACATTAGCTGATGAGCTGTTCCCTCCGTGATAAAAGCAGCTGTCATGCACCTTGCCAACTGGGATGTTGCCTCCTTACTCCCCCAGACCTTGAGCATCCACTGACAGAGCTGCTGCTTGTTGAGAGCATGAAGTCTTGGGGTTTCCTGGTGGCCACACCCTGCACTATGAGCTTTTCAGAAAAGCAACACCTCACCCTCTCCTGTTTTTTGATGGAGTCAGGATGGTAGGAGTCCATTGAGAAGATCCTCTTGGCCACTATCTGTTCCAAGACCTACAGACAGATTGCTCCAAATGTATGAGGCAGGTTTGTGAGGGCATGAAGGGGGCATTGAAGATCCTTGGGGTAGCGTACTTATCTGTCATCCAAGAGGGAGTGTAGCATGTTGGCTTTCTTGGTCTTGATGCCTATCTCTACACCTCTGTAGTGCTGATGTCTTACCAGTCATCTGAGGACAGGCTTTCTCCTGGACTGACCAGAGGCTGAAGGTCATCTTAGCTTCTGACAGCCTTTTGGGGACAGTGGCTTTTCCCATGTTGAGGTCCTTTTCTGTTGGGCAGGACAGCTTTTGATGGAGATGCTGGAAAGCTGGGTGTCACCTTCAGGGTCCAATGATGAGGTCCTCCTGTGTTGGGCAGGGCAGCTTTAGATGGAACTCTTTGTGCCAGGAACCTTCAAGGTGCTGCTGGTGTTTGAGGTGAAGGGTGGTGGACTAACTTGAACTTCTCTAGTCTTTTCACAAGTTTCTCCACCTCAGTTGTAGTTGATTGAAGCTTGAATCCATCAGCTACCTTCTTGTCTGTTCAGTTTAACCTGCTCTATCAAGTTTGACAGCCATCACTGAGACACGAGACGATCTCCTTGTTGTTGCTGGAGGAGAAGTAAAGATGAAATGCCCCATGGCACTCAGCTTAGCTAGAGTGGTAGAGATGAGGGAGGAGTCTGAGCTTGGGTTCCTGCTATTGGCTGTCAGCTTAGCCACCTTACGGGCCAGTACTGCCATCTGACTGCCCAGACGTAGCTTCTTCTCAAAGAAGGGACTCTCTTCGTCAAATGTCTGTTGACCCCTGTTGTTCTCCCACACAATGGGCCCGATCCTCCTTCCTCAGAGGGAGGATTATGATGACAAACCTTCAAACTGTCATTCAAAAAACGTCAGAAGAAGCTTTGAATGTAAAAAAGTGACATTTGGTACGACCCTATGGCCATTACTTAATTAGCATACAAGATGTGGATGAAAGGTCCGTGGTCTGCGACCAGCATCATGTTGGAGATTAGATCTCACATTCACCCCCAAAATACAAACAAATCATTAAACCTGTTGTATTTCATCACTTTCATTCTGCTGAGCTTTCTACTGCTTCAGTATATGCCAGTTAGACTGATTTCATTCAGCCACAAAAATGTTCTTAATATCTAAAATATTAAGGAAATGTTGATGTTTACATTGCAGTAGCAGCTGAAAACAAGTATTTAATGAAATAATAGTCACAGTTTGCATATTGCCATTTTTAAATGGATGTGACAGAGTGTTAACAAGCTCTCCTGGCTGTGAGATAAGCTCACATGAAACTTTAATGATTCCAGAGGGGATTTTTAAGTGATTGGGCATGTGCTGTGTCACAGCTGAATATTTCACCACCCTGAGAACAAGCATCGCCGGCATTAGCAAATTATCTGAGCTAATGGGAGCTTTGACACGACTGCAGACATTTGCGCTCATCTCTCTCCCTCATCTTTTTACCGTCTCAAGTATGATAATGCAATCAGAAAGTCAGAAAAAATTCAAAGGAGGATTTCTAAATGTTTGTGATTAGCCATTTTGAGATCCACCTCTCTTGATTTTATTGGCGAGGCGTGTGAATGACTGGAAAATGCATTCATCGTGCGCTGAAGCAGATCCACCCACATAGTTATAAAAGGAGCTGATGAGCTCAATTATGAGTGATGTCACTCTGTGATCTGTTGTCATTTTAAGCCCTTACTCCAAGGACATTGGATAATTAGCATGACGACCCTCTGTCGATTGTGTGTGTCTCTTTGTCTTGACCTGTATTCTTGTATCTCTTCTTGTACTTAGGAAGCTCCACTGCACAAGGAACTACATCCACATGCATCTTTTTGTGTCATTCATCCTGAAGGCCATCGCTGTGTTCATCAAGGATGTTGTCCTCTACGAGGTCGGGGAGGTGGACAACTGCTCTTCAGGCTCTGTGAGTTAATAACCCAAGATGCTGCTGTCGTTTGCTGTGGGTGTTGTGAGATGAAAGACTCGGGAATTCTTGCTGTCCTTGAACCCAGCCAAACTCCATAAGAGGCTCAGTGAGTGAACATGACAGTGATAGGCTTATTATCCACATTAAACCACCATTAATGAGAGACCTCCTCAGCTCAGATGGGGATGAAAAGATGGATCGCTGTAGTGCTGATGTTTGACAGCAGAGAAAGAGGGAACCTGAGTGCTTCTGTCAAATGACCACTCTCATTAATACAAGGACAAAATCAAGTCAAGTTATCAATTAGTTATGATTTAAAAGTTTTACAGTACATAATATGAGCCTCAAGCAGGAGACAATTCTCAGTATCCTCTTTGACCATAAATAACTGAGTCAAGTGAGGTATTTTATTGCTAAGGGATATGAATTAAATTACTCTTTGAGTCTGCTTTATTGCTCTGTTGCATCAGTAGATATTCTCTTGCATCATTAGTAGGAATTGTTTATTAGAGCCCAACTAATACTGGACTTTTGAGGCCAATCAGTGAGACTGGATTACCAACCTCAGAACTCCAGGGGCTCCTAAAGTTCCTGGTTTGCTGTGCTTAAATTTTGTTTGGGAGTTCGCAGCACTTAGGTACAATATCTACAGATATAACAAGGGTAGAATTTATCATTTGAGGCCCTGTGTCGTAGAGAGTCCCTGTGTCAACGTCTAGTTTTAAGACTGTAATTATTTCAGTTTTGTGCCGGTATAATACATATTCCGTATTTTAGTATTCCAGCATAGACAAACTGTGCAAGGAGAGGAAGAAAAGGTGGGTGAATGGGAGCCCAGAGAAGGTTAATCCAGTAATGCCAATCACATTCATAGGTTTTTTTTAAAGGTTTTTTAAACTGTCGAACTCAAGTCGTGTGTAATGGATAACAAAAGCAAGACAATTACTGAATATCTAAACACCATTCCAAGCAACCAGATATTGTGTTGATGGAGAAACAATATAAGAAGGCAGTGGCAGCAATGACAGCAACATCAGGAAGAAAGAACATAAGTAGTTTGCTCAAGAATACCAAGGGCTGAAAGAGGAGCTAGAAAAGATGTGGGGAGTAAAGGCAACAGTGATGCCAGTGGTAATTGGAGCACTGGGGGCTGTGGCCCACAAACTGGGAGTGGCTTCACCCTCTTCCAGGTAACATTTGAGGTCTTTGTCCAGAAGGGTGCAGTCCTAGGAACAGCTAAGGTACTGTGCAGAACGATCAAACTCCCAAGAGGTCCTGGGCTTGAGGAAGACGCACCACCAACCCCCATTGGGATGGGGATGAGAGCAGGGGATTCGTTATATCTATCTATGCATATATATATATATATATATATATAACAGAGTGAATTGTTTACCTGAATGACTAATGACTAATGCTAATATAAGACTCTGATACTTTTCGACAACATCAAAATACAAGTGTGAATGCAACCACAACATATTAAGGACAGGTTGTAATCCGATTGGCAAAACCACAGAGACACATTGTGACCACATTAAACACAATAGCAAATGCAATTGTGTTTTCAATTCACATACAACAGCTACATGGGTGGAAATATATAATCCAGACTGTTCCAAACCAGTGCAGTTGCAGCCTTTGTCAGTTATTGAGCTACTAGCGAAAAGCTAGCAAGTAAGCTTACGAATATCCAAGACACTCTTGGATAAAGTGGCTGCTTTGACTTTGGTTCGACGAAAGTATACAAGCAGAACTTGGCAATTCATGCCACAACTGAGCCATTTAATTAACATTTTATTTAACCAGGAGGTCCCTTTAGATGGATGACTCTTTTGGGAGAGACCTGGGAGAGAAATGTAGGAGAGAGACATGGGAGACCTGGCCAAGAGAGCACACCAGTTACAGTTAAGAAATAAAACGCTACAGACAGGAAATACAGTCATCAAACACATAAGGAAAAGACTAAAACCAGCATAAATGAAGCAGTTGAATTCCTCAGTTACATGGACCTTTAACATGGAGCAATGGCTAAGCAAATGGTGGAGAACGGCTACAAACATTTGTTTGTTTTAGCAAGACAGAGTGATTGTATCTCATTAAAGACACTGGAGACACAAACCTGGTGCTAATAGCAGTTGTAAATGTAACCAGGTTAAATCATATCTAGATACAGTCTGGATAGAAGATGCATTTTGATTCAAGGTGTTAAGGGGTCTCAGACAAAACTGCATTAAACAGTAGCTGAAGATGTTAAACACATGGAACAAGGCTGCCCTTAAATAATGTGAGGGTTACAAGCCATTTATGCTTGGACTTATATCAAACCACAATATTTGGATGTGTTTCCATCAGCTTTCCCCCACCACCTCACTGCATACCGCTGAACCACAGACCATGAGCTTTATGTTACATAATGTGGCCACACGACAAGAGGAGCCTCTGAGGGTATTTATTAACGCACTCTCTGTTGTGTTAATGGAAGTACTGGGTTGACGGGAGCCAGCTGCTGTCATGGGTCAGATGGAAACGACATTATAGGGACAGGTTTGGTGCTGCAAGGCTCATCATAACCCGGCAATACCTCCATTAAAACTGTTGGCTCAGTTACTGTCGCTTCCAGTGTGTGTGTATAGGTGTGCGTGTTGTGTTTGTGAATGTAGGTGTGCTTGGTTCGTTACCCTTCTTCCACTGTTGGATGTTTGCCGTAGTGACCCATTAGATTAATTCATGATATAACCGCTGTGGGGAAGAATATGACAAATGCATTATTTAAGGTACGTGTGTGTTTGTTACTGTGTGTGAGTGTGTGTGAGGCATCATTCCTTCACATGCCACTGATGACAGGCTCTTTGAAATGGAGCTCCAGCGAACAATTTGTACTGATTTGCATGCATTAAAAGTAGCAGAGAGCTTCAGACAACCCACCTGGGTCCATTTTCTTCCTCTCAAGATGCCAAGTGGGAATCAATTTGTACAGACGACCAAATCCCTGTCAGTTTCACTGCCAGCTGCTTTAATGAGCTCTCCGGAACTTTACCCCCATGTAGAAGTAGTGGATCTCAGAAAACAAACACAGGAAGGTAATTTTTTTATTTATATGTGTAAATTTCCACCAGTGGCCCAGGTGTATGAGATCCAACAAGCAAACTCACCCGCTATATATGAGAGGCAGAGCTGATACCAGGAAGTCTCACTACACTGATAACCTGCTTCAGCAAGTCGTCCTAATAACAGTAGAAGATGTGTGCAGATCTTATATTTTAAAGGGAACCTATTGTGCTCATTTTCAGGTTCATACTTCTGTTTTGGGTTTCTCCTAGAACATGTTTAAGTGTTTAAAACTCATTATATTGTCCGTGCTGGGACACCTGTATTCACTCTCCGTCTGAGACGCTCTGTTTTAGTGCTTGTCTCTTTAAGCCCCCCTCCTGAAAAAGCCCTGTCTGCTCTTATTTGACTGTGTTTCCAGCTCCTCCACATCTGAACTCCCAGCATCTCTGCACCATAATTTCAGCCGGGGTATGACTGGAATAAAGCGGCATTTCTTTTGCTCGAACAAAACTATTTTTAGTTGCAAATGTGAGTGTGGTGACGGACAGAGTAAAATATCGCCACACTGCCGACATTTTACTCCACCGCACGCTGTTTGATTGCGTTATCAAAACATGCCGCTATTATTCAGCCTTGCTTTTCACTTATTCCACCGAATACCGAATATGTGTTTTTTTTGCAATATTCGGCCGAATATATTCGGTTACTGAATATTCGGTGCATCCCTAAAAAAAAAAAAAAAAAAAAAAAGTGAGACAATGCAACCATTTTTATCTTTTATTGAACTATTACTACTTGATGTCTGTGTACATACTGTATGATAGTCCTATCGTTGTGAGGTGAAGGGTAAAAATGCGAAGTGATCTTGCTTGATTAACCATTTTTGTGTAAAGGGCCACATATGGTATATTTTGAAAGTCAAGCCGAGGGCCGATTAAAATTGGCCCCCGGGCCAGACTTTGGGCATGCCTGGGTTAGATCCACTGGCCAATAGCCCACTGTGACGACTAAATTCGAGCTGCTACAGCCGCCAACTTAAGGTCAGTCCCCAGAGCCACTGCCTGCCCTCCCCCAAGCAGTTCATAGGTGGATGGATCACACTGTGTGGTAGCTAACTCTTGTCTCATTTGTGGTCTGATAAACAGAGAGAGCTCTACAGTGTAATAAAATTAAATGAGTCAGTGTATGTATGGGAAACACTGGGTTACTGTGTGAAGCATGTGCATATGCCCGTACTCATCTGGTGAAAGGGTGTTTTTTGCCTTTTAAGAAAACTGCCCACCCCAGATTCAACAACCTAGTGAAGTATCAGTGCACTAAACTTTGAGAAGCAGCTTGACGTCCATGTCTTCCATCTTCATTGATGATTAATGGTGCTCATGTTTCCATGAACAGTACGACTCCTCTGCAGGAGCTCAGGCATTACACCTCCCTACTCATTCATCATTCTTAGGACTTCAGGTTGAGACAAGAGGTGGGGCTTTCTCAGTGTAATATCATGGCTTGTTTGTCCTTGATTCTGTTCTAATGTCAGTGGATTGTTCCTGCTGTTGCCTCATTCATATCCACTCTGTTTTGTGTCTTTATCATATTTGTGTTGCCTTCACTTCTCTGCCCTGCTATCCACACTGCCATATCTGTCATGTGCTTCACTTTGTTCCTAATCACACTATGTTCTTTTCTCCCTCCTCGCAGTTCATCCTCTGTCTCGCATCTTGGTATATCTGCTAAAGTGCTAAATGCATTCACTCTCACGGAGTCATTTTCAATGGGCACAGTATTGATTTTTCTTATCTACGTGATGCCCTCCCTGTAGGATCACTAGTATCCCAAAACAGCTTATATGTGGCTTATGAAATGTGTGTCAGCCTTGGACCTGTGAGAGAGCCACACGCTCAGCCCACCCACACCATTAGGAAAATGAACCTTTTATACCCATTCTTGTTGTGTAACAAGTTTAATAGCAGCCTCGCAGCGCAGTGTTCAGCAGCAGCAAACTGAATTCTGAATGAATTCATGCTTCCTGATGGAAGTTTTGTGCTCTCAGCCAACCAGAATAGATCTGAGTGTGTTATCCTGCGTGGTTGTTTCAGTTATTCCTCTCTTGTCCTTTCCCTCCCTGCAATATCTGCCGGAACATCTCTGCACTTTGTATTATATGTTGCCTGTATCGCTTATATCTCTTCGGTACCAACTGTCAGTGCAAATTATCTGATGCATAAAACACAGTTTGGTAAAGAAACCAAAGTTCTGCATTTTTGAAATGATTCGATGGTCCCATTTTCTAATAAGTTACCCTTTACAGAGGTTTACATAAGTAGAAATTAATGGCTTTACTGGTTCATTAATACTTGATAGATTAGTTTTTACCAGTGGTGTGGTGGTAGTTGATGAGGTTAGTGTAATACTAAGTAGATGGGTCGGTTACCAGGGAGGAAGTGGGAATACTCTCCTGCATATTCCAATGGCTTTTAGGCTGATAGGTAAACAGCCAGGAAGGGAGATGGGTGTACCGTGTATACTAGTGTATACCCTCCACTACACCACTTGTTAGTACCCATTAATAAGCACAGCATCAGGGCAAATGTCTCTGGCTGTCTGGTCAATATTTTAATCAAAGTCGCAGTTGTAAATGTTAAGTTCTTACTGTAAAAAGTGACTTTTAGTTCTGGCTACTGTAAAATTACAAATCAAGTGTCACACTGCCTGCAGGAGGACAAACCAAAGGGCCTAAAAGTTGTTCTTATCAATGGACTTATTGACCAATAATATGGCCACTATAGGTTCATATATTCTTTATAAATGTTGCCTTATTAATAAGTGGTACAGATCAGAGTTCTACATGGGTCTGATTTTCAAGACCCACTCCCGAACCAGAACTGTGACGTGGGATATCGCATCCACCTTGTCACCCGCCCAATAGTTTTACAACTTGACCTGTCACCACAAATCACCTTTTAACCATGCACTGTTTAAATAATTTGGTTAGGCAGCTAGCGCAAAAAGAAAGAGAAGTGACACAAAGTTAGTAGTCGGGGGAATAATATGTTAAAACATTAAATTAAATTATTGATATTGTCATTTTATTTTAATATATTTCACATCGGACTGTAGCCTCGCAGCAAGAGGGTTTCTGGTGCGAGCCTTGGGGGGGAGGAGCCCTTCTGTGCAGAGTTTGCATGTTCTCCCCATGTCAGCATGGGTTTTCTATGGGTACTCCGGCTTCCTCCAACAGTCCAAAGACATGCAGGTTAATTGGTGACTCTAAATTGTCCGTAGGTGTGAATGTGAGTGTGAATGGTTGTCTGTCTCTATGTGTCAGCCCTGTGATAGTCTGGGGACCTGTTCAGGGTGTACCCCGCTTCTCGCCCTATGTCAGCTGGGATAGACTCCCAAATGAATGAATGAATGAATATTTCATATTCAATCCTTACAAAATACCAGCAGCGAATCACCTTTTTTGTGGGTCACCTGCTTGGAACCCTTGAGTACCTGACCCGATGCAGGACTCTGGTACAGATTAATTCTTGAATGACTTTCATGCTCAATGTGTCACACACTTCAAGAAAGCAAATTGTGCTTGAAGCACATTTCACATGTTCAAATCAATGTCCTTTCTGACATCATGCTCCTTCATTTTAATGGCCCCCGGGAGATACTCCTGTCATTAGACATATTTTAAGGGAATAAAGCTGCTGATATTAGACTAAAATGATTACCTTTGTGATCAGGGGCGTCGTTTCAGCAAAAGCTAAGGTATGGCAATATGACATGACGTCACAGAGCTACTGATGATGGAGTTTCAAAAATATGAACTTATATAAACCTTCACTTTGGTCTTTGACCTGTCAGAAGTACATACTATGCTATTGAAAACTGTTTCAAAGGACATGAAGCTGTTTCTCACATTCATAATACCTCATGTTTGCATGTAATGCACGACTTGGTGAGAGCAGTGAAAACATCAGACCTATTTCGGCGCATATTTCAGCACCACGGACAGCGAGCGGGTGTTTAATTATCATTAGTCATGTGTTTAACTTCATAGAAAATAAAGAAAATAAATTAATTACAAGCTCATTTCTAGAAGCTAACCAAGGGGTCCGGTGTATGAAACACAGTAAAACAAAGGCCAATTTGGTACAATACTGTATAGGCGAATTTATTGGAGTGTCTCCAGAGACCGAAAATACAAGCTTAACATGCCGACATGAGGAAAAAACCCCACATACAATCAGACAGGCTTCAAGACATCATTTAGACAGGCTGTCTACAGCAGCAGAGCAAAATGCTTTTACAACACACAGATAACTCACATAACTCATAACTCGCGGAGGAGCAAAGTGGCAAACAATTTGATTCAATAACACTCGTATTCAGTAACACTCGTATTCACTGATGAGCATATTATTGACCTATTTAAGCGCAATACAATGAAAACAACCAGCCAGTGCGCCTCGGACTATCTAACATATCACATCTGATCACTTGCAACAAATATGAAGGACACTCACAAGTAAGATGACTACAGAACCTCTCTCTTTTTTTTCTCCCGATTCCAAGGTATGGCAGCTGCCATACCTCGCCATACCTAAATGACGCCTATGGTCTGTGATGCAGAATAACCTCTTTATTACCACCTCACTATTAGCCTGCAATCACTTCTAATTCACTGACAGCTCTGAAGTGGATTTGTCTGATTAACATGTGAAATGACTGCTCACAGGCACGTCAGCCAGCTTGTGCTGCCGACAGTTTGCTCTCATGGTTAATTTGTTCTTGTTTGATAGAAACTAATAGAAACGAATGGATCTGTGTGTGCAAAAATGTATCATCTTATTTCAGAGGTTAAACACAGGCAGCCTAAGCAAAAGAAAGAGAAAATCAATATGTGCATTCTTCTCTTTTCTACATGTAATTTTGCCATCATTCTGCACTGTAATGGCTTTACTGTCCGTATTCAGTATAGTGTTTCCACAAAGGACATCATTGTGAGATTCATGCTTTTGTGTCTTGTGCCCATTGCCAGGTTGGCTGCAAAGTCGTGATTGTGTTCTTCCAGTACTGCATAATGGCCAGTTTCTTCTGGCTGCTGGTGGAAGGCCTTTATCTTCACGCATTGTTGGCAGTCTCTTTCTTCTCCGAGAGGAAGTATTTCTGGGCTTACATTCTGATCGGCTGGGGTGAGATCACCTTCCTTTATTGCTGTGATACGTCTCTGCTCCTTTTGGAGTGAGACCTCAGCTGAAGACAAGCTACAGGTTGTGACCCGTGCCGCTGGGATGCAATAATAACTTCAGGTGCACACTTTTATGTATTTTTTATGTCCCTAGGAGGTCCAACAATTTTCATCACAGCGTGGAGCATTACTAAAGCCTACTATAATGATGTGGGGTAAGAAAAACACCAGGAAACTCAAGAGTGTAAATCTAGGTCTGATTTTGCTTTTATTTCATCTTGTATGTGAATATTGTTTCGTTCTTCACCAGGTGCTGGGATATAATCGAGAACACTGATGTCTTCTGGTGGATCATTAAAACCCCTATTTTGGCGTCAATCCTGGTAAGTTTACAGATTACTCTTTTAACATGTATGCACCTAGAGCTGTTCACACTCTCAACCCAGACATTTCTTAAGTAAAACTAATTGCCACTGACAGAAGGAACATATTTGTCAGTTATTATCAGTCCACCTCAGGCTTATCTGCAGTGTAATTTATCTGATTTCCTTTGAACTCATCTCCTTGGTATTCTTGCTGTACGTCAACACAACTGAGAGGTAGCCTACGACCTCAAAGTTTTCATTTCACTTTGGAAAGTTGGCAGGATAGTCAGCATCGATTAGTTTGACTTGCCTGTCATCATTTACCTCATTTTTCAGCACCTTCATTGCTGTTTTTTCTTCAGTTTCCATTTTCAACATCAGCATCAACATCTGTGGACATAAGTTTAGCAGTGTTTGTAGATGCACTTGAATTACCCTTGAAAAATAGTCTGACATTTAGATGTTCCTCAGATGTTGAAGGATTAGTGTGACATTTTTCCAAATAAGTTTATTTGCTCATCCAACGCACAGATATGAAAGTGGTATTGATCTTCTGATATATATCAGAAGATCAATACCCGTGCCTCTCATATCTGTGCGTTAAATACGGAGCTGTGTTAACCTAGCTTAGCATGCCCAGCAGAAGGGGAAAACAGCTCAGCTGCTGTTAGCCAAGAAAAATAGCATGTAACTCTTCTGTTTGTGTACGAATTAACCAAGCAACATATAGCCTACTGTGTTACTTGGTGAGCTTTCAAGATAATATTGGTAAACAAGCTAGCTGTCTCTGCCTGCTTATAGCCTCAATGCTAAGCTAAGCTGCCTTCTGCCAAGCTCCCCAAGCAATAGTTAAGCATTTTTTGGAAATATCCCTACTGCTCTAATGCCACAAGTTATGAGGAGATCAATACCTCTCATTTTTGTGCAGTAAATGTGAAGCTACACTCAGTATCTTGTTAGCGTAGCTTAGCACAAAGACTGGAAACAGGGTAAAACAGCTAGCCTGGTTCTGTCCAAAGGTAAAAACAATCTGACTACCAGCACCTTTTAAAGCTCACTATTTATTAGGATATGTATATATTTTATGCCTCTGCGCCGGGGATAGCCATAGCTGGAGGCATTTTGTTTTCAGGTTGTCCGTCCATTCCATTCGCATGAACACGATATCTCAAGAACACTTTGAAGGAATTTCTTCAAATTTGGTACATACATCCCCTTAGTCTCACCGATAAACTGATTACATTTTGGTGGTCATAGGTCAAAGGTTAGGGTCACTGTGACCTTGAATCTGTCTCACTTTCCTGAACGCCATATCTTAAGAACGTCTTCAAATTTGGCACAAATGTTCACTTTGACTGAAGAATAAACTGATTGGAATTTGGTAGTTGTAGGTCAAAGGTCAAGGTCAGTGTGACCTCACAAAATATGTTTTTGGCCATAACTCAAGAATTCATAATCTAATTATGGCAAATTTTCACACAAATGTCTAACAGGATAAAATGATGAAGTGATGACATTTTCTATCCAAAAGGTCGAAGGTCAACTTCACTGTGACATCATAATTTTCTGCATAAAACATTTTTCTGGCCATTACTTAATGTCATATCTCAGGAACAGAAGGGGAGACATTTGATCAAATATAGAACTGGTGGCACTAATCTTTGGTGTCCACCTTGAAACTGTGCTGATTGTGTAGATCTGTGCCGCCAGGGGATAAAATGTGTGCGAATCATCCATGTTTTTACAGGCATAGATGTTAACTGTAAGAGAAACTTGGATTTTTTTTATTGTAGAATATAACCAAGTTGGCTGCTTGGCCCTATTTCAAGTCTTTGTGCAAAGCTATGCTAACTGGCTGTAGCTTCATATTTAGTGCCCCGATATGAAAGCGAAAAGGTTGAACTCCCCTGAACTTTAAACTGCAGATTGAACTACTTATCTCACAAGAAAAAGAGACAGCAATCTGCATTGGCAGTGTGTTTGTGTTTGTGTTTGTGTGTTTGTATGTGTATGTCACCGTGAGTGAGATAGCCTACACTTTCAAAGAGATGTCAGAAGGAGGGTTAAGATTATTTCAACAAGTAGGACTCAAGAAGCCGCAGTAGAGTATGTTAAGTGGTGAGAAGGAAAAGTACTTAAAGTAAATGAACTGCGTCTCTGCCCAACATTTTTGCACTGCTTTATTGAATGCTTTTTTTCCCCAGGTCTGTGATTTCTTGAAAGAACTATTTAATTTGGCACTAATTATATTGACAATAGAGAGCGGCATTGAGTTTAAATAGCCGCTATAAGTGTGTAATTAGCTTTTGATTCCTCGAATAATTTCTTTGAAAGAACTGCTCCATTTCATTCAAAGGAAATGTTTCCTCATTATTCCTTTATTACAGAACACTTTCCTTTCTATATAGCTTCAGCTTTTTTTTAATTAGCCAGGGTCTGATCAGTTTTACAAGTAGGTTTGCTAGTGGAGGGTGATTGATATCAATCATTAAGGCCCAGACACACCAAACCGATAGCAAAGAACTAGCAGTAACAAAGGCCAACTCTTACATTTCTTCATGTCGCCTGTGTCTTGGCCAAGAAGTTGCACTTGAACACATCACAAAGACTACAGCTAATGGTCAACAAGCACATACGTTCTGCACCTGCTTGAGAGGAAATAACTCTCCATACTAGCAGGCTGCAGTAGTTTGTATTTGTCTTTTAAAAAAAGGGAAACTGGAAGAACAACAGGACGGATTTAAGGCGCTAATTAGCCAGTTAGCACATTAACAATACAACCTGATGTTAAAAGAACAAAGGATATGTACTGTGCAGCAGTGAAAAATGAGACACACAATTCCATATCATCTTTACTGAAGAGCTTAATGATAAAAAAACATAATCATCGCCTTCCTGTCTTTCGCCATTTGCTTTCCACATTAACGTTTCTCCTCTTGTGAACTGAGCTGAACTACCAACCAGACGTCTCCAGTGCCAATTCAACATGCTGAATCTGACGGAAAAAGCCAACAAGGGCCGTATAGTGCCAACGATGCAGGATACACCGCCAAAACTAGGGTGACAAACAACAAGCCGACATTGACCAACGGCTGACCATCGGCTTGGTGTGTTAGGATCTTGAGGCTACATTAAAGATCCAGTCTTCTCATCATCAGCACTGGTGATAGCCGCAGATGGCGGTGCGCAAGAAAAAGTCAGGGTACAACAAAGAGTAAAATATAAAAGTGCTGAGAACCAGCCCACTAAAAGTGTCTTACACTGGAAAATAATTAGAATTAATTGACTGTGCTGTTTCTAACATTGTCTCCATTCACCTCATAGTTAATATCAAATGTCCTTTCTAGGAACCTGCCTATGAATTTACTTACTAGTTCAGTTTTGGGGAGTTACATAAAGACTATACCAAATACCAGAGTTTTAAGAGGACATTATGGGATGCAGAAAACATTTTCTGAGATAACGCTCTTCTACTGATGTCTGCTGATGCCTTGCTTTGTGGGTCTTTGCTTGGCAGCAGACACAGCAGGTTTAATTGTGTTCTTTCACATTAGGATCAGGATCAGCAGCCTGGCTGTCAGATGCCTCTGTCTCTTCTCTCCGCAGCAGCTCTGACTGTGATGTGTTGCCAGTTCAGAGGTCCAACACAAATTAACAATTTAGAAATGCTCTTTTCCCCACAGGGCAGCGCCACAATCCAGTCAGAGTGAGATTAAAGTCGGCATCAAGCTTCTGTTATGAGAGGCATTTCTCAAACATTGCTTCATATCCTTTAGATTAGACACTGAAAACATGTGGAAGTGACCTTAAAATGGGCTTTTTATCCATGTAGGAATTTCATTTTGGAAAGATTTTATGTTTCTGATTGATATTTCCTGTACCACCGGCACTAAATCCCATTTAGATTATAAAATACTGCTATACTGTCCTCCACAGATGAACTTTATTCTATTTATCTGCATCATACGAATACTTCGCCAGAAGATCAACTGCCCAGATATTGGAAGAAATGAGTCCAATCAGTACTCGTAAGTATAATTCCATGGTTTTTTCCATGCTTTAAATTTGTATTATTGACTAAGTCAGATAGGGTGAAACATTATTGATCCCTATCAGCCCGTTCTCACTCCCAACTCATCAATTACCACTGCTTTTTCTGTGATCTCTGCGTGAGATACCGACGCACAGAGGCACCTTTCATGCTGGTTCGATACACACCAGGCAGCAGCTATTTCTGACGCCGCTGGCAACAACCAAACTTCTCAAATTCAGCCGCTTTGTCAATGGATGGCAGCATCAGGCACCAACACAGAGATACTCTTTGCGGCGATATGATACAAACCAACTGGCAGATATTTCTGATGCTGTCGGCAACTATTGTAGAGTGAGACAGTCCGACAACACTACTTACTTTACTCACTTTACGCCAAACCATGATGTTTTTTTCTAAACCTAACCATGATCTTTTGTTGCCTAAACCTAAATAAAGTGTTTAACGTACATTGTAAGTTCATTTTGAACAGGCTGTATACATGGAACATGTACATTTCCTGTGAAAATAGAAGTGTATTTTCAAAAGAGGCAAAGCATTTACAAGCTTCATTTGAGCCACTGTTCTTGAACATCCAAAACAGATGCAGGAGGGTACCTATGGCATCATATTTTGACGTTTACGTCTACTGACAAAGTCGGGTTATTTGACGAGTTTGGATGAGAATGGATTGTCTCCACACGTTGGGGAAAGTCTACACCACTTCAACAGTTTCTGTCCTGGGTCCACATTCTGTGAAAGTTAGCTGCATTCACAAAAGTAAAAGAGTATCTCAAATCAACACAGGAAGCTGACATTAAGATACACATATATGTCCTGTTGGTCCAGCCTGCTGTGAATTCCATTTATTGTCTGTGGCTCCTTTTAACTTCCAATGCTCAAAGCAATGCAGGGATGACCAATCCTTTTTCAACATCAGAAAAGAAATTCAATGCCTGCCTTATGCGATACTCATCACAGTAGCCTTTCTCTGACAGCTGCTTTGCACAGAGATATAGTGCTTGATATAGTGTTTTCTCCTGTGATGGAGAGCGTCTCATAAGCCGGTCATAATGCATGAGCTATTTTCCCACTGATTCTTTTTAATGGTGTTTTTTCCCCATCTCCGGTCCTCAAAGCTGAAATGTAAAATGAAAAGTACTCTTGAGTTGCATTTCATTATTGGCACATATAGAGACAGATTCAAAATTGGTTTCACCGGAGGGAGAAATTTCCCTTTTTTCTCTCTCTCTCGTTTCAGGAGGCTGGCGAAATCAACGCTGCTTTTGATTCCTCTGTTTGGAATCAATTTTATTGTGTTTGCATTCATCCCAGAGCAAGTGAAGACTGAGCTGCGCCTGGTTTTTGACCTGATTCTGGGGTCGTTTCAGGTAAAACGTCAAGTTTTTGGGAACAATTTTACTTTGAGGAATTTGTATTTGATGCCTTTCATGAAGGTCATTCAACACCGAGACACATTTTTCTTGCATTTTTAAATTAAACTTTCCTCAGTGCTTAAAGTAGCGATTTGGCGTCCTGTCAGCTCCGACCTGTGAGTGTTTCTATTGAAGGAAGCCTTGCAGGAAATGATGGCAGGTCTCCAGGGGTTTTGCTGGCTGATTCAGTGGCAGTGTTACCATTTTAAACCCCAAGTGTTATTTCAGTTCATCACATAATGAGGAATGATGGAGAATGCAGCCAGACAGCACAGCTGCATTACAGACTGCCTGGAAACCAAGGAAACTTTTCCAGCACATTCCTCCCATCATTCTTCTCATTATGACTGTAAACTAACCGTCACACACTTTGCATTGTTTTTCCATTCATATGTCTCATGAATGTCACGTTTTGCTTCAGTGAGCAAATAGTTGTAAAGACAAGATAAACAGATGCAACTGGAGAGTTCCCCATGACACACGCCGTTATCTTATCTGTGTTTTTCTTTCCATTTAGGGCTTTGTGGTCGCGGTTCTTTACTGCTTCCTCAACGGAGAGGTAGGTGCCCCCCCCCCTCACAGTGATGTAAACACTTTTTGTATAAACACACTTTTAAAAGATTTCCATGTAGAGACAGTCTACAGTAATTCTCAGAAAATGTAGCTTATCTGTAGTTTTTCTGACTCCCTCGGTGCACCACTTACATTCACACACAGTCCTGAAAGGTGGATGGAGCTGTGAGGATGAGTCACCAAGCGCTCAACGCCTCCCTTGGACCTCCCCGCAGCATATTTTCTGCACTCTGCCTGCAGGGTGGGAAGGCTGTAAAAAGCACAGCCTTTTTGGCAGGGAGCTATTCGTCGGTGATGTCTGCAGAGGCTCTCTGTGTTAGTTATGTTCCCAGTGCTGGGCCAGATTAAATCACAGTGATGGGCTGGATGGCAAGGATTGACACGATGCTGCCGGAATTTTAATCCAGTGCAATGTTCAGGTATCCTTTGTGAAGTGTTAAACCTAGCGTGTAGGGTTTTAAAATTACTCGAGCCACAGGAATGCTTTACAGGCCTGGAATCATTTCTCATTGTTTGTCATATTAGTGGTATCGACAAAAATACAGGACATGTAATATCGACATATGGCAGAAATTGCATTGTATTCACGTACATGTAAACTACAATAAAACAATGGCACAAAAATAACAATGGCAAGTATTCTGCAAGGAGACAGAAAGTCAGAGAAATAATTATTATTTATTTATTAAAAGTGTACTGTGCAGGATGTTTCCTTCCTTACAATGTACAGACTCACACAAAAGAAATCCCTCTCACTCTGCCATCTGCCTGTATTTTCTTATCGTCTTCGTATTTTGCTATGTTTGGGATGTTCCTGGGCGCAGCGCACAGGTGAGGTGGGAACTTTAGAAAAAGGTAGCATCCAGCTGCCAGACTGTACGCAGCAGGCATCCAAGAGGAAACCATGAAAAATCGCAGACACAGCGCCAAAAAAAGCAAATATAGCAAGGCAAAACGCCAAGTGGACAAAGCTGCACAACTGGTTACAAACATCCATCCATCCATTATCTTCAGCTTGTTCGGGATGAGGTTGTGGGGGCAGCAGGCTGAGCGAGGCGTTCCAAACGTCCTTCTCCCCAGTAACACCAGCTCCCCCTGGGGATCCTGAGGCATTTCCAGGCCAGATGAGGTGTATGATCCTTCTAGTGTGTTCTGGGTCTACCCTTGGGCCTCCTAACAGTTAGAGGTGCCTGGAAAAGCGCTAACAGGAGGCACCCAGGAGGCATGATCAGATGCCCGAACCACCTCAAATGACCCCTTTTGACGCGAAGAAGCAGTGGCTCCACTAGAGCTCCTCTGGATGTCTGAGCTCCTTACCCTATCTCTAAGGCTGAGCCCAGCCACCCAACAGAGGAAACTCATTTCGGCCTCTTGTATCTGTGATCTCATTCTTTCAGTCACTATCCAATCTCACAACCATAGTGTAGGGTCAAAGCATAGACGGCCTGATAAATCAAGAGCTTTGTCCTCCAGCTCAGCTACTTCTTCACCATAATGGACCAGCACAATGCCCTCATTACTGTTGATGCCGCACCAATCCGCCTGTCAATCACGCGCTCCATTTTAACCTCACTTGTGAACAAGACCTTGAGACACTATGTTCACAAAGAGCATCTGACAATTCCTGCATAATATACCTTTTAAGCAGGGACGTAAATATAGACAGTGCAGGTAGAGCAGTTGCACTGGGACCCATGGGATGAGGGCCTTCTAGCTATATGTTAGGCAGAAAATGGGTCCTTCTGATATATTTAGATTGCCACCCTAGAAATGTGCCTGTGTTCAAAGACAAACTCAAATTTAATCAAAAATCATAGGGGGGCAATAAGTGGAAAAAGTAGGGAGGACCAACAACGCCACCTGGGGGAATCCCACCCCAGGAAATACTTTTTCAAGAATTTTAAATTGAGTTGAAAATTAGAAAAAGTGCACACAGACTTGTTACTGAAACAAGGACAGAGACGTGAAGTCAAACCAAACCAAATGTTTTATCTAATTTAGCCAAAATGAGCAAATAGCAGGGACTGGAGCTGCTGGGAGGAAAAAAAAAAACATTAGTAGTCGAATCAACATAAATACCAGTAAGGGGGAATTAAAGCACTTTTCTATCACGGTTAGCTTAAAAGAGTTGTGATCCAAAATCTAAAACCACCGGTTAGATAGAATATTCTGTCCAACACAAAACTAAACTAAACAAAACTAGGAGAAGTACGCAGAAGCCACTCATGGAGAGGCAGACTACACTGAGGGGTGTGCAGGGGTGCCACCACCTATTCACCTCAGGTGCAACACAGAAATACTAACAGCAAAATTGTGCAATCTACACTCGTGTCCTGGTGCTTTTACTCGCATGCATTAAGTGCATGGACCTCGCCATAGGTGCCAAGCCTCCCAACAAGGTGGCATTCTGCTTCACTGACAGAAAAGAACTCATACAAAAAGAATTACAATCGGTTTGATATAACAGCACATCCTGATTTAATATTATCATAGATCGCTCACCAATTCACCTCCCATGCAGTGTGTATTTTCAATTACACAAGACTACATGGTAAAATTGTGGTCTGTATTAAAGTGATATTGTTTTAATCCATTGCAGGTCCAAGGAGAGATCAAGAGGAAGTGGCGGAGGTGGCACCTGCAGAGATACATGGGCTCCGACACTAAATACCAACATCCATCAATCGGCAGCAGCAGCAACAACTTCAGCACCCAGATCACCATGTTGACGCGATGCAGCCCAAAAACACGCCGGGCTTCAGCCTCCTGTCACGATGACCTGTCTAGCATATGACTCACACAAACAGCAATACGTGCTGTAAAAAAAATACTGTGGTGCCAAACATTAGGCAGACTGTGAGCTCTAGAATAAAGAAATACGCACTCCCTCATTAGCAAATGCATTCTTGGAGGAAGTGCTGCTTGAGTCTGATGTGAACGCAGGAAAGTGTTGAGACGACAGACAAAAAGATATAAGAAAATAGTGTGACGGCTTCTAAGCAGCTTTTAATCTCCACGCTTCTTGAAAACAATTGGTTGAAGTGACAAAGATACAAGCGCGTTGCTTTGCAGACACAGCTTTTGCACATTTAAATGAGAACTGTTCACTTTTTTTGTATTCCATGATTCAGTGCACATGTACAGGTGAATTTGTGAGTTTTACCATTACGGATCGTTTGGTCAGTTGTTATTAGGCTCCCCGTGTGCTCAGACACGATGCAAGGCAAAATGTCACATAATAATGGGGTTAGGTGAGGGAATCTAAATGTGAATGGCACCAGCAGCCCCGCACTAGATGTAATTACGCGCTGATTAAAAATCACTTAGTGGATTCCTGCAGTGCCAAATGAACAAGGCTGGTGCGAAGACACAGCCGTTTGAAGAAAAGGAGCTGATGCTTTTCAACAGGGAATCACATTATTTACATTGTTACAGTGTGCAGCGACACCACGGGCAAAGAAAACTACCAGAAATGCATTATGGGGGAGTGTTTGAATGTGAGTGGTGATAGAAAAAAAACACATTTTAATGCATTTTTATGCAACTAAAAATAACCAAACTGTGTGTAGGAACACAGAAAAAAGTTTTTTCCATAAATGCCAAACGAATGCAGCTTCAGACCGGGTGACCAGTGTGATGCTGATTCACAATGATGGGTTTGGAGTATAAATGCCCTTCTCTGCACTATCACTCTCACCAGAGACTGATTGCCCTTTGCCTTCCCTTCTATCAGCACAGCCCCTCCTCTTGTGTGATTCTGAGCCTGTCGTAGGTTTGTTTTCTGTTATTTGAGGCACTGTGGCAGTTTTGTGCCAATCACTGACGAGTGGCTGGTTTCAGTGTTTTGAAGTGACACTTTCAGTCGAATCTTCACCGGCTGCTCTGGAGAGGAAATGCCTTAAAGCAATTCAGTCCTTGAATGTTTACATTTATGTGGAAGGAGTCATTAAACATCACACAGAAAAACATGTTGTTGTGCCATACTGATCGTATTGTGGCTCCGATATCAGTAATGTTATTGCTGTTTATTGCAACATGTGGGATTTAAAGGAATATTTAAACAAGCTTGTTTATGTAGCAGTCTGTGGCTAAATGCTAACAGCTAAATAAAAGGCACTGCATTACACTTAAAACACTCCTCAGACCTGTACAGAGAAGCTGACTTGGTGCTGCTTCAGTAGATCCTAAATTGTCAGAATCTCTTCCAGAATCCTCTATTGGTTTGTCAGGTTTAAGCTGACATGTCAGTAGAGCCGCTATGTAAAGCAAAGCAAGGTGACAAGGATGACTGGTCCTGTCACAGCGATGCTATCGTTAAGCTTTTCAGCTTATGAGGTTGGACTTGAAAGTCACTTGCATGTTAATGCAAGAGGGAACAGAGGAAGGTCCGGCTTTGCCTGGTGAAAAAAAACACATAATCCCAACCTGCAGCTGATATAAAGGGTCAGACTGCCACAGACCACCATGTGAAATTAAAGGGAAATTTTGCGTTTAATGTGGATGTCCAGTTAGTGTTGATGGTAAATGTTGTCAACTGAAGCAATGAATTTCTCAGTGTGTGCTATGCTGACTGAGAAAGCTGAGCTAACCTGTTTGCAGAGCCATGGAGACAGTCCCAACATGTACCAGGATGCACTGCATGCAAACTTCTGATGCCCATTGCCATTACTTTGTTAGCCAAAACAGAATTAAGTGAAACAATAGTCAATGGTTGGATGCCATCTCGGCCCTGCTAGGCTTAATTGTCTTTTCCAGCTTATCTTCAGGATCCTGAAGACTGTCTTAAGCCCAGTTCAGACCAGTGATTCGTGCAGAGATAAAACCGCTTTAGAACGTTGCAGAGAAAGGTTGCAGTGGTGTGAACTGGCCGGCTGATGGTGTCACCTGCAACTCAGCTGGTCAGATCGCATCATTGTCAAATCACACATGGGCTGTCTCAGGGTCGGCGTTGGCGACAACATCCAACAAAAACTATTCACGCTTTAATTCATTGTAGCGGAGTGATTCAGTTTCTGTTGGCATCAGAGGGCAATTTGAGCAAAGGCACCGCCAGTCGGTGTTTGCTCTCTGCAGCTCAGGTTCTAGATGGGGCTCCAGCAGCCAGATCCTCCTGCAGCCACAGCCTCATTTTTTCAACTAGATTCTCTGGTTCAAATAAATACATCTGAATATCAGAGTCAGCCAAAACACTTCAAAATATATTCTCATCCAAAGCCAATTTTGCTTTTGGAAACATACTTAGTTTGCAATACAAGCACAGAGAACAAGGAAGTTCTTTATTTGAGTGGCGTCAAGAGCACGGCTCCCGGCTAGTCAGAGGAGAAATCAAAGCTAGAATAACCTGTAGTTCTTCTCTGCCTCCAAATGAAGCTCTAGTGAAAGTTCAGTCAGGAAGACAATACTCTTCATGCTCAGGCTCTAAGTTTCCTCCACTCCTTGCACGCATGCTCACTCACTATCTCTACGTGTCATTGTCTGGGTAGGTCAATTGACTCATCAGCTGATTCACAATCAACCAGTTCACACCTTCTCTGTCAGCCTATCATCTCACTGCTCCTCATTTTAAATATGGTTCTTCCTCTGCTGTAGTTCTTTCTCGCTGTAGTAGTCATCACCACCTAGTTTTTACAGATTCATCAGCCTCAAATGCCTCAGCAGTCATCAGCCTCAGAGTCATCGGCCAGCACCTCCACCAGTGTCTTAAGTCCATGGGTGGATTTATCCTGCTGTCGCTCAGATGTCCCTTTATCCCAAAATATCTCCCTCTGGGGTCCAAGTGCCAAATAAAAGACTTCTGTTAAATCTTACGCTCATATTCTGTATTAAATATTATCTATACTTCATTCTTCTGTCTCCTGATTGAACTATACCCCTGTCACATCTAATGATGGCGCTAGATGCAGGAAGAACAACAGATTTTGCTGCTGAGAACTCGTCTTTCTTGGTCAATATAGCACGCATCGAAGAATTTATTGCTCCAGTGGACTTCATTACCATCAACACTGACTGGACATCTACATAAAAGGTGGTGAACTTTCCCTTTAAATAACACACGCAAATGTTGATGAACATCAAAGGCCTTCATAGTGTATGGGAGGTTTTGCTTGTGATAAAGGCTTAAGGGAGCAGTACAATGTTTTTGGAAATATTCACTTTCTAGTAAACAGATGAAAAGACTGATACCACTCTCAGTGGTATCAGTCTTTTCATCTGATTCTTGGCAAGAGAGCAAGTCGGCGTATTTCCCAAAATGTCAAGCTATTCCCTTCAAGACTCATTATCCCACATTGTTTTGTGCCTGTCTTCTGTTGTCAGTAAAGTTCAATGTAATTGTGTGAATTTGTACCTCTCATAATGGTGAATGTAAATACATATGTACATATTGAAGTAACAATCTAAATATACAGTGTTTTCAAGTCACGGGTGTAGGTGAATATACAGTAATCTTCTCGTGTTAAGGTGACATGGCATGGTGTTTTGTACCAGTGAGACAATATTAAGAAGTGATATTGAATCAAGAATCATCCAATTGTGCACTTACAATAAGTATTCAGTATAGAAGCATGTGTAATATAGATTTGTTTATTTGCAAACTGGATATAGTGTTGTGTATATTTAAGATTTGTTTGTTGGTATAATGTGTGTAACACTGTTGCATAAAATTGTGAAGCTACAAATGTACTGTCAGTATTTATTATCTTAAGTTTTTATTTCTGCTCACATAAGACCACTTCTTTTGTCTATTAATATTATTATTACTGTTACTTTCATCATAGTTAATTTTGTTATACAGCGCATGTAAAGACTTGTGTTGGCAGGAAATTTAACTCACCATAAAATTTTCACATTGTTCCACTCAAACTGTGTAACATTAATTATTTAGAAATACAGAAAAAAGAAGTTCACTTTTTCATGGAGATTATGAAAAAGAACTCCACATCATATGTTGCTACAAAGATGCTTTCAAGGCCATTGAGAATGAATTGTCTTTTATGCCCTTTTTACAATACATACAAAACAACAAAGCACACGAAAGGTACAGTCAACAAATTATACAACAAACAGGCCAAGGACATCAACATGAGAGACAGCATCAGTTCATAGAAAACACACATTTTTACACTGCTCTGTGTCAGTCAGAAGGGATTTAAATTAATTAGAAGGATTAGCTTATTTCATTTTACAAGCTTTTGCAGACATTTGCACCCACATGGAGCAATAAGTGTATATAAAAAGCACTATTAACCCTTTGAAACCTGAACAAATTGGCTTGATTTCTTTCAAAAATGTGTTTTCAAAAACACAGGAAGAAGGCAGTGAGCAATGAAAGAGGAAATGACCAAAACATTTGCAAGAAATTAGCAATAAAGAGAAAATTCAAAACAAGAAAATTAGTAAGAAAAAAAAAAAAAAAAGAAAGAAAGTTTGAAAAAACAAACAAGGAAATGACGTGGAAAAAGTGCTTACAAATTATAATAATTTTGTACCATAATTTTAAATATGTAATCATAATAATTACAAATATAGCTTTTCTCTAGTTTTTTCTTTTTTTCCAATTTTTTTTTATTATAAAAATTTAATATGTTTTAAATCTCTTTCTTTCTTTTTTTTTGCTCAGGGTTCAAAGGTTTAAATACTCACAAAAGTGCCTGAAAGCAGCACAAGAAAAGTGATGTCACTCCAGGTTTCAAAAGGTTAAACAAATTACCTTCTGTATATCAGTTATCAGTTATGAACTTAAGTAACAGGCTGTTAAACAACAGCAAAACTATGTCAACACATCTGTTCACAAACGCTCACACAACTAGTGCACTAAAATCAAAGTCTCATTTATCCAGTCATGTGCTCAGTACTTTTCTAAACAGACATTCCTTTACAACAGGAAACTGAACCAAAGGTGCAGCTTATCTATGCTCTCTTCAAAGCCAGACTCCACTAACAATACTAACAGTAATTTTGCCTTGCTGAAGACGGAGTTGCTGGACTGCTGTTTCCTCGATCAGGTTAATGTCATTGTGTGACTGATGTTTTAAAAGGTTAGTTCAGATTCAGAAAAGTCACACAATGATACAAACTATTAATTAAGGCAGCAGCTAACGCCGTGTTAACACTGGACGCGGAAGCACCCTGATTTGTGAATTGTCGTGCAGCTGCCTGTCAGCAGTCGCCTGGCTGCTCACACCGGTAACACACCCCAATCGGCAAGCGTTTCGTAAGTTTCTTATGTTTAAATCACATGTAGAGCTCTGTCTCTGTCTGCCTGTGTCTCTGTGTGAGTGTGTGTGTGTCCACTCATCTCTCTATCATGCTGTGTGCACACCGGGAACGAATAAAACAAATCGCACAAGTGAATAAAATGTTAAGTCAATGTGAAGATGGGATTAGATGCAAATTCCCGTCGAGCATTGCCATGGATGTGATGGGCACAAAATACCAGAGATGGGGACTCGAGTCATTGTGACTTGGACTCAAGTCGACTCGAGTCGCTGTTTTGATGACTTGTGACTTGACTTGACAAAAAATAAAAAACTTGAGACTTGACTCGGACTTGGAAGTTAAAGACTCGGGACTTGACTTGACTTGAGACACAATGACTTTAGTGTTATTCACATCATGTTTTCGGTTAGAATATAAAATTAATAAATTAATTTAAAAAATAATGTCGATTACCCGGTAGGAGCGCAGGCTGAGAATGGCGTTGTCATGATTGGATCACTACCCTGTCAATCAGTCATGCCCTCTCTACGTACCTTACGTGTTTATTGGAGAAACAGGCCCTCTTATATCAGATAGGCATCAACATGTCAGCGGGAGGGGTACCGAGAGTCATCGTCTTTGGCTTTCGGAATTACCATTATGACGGCAAAAGACGAACAGCACAGCGCAAGACATGCGGCATAAACATCTCGGACAGCCAGGCGACAACTTCAAACTTTGTTCGTCATTTGAAGAGCCATTCTGCCCAGTAAGTGCTTGTCAATTAGCTAATATTATCTGGTTAGTCGGTAGTTAGCTAACATTAGCTTGATATGATATGGGGGTGGGGTGGGGGGGTGGTTCGGTTTGGTGGAACTTGTTTTTTAATTTATTTGCTAACATTAACCCCAGAAAACGTGGGCGAACATTCCGACGGTTCATCACAAGACCGGCTATACGTTTTATGAACGAGCAACACAGGGTTAAATGAGCTAAATGGGTGATTTTGGCCGCTGCCTTGGTTAGTGTGTGTGTGTGTGTGTGTGCGCGCGCGCGCGTACGCATGGGGGTCATCCCTGCAAAGTAAACATTGCAGTGATGAAGTCAATGTTTACTGACAGTTACTTATATCTTGTCTTTTCACTTTATTCAGATCAGATTCTGCAGGTAAAATTACAATAATAATGTGACTTGACTTGGACTTGACTTGACCTATTACAGGACTTGACTTGACTTGACTTGACTTGACTTGCCCAAGAAAAAATGACTTGGGACTTACTTGAGACTTGAAGGTTAAGACTTGAGACTTACTTGAGACTTGAAGGTTAAGACTTGAGACTTACTTGAGACTTGCACATGTGTGACTTGGTCCCATCTCTGCAAAATACACAAATTAAGCTGTGCCAGTGAAGCAAGTAGCGCGATTTCGTGTCATATGCTTATTCGTGAGAGTTGAAAAATGTGAACTTCAGCAACCAATTGATGCCACAATATCCAATCAGCACTGAGTTCCTCTGGGGACGTATGACGCTGAGGATTTACCAGCAGAAGTTCATTCATTGATTCAGCAATTTCACATGCATATGATGCAGGTTATGTCATGATCCTGCGTTTAGTCTGTTAACAATTCATGGTTTATCTGCTTCCTGTTTTATTTCATAGATTGTCTCATGTGTCATGCCTGCTTTTACTTCCTGTCTTTGTCTGTTTTCCTGCTTGTTTTCTGTCACACCTGTGTCGTTAAGTCTTGCCTGTTCCCTGAGTCTTCCCTTCACACCTGTTTTGTATTTAGTCTTGTCTGCTCCGCCCGTGGTGTCAGCCAATCCCTGTTTCACTACTTTTCCCTGTGTCCTCCTACTCCAGCTGTGTCTCGTCCTGGTGATTAGATTTCTGTGGATATATACCTGTGTGTTCATCCTGGGTTTGGTTCCTCTTGTGTTCATCCTGCATCCATTCCTGATCATCGTGTTTTTCCCTGGTTGGTTTTCACTTTGTTTTTTTTTTTTGTTCTGTTTTTTTTTTTGGACTTTGAGTTGCCTCTCGGTCCTGGATGTTTTCAACCACCTTCATTAAAGCTCGCCTTTTGTTAAAACCTGCATACCTGTCTGTTGATCTGCATATTGGGTCCTTCTCTGGACTGAATTGTAACAGGTTATTGGCGCATATCAACACAAAATATAGTGTTCAAACTCGTGCAAGTAACGTGAAGTGAAAACAATCAAAACCAAAGTTTTCTTCACAAGTTGGGTGTAACACGGGCTGAGTAATTGATATACAAATGATCATTTGGGAATTGAAGTATTCTTTTAATGTGATGATTTTCAAGGAACAAATAGTCTTGCAACCTCGTGCAGCGTAAAACTGGTCTGTAATTAAAAAGATATAAGATACCCGGGTAGTTTGCCAAGAAGTGCTCTGTAAATATATACATTGCAGTGCCGTTCTCTTCTCATTGCCACCCAGCTTTCTCAAATAATAGGCATTTTCTAACTTGACAACACAAACATTCTTAATGAGTGCCTTTGTATTTCCTGTTGAGATGTTTGTTAATGCAGCAGCTAACAAGGAACCTACAATAATTATAGCTTCCATGGTAGCTGACAGGAAGTTAACAGCAACCAAAGTTGTTCCCATAGCAACAGAATAGCAGAGAAAAGGTGCGTTCTAAAGCCATCGTCATTATGAAGCTAAGAGCAGAGTGATCGACTGCATAGAGAGGTTTAAGAGTAGAGGTAGGAGAGTGCATGAATTACATCCCCTTAGTCCATACTGGATAAAAGGTTTGCTCTCTGAAGTTCTGGGTAGTACATGAATTAATATTTCTATTTTAGAAAGTCTTTTGAAGCACAGCTTTAAGTGTCTATACCTTTTGTAATAATGCAATCATCTCATCATCAGTAGGTCAAGACCTTTTGTACCGTCTGTGTGTCACCATTCATTAATACGTTCATTCTCCGTAACTGCTTACCCTGTTGGGGGTCGTGGGGGGGCTGGAGCCTATCCCAGCTGACACTGGGTGAGAGGCAGGGTACACTCTGGACAGGTCACCAGACTATCACAGGGCTGACACATAGAGACAGACAACCATTCACACTCACATTCACACCTACGGGCAATTTACCACCAATTAACCTGCATGTCTTTGGACTGTGGGAGGAAGCTGGAGTAAAACCCATGCTGACACAGGGAGAACATGCAAGCACGGCACAGACGGGCACGCCCACCCATGGTTCGAACTGGAAACCCTCTTGCTGTGAGGCGACAATGCTAACCACTGCAGCACCGTGCCAGCTTCATTTAACACAAAGTGCTGTGTAACTGAAGTTGTGCTCCCTGCTACTTGACAAGGGCATGACCTCAAGATGACGCATTTATTATTTTACTCCAAGAGATGCTCACTGAAGGCTCAAGTTGTTGTTTGTGAAGAAAAATAATGTTCAGGTCTTTTTCATTAAAAATATTCATATTTCACTTGCACTCCAGAGATGACTTGATCAAATGATATGCAAGCAGACAGCATGATGTTCCAGCAGATATGAATGTGTAATATCATCAGAAAGCAGCACACAACGTTCTTCAAGAAACAATATATTTGTAACGGACAGCTCAAAGGGTCCGAAGCACTTTCTCGAGCTCACAGAGAGGAGTTATCCAAATAAACGACTGTACTTTTTCCACTTCATTGTGCGCTGCTACGGGTCACAGTGCCCTTATTAAGTTTTTTCAGGGGCTTCAGATCTCAACTCAATCAATTTAACATCATATACAAAAATTTAGTCAGAAATCAGTAATTTATTATATTTATTTAGATACTTCAAAAAAATAGTTTGCTTGTACTTAGCTTTAACTTCGATACATGTCAGAGAGATAAATTGTACATTACATTGTCCACTGCTACACCTCTGTGAGGGTTATATGGTACTTCTTATTTCACAGATTTAAATTTTGCATGTAAAACATGAATAAAATCATAAAAAATGACGACTACCAAAACTACACAGTTTGATTTGCTGCAACAGTATTTAAGCACCACTGACACAAAATGTCAACTATAATTTAAAGGCACAATCTGAAATGTAAAACAAACACGCCTACCACTGAAATTCAAAACACAGGATGAGACTGACTTACAAATTAACTGACATTGGACGTGTTGCACTGCAGCTTGTCAAAAGATGACCATGCAAAGTTATTACTACTGTTACTAAAACATCTGTACTTCCTTCACCGCTGCATTAGCTTAAAATCATGTGTGGACAACCCCTAAGTAAACTTGATTTCTCACCTGAAGAGCCGATCTCCAGAGCTATGACTCACCAAGAAATATCTTTTGGCCATTGTCTAATGACAGGATCGTGGGTCGTTTAGCTCTGAATATTTCTCCAACCTCAACGAGTGCTCTTTATACATCAATGGTGAGGAGAGGAGTCAAGCAGCCATAGGAGCAGAGAAAAAGAGCTGCTACGGGAGTTGGTATGTACAAGCAGAGAGCAAGTGGGGGAAAATGCATTTAACTCTGGGGGCGGCAAGGCTGGAAATAGGACAGTGGCATGAAGTGCTGCAGCGCAGCACATCCAGGAGCGCCAACTAGCTGCTGCCGGTGTGGGTTTGTGCATTGAGAATAATAGGGGCGTATTTTTTGGACATGCAGTGTTCGCAGTGTGTTTTGGCCCTAAGTTATTACAATTTTCTAATGTTGTCAGTGGTTTGTTTTTGTAAGTGAACACAGCAGGAAAACAGGCCCAATATTCAGCTATTTGTGCACAAACAGACAGCTACAATATTAAAAGTTACACTATATGGGATCATTTATCATCATCACAGAATGAGTACTTTGCTGCTCATACTCTAATAGAATTTTGAGTGCAGGTCTTTTACCTGTAATACTGTGATGTTTCTACTTTTCTCAGCACTTCTTCGTCCCCTGAGTAAAAGGATGTGAATAATTCTTCCACCAGTCAAAAATCAAAGCAACTCTCGCTCCAGTTCCTCCCAGTGCCAGTTAAACTTCAGTTACAATATTTGACAGGTACGACTGACCCGCTGAGTTTGCTTTGGTGTAATGAAACTCCAGCTATTTGAGTTAATCCATCTGTTGTCCCTCAGCTTTATTGGTTCACTCGCTTCCTTTGAGCACGGTGCACCCCTCGCTGTGCTCAGCACCATGAAGAAGAGCAAATTCAGCCAGGGCAAAACGCTGCGTGCCGTAAAAAGATTAACTAACACACCATGGTTTCACAGATCAGCCGCTCTCGGGTCTAATGTTTCATTAGCTCTGTCCATGAAGTGGAAATGAGCATGCATATAATGTGATTAACTATTCATAGGAACTTTTGAATGGAGGGATTTGCATGGTTGAAGGTTGCTGAAATATTAAGTTATTAAAACACCCTGAGGCCCATGTGTTGAAATATGCTGATCAAACAAATACAAATGTGCTTTATTGTTGCTGTATTTGACACATTTGATTATTTTTTGGCTGGATTTATACACTGAGAACATCAGGTGAATATGTCTTAGATCCTAACCATCAGAACAGAAAACAGGCAGTGGGCTGCAGACAAGAGAGAAGATGCATGAAGTTATTTTCAGGTTCACAGTGACTCTGAAAATGTGGGACAGGTGTCTCGCCTTTAAGCATCTTTCAATATTCATGACACCTGTTAAATATTCATGTGACAAATAAAGCAAAGTTTGGAAAGGCGAGTGATTGAGCAAACAAGTGCAGCTCCGTCCAAACGGCTAAGAGGCTGCTTTGATTACTTCTGACTCCCTGACTGATCCGATCTGTGGGCGGGAGTCATGCTGATGAACATCAGAGGTTTGCCCACTTTTCAGAGGGAGAGCCTGGAGAAAGAGCCACTGTTTATCAATGACTACATGACCTCTTTGGTCGGGATTTGCTCCAGTGACTGGTTATAATTCACAGCAGCGACTGCTTGAAAGAATGATGGCTAAAGTTTGACTTTCTTCTTTACACAAAGACTTACAGGGAGGATGTCTTTCATCCTTTCGTTTGCATATGGCTCAGAATGTAAAAACAAACCGCATTACCTTGAACTTTCTGAACATTTCACACATTAGTATGCCAACCACTTCTGCCATCCAATGCCAGGCAGCATGAAAGAACAAAATGGCCCTGGACTGACCCACCAGAACCGTGCCTTGAGGACACACAGTACAACAGTGGCATTTTACGCTTGGCACCCTCAGAAATGTTTTCGTAGGGGGTTGGCCAGATGGGGCCACTGAAAATCTTGGGGTGCCACACCAAAAACTATAACTGAATTTAATGAATTCTGTTACGTTGTTGAATCAAAAAATGTACTTTCATGGTCTAAACTACATCTCAACAGATTTGGGATGACTACAAATCCTGAATTTACCACTTATAATTAACATAACACATATAATAGATTGATAATAATATGTGTCCAAACTGTGTCACTGAAAGCAGAGCAATAGCTGTTTTGTATTGATACATTTTTGTCATTACAAATGATAATATCAGCTCAGCAATTTGAGTGAATAGTTGAATCTTTGAAAATGTGCACCACTCTCAGAATATCGTAGTTTTTGTATGTCCCCCATTTTGCTTTCAAGACAGCATGCACTCGAGCTGGCATGGACTCCACAACTTTGTGCAAAACCTGATGACACATGCTATCCCAGCATGATTTGTCAAAACCCAAAGAGCTGCTTGTGATGCCACAGATTGCTTGACTTTTTCAGTCATCAAGTTCCCACCTAAATGTTTAATGGGGTTGAGGTGAGGTGACTGTCGAGAAAAGTCCAACATGTTCTCATACCAAGTCATCACATATCGCCGCTTTGACAGTGGCCTTTCACGTCTACATGTTACAAGCTAGGTATCGTTCTGTGTCTGCTGTTCATGTTCCAGGATGGCGCTACCAATGTTGGAAGGTCAACAAAAGTACATGGTTAAATTAAGAAAAAACACATCATGGTTTGGCTCTACATTCATACGGGAAGCGAATACAGGGCTCCCAGGTGAAAGTCCAGGGTTTGTTGAACCCATCCACCAACCCCTCCCACCTACCACACAAGGACTTTCCAGCCCCTCAATTACGTTATCACCAACAGCGTTCAACCTGACACCATCCAGCGGCGTATCATACCGTTGCAAAGGGTGACTTTTGGCGTCAGGTGTCTGGTGCCGAAATCACTGACAAAGCAGCGGTATTCGACGACTTCAGAATGAGAATGGATTGGAAAGTCCATGACAGTCAGAACTCCTTGATTTTCTTTGGTCTTCATGGTACATAGAATGCTTAAGATCCAAGATGGCAACAGCCAAAATGCCAAACTCGAGGCTTCAAATCAGAAGTCAGCAAACCAATGGGTGATGCCGCTTGCTTTTAGTGTCTTTCAGCTCATTGTTTTGATTTAAAGGCACAAAACTTTACAGTTTTGGTTCAGTGGAGCATTTACAGCTAAAGAGAAAGATATTTCCTCAGGTGTAAGTCTAGTAAGACCATCCTGATGACGTGAGCTCAACATTGTTTTGCTCTCTGTATCAGTCAGGACTTGGTGCTGCCCCTCTTCATATCCAGAAATTAGAATCCAACTGGGGCCAATCTGGACCAATCAAGGATCCACATAGTTGTTGACAACATAAGCAACCAATAAGGCTCTGCTTTGGTGGCTTCCGAAGCAACAAGCGCTAAAATGAATGTTAGTTAGATATTGCAGAAATAGAGTCAATAGTAACAATTAAACAAGGACAAGAGTATTCACTCACAGAGTTTCTCGGGGGGAAATACCTTTTCGCCGTTTTTCCGACTGGATTTGGCAAAGCTTGATTTATCAACTGGCTCTGTTAGTGATGAGGAAGATATTCCCTGGTGTTTTGTACGCTGATCAGCTGAAGGAATTTGTCTATCAAAGCGAGTACTTCTGCCCGCTGAAAGTGTTCGGGGCAGCACTGAGTCCAGACTGATAAAGGGGCTACTCAGGTGTTGGTGGCGACCAAAGTTGGAGCAAATAGAGACTGGCTTTTAGACATACAGTATATTCATCAGGTGGACACAAACATGACTAATGCTTATGTTGCTCTGAGTCTGCTATGATAAGACCCCGTTTGCTACCAAGTTCAGCATAACAAATCTATATGGCGCCTATGTTTAGAGTTTATTTTAGCTTGTTCTGCTGCTGCAAACTGTTCATGAAAGAAAAACAGATCAATCAATTAAAGCAGCTATTAAGAGATGTTATTTTTCCCTTCAGTTCCGTGGTCGTAATGGTGCATTGTTGCTGTGCCGCTCTTTCATCCTGGTTTGTTGAGCACACTCAGTCGTGATTAATGCACACCACAGTTTATTACAAAGCTATTCTTCTAACATATGCACTGACTTTCAGTATGTTAGGTGATCTGTCATTGCCACCGTACACTATGGAAGAAACTATTATAAAGCTCCACTCTTTGATTCATGTTTAACCAGGGTGTAAACAAGCTTGGGAAATTGTTCCACACATTTATACAATGACAGGATGCTTGATCTCACTTTTGACATAAACACATAATTCAGTTTGGGGAAAAAATGACTCATGTAGTATTTAAGACATGCCGTCTCGTCTGGGTGAAGTGATTGCATTGTGCTTAGGCTGGGAGGGTTATCGCATGAGGTTGGGGAGCTGGTGGTGTGTATTGTACAAAGAGAAACTACACTTATGTTGTGTATGTTGTGTATGGCAGTGTCTTAATATAACTGATACAACTGTGATTAGTGAATCCATTATGAAGATCTTTTAAAACTGTAATAAAACAATGATGTTGAACAGATGAGAAAAATAACCTTGTCTTTGCTTTCATTTCATGTTTCTGTGCTGCAGCTTTACACATGCAGTAGCTCTCAATGGAGCAGTAAGTGTTGGACCAAGAGCAGAATCAATTTCAGGCTTTCTCCGGGTTCTCTGAATTCTAAAAGGGGGAATTGAAAGGAAAAGTAATCATGAAAGTATTTTTCTTTAAAGGTGCTTTATGTAACTTTGGAGGAAAATGGTCGACTGCTGAGTCTCATTCTCAGGTGCTTTAGTTTGGTAGTCGGACCAAACCACCAATCCAAAGCATCAGTATTCAACGACCTGGGAATGAGACTCAGCAATAAACCATCTCTACCCAAAGTTCCATATGAACAGCACTTTTAAAGAAAGAGTTGGTAACTTTTATAGAAGTAAGTTTTTGTCATATTTGCCGAAACAGGAAATGCAGTTATATATGATGCATATTTGATCAGGGCTGCCTAGTTTGATAGTTTTACCACAGTTCACGAGTTGGATTGACAAGATTGACAGCTGTATTAGAGAATTCTCGGCTCTGATTGGTTGTCTTCTTTCAGGTGTAGCGGATTTATGCAAATGCCATTATGAGCACTAGGAGGAATCTAAGGAACATGACTTTTTTCACAGATTTTCTTTCTCTGTCACTGTCAGGATAGTGACAGTTTCAGCAAACATGACATAAAGGTATCTTTATAAAAGTTGACCAACTACAACTTTAAAGATATATTGAAATGTAACTGTAAACATCAGAACAGGCAAAAGAAACAGCACAGCTCAACAGGAAATTTGTGAAACGATCTTTTCTCAAATGAAAGTTTGGGCAAAGTCCACAACCTTTAGATCTGTGTTTCTCAAATGGTGTGCTGTGATGCCAGTTCAGGTGTGCCGTGGGATTTTGTGATAACCACACATTATAATTATAATTACAATATTCAACTGGACCTATACAAAAAGTTATGACTTAATTTTTAATTAACTGTATCAGTACATTGTGTGCACCCATTTTCCAATAAAGAGACAAAGTCTACCAAAAAAAATTAATTTCATTCAATTTAATTTAATTTGAAAAATATTCACAGGGAATGTTGTTTTATATTTCAAATGACTTTCATGTTTAGCATTGACTGGCTGAAAGAAAGAAAATTAATTGAATCCCCAATCCACCAATCTCTAGCATATTTTTAAATATAATTAAATACATTTTTAATTCACTATCATCAAAATTAAAACCAGAAATTCAGTTCACAGCTCACTCCAGAGCAGTTACTAAATAGACATAGTGGTGAAATGGTGCTGTTGCCAAGGTGAATGATGAAATTTGAAACTCAGGTTAATCAAATTCACTTCATCTCTTTGGGTCCATTATTCTCCCAACTCGAGTGTCAGGAAGAGCAGGAGACCCTGTGAGTAAAGTTTATGGTTTGATTTGTCTTTGGTTTGTGATTTCATGCGTTGGTTGAGTCGAGCCAGTGAACAGGGAACATCAAAGACTCTGGGTTTAAGAAATGTTGAACATCCTAATAAGCATAAGGGACATGCTGTAGAGCCTTTAGGTCCTGAGTACCAGACCGGCAATCAACACATCACAGCTGGAACATGGTGTGAATGTAAAAGCTCAGCCATTATTTCTGCAACACTTGAGAGAGAACACAACGGGAATCTGAAAGGTGCAAGAATGCAGAACTGTAAAGGCTTCTGGATTTAAACATGAATTGATCTCTTCAACAATCATCAGTCTACATATATATTTATTTAAAGCTTCTGTAATAAATATTTTGTATATTAACAATGGTTCAAATAACCACATATATAAGAGGGGGTTTACATAGAATTATCACCTTACTCCATGACAACCAGGTACTGTCTTTTAGATATCACAGTGCTGATGTTTTATTTCAGTCTCACTGCTCTCATTAGCATTGTTTTCAGACGCTTAGCAAAAAAATCTAAAAACCTACTGTAAGCTACCAACCCAGGATCAAACAGCAGTGGTGGAGGAAGTGCTCAGATCCTTTACTTTAAGGTCCAGTGTGTGGGATGTAAGGGGATACATTGGCAGAAATGAAATAATATGAAAATATTTTCTTACATGTAAAATCACCTGAAAATAAGAACTGTCGCAACTGTCATCCCTCTCAGCGACGCAGTGATGCGAGGAGAGGGATGACAGTTGCGACAGTTCTTATTGTCGCTGTTAGCCGTTTCCCAGCTAACAGCGGCGCTGGCCTGTGATTGCATTACCTTTCTCCCTCAGCAGCTCTCTCCACCTGGGAAAGGCTACCCTGATGTTGACCCTCGTTTTTTGAATTCGCCGGTCACGTTGCCTTTTTGATTCCCTTTTGCGCTTTCTTGGTGACGAGGATTCCGTCTCCTGATGCTGCATATGCATGATCCTGCATTGTGCTCAAAGAGCAGGACTTTGTTATGCTGCAGTAGTGCCAGGGTAGTAGCGAAGTGCCTCTTGCTCCTCTCCTTTGGCTTCTCAGTCACGTAGCGCTGGCCTGGCTCTCAACAAAAACGCAGAAGGCGGGGCTGTATGTCCCTTGCTGGTGGATGTATTCTCAAGATGGCGAGACGTTATGGAACCCCACAGACGACTTACCTGCACAATGTACAAACAAATCTGAAATCCTCCTTTTACGAGAATAAATCAGATTATTGGTGAAGGTAATAATACACCAATGATGACATATTTATGAATGCAGACATAATTTTTTGCCAATAAACAACTGAAAATGTTACACAATGTCCCTTTAAAGTATTGAGAATGAAAGTACTCAATAGTTTCTGATTCATTTTCTGTTAATAATGATTATTTCAGCTGTGCTTGTTGAAGTACACACTGTTAGGGTGTTTAATTTATAACAAAACTGTATATTTTATAAGCTCTTCATGTGTTTTGTGTCACAGTCTTGGTTCTGTGACAGGCTGTTGAAATGTGTCTTTCTATGAAAATGAATGCATCCATATTCATACATATCCCGCTTATTTTGAAAGGCTGCAATCACGTGACCAATGTGGACATGGAGGCGGTCCCAAGTGGTCTTGTAAGGAGGCAGGTTGTGGTGGTGAATGGGTCACAAAAAAACTGACTTTCCCCTGGAACTTTCCCCCAAAGTCGCGTGTTTTGAATTGTGTGAACTTTGTGTAATTTTATGGTACGTGTTCACCAGTGAGAGCCAGTAGAGCTAATGTTGTTTTGTCTGTTTTGGGCTACTGTAGAAACAGCTTCCACTGACTCTGTGGAAGAGGCTCCATTACGTAGATATAAACGGCTCTGAGGTAACAAAAACACAACATTTTTGTTTTTTCGGGTGTCTGCTCTAAAGAAGACACTTACTTTTATTATATTTCTGCCCATATTATGTCCCTCTAAATCCTATAAACTGGACCTTTAAGTTTGTTATAGCTTGTCAATAATCTGCCTCTGTTTTAACGTTTCATTATCATAAGGATTTTATTTTCAAGGTTTGGGTTTTTCTTAGTTGGATTTATTCAGTCAGTCGTGTTTCCTGTTTTAATTTGTCATATTTACCGTATGTGTCATGTCCGGTTTTACTTCCTGCCTTTGTGTGTTTTCCCTCCTGTCTTGATTGTCCACCCCTACCTGATAAGTTTCACCTGTCCCTCACTAGTCCTGCAGTCACCCCATCTCCTGCTCACCTGCTTTCACTTCATAATCAGTCACTCCCTGCATATACCAGCCCAGTTCTTATGTGTGTGTTTTTTGTTTTTTTTACCAGTTCGTTGTCTGTGTTTTTTGTTTTTTATTCCAAATGGTGTGTTTTTTTCCTAGTTCTGGATTTACCCTCTATCTTTGCCTGACTGCCGTTAACTGCACTCCTGCTCTTTCAGGTTGAAAGATGTTTTTGATAATATGTCCCTGAACTGTTCCTGCTCACCTCATCATCAGTCTGTTCTGCACTTTGGTTCAAACTAACATTGTCAAACTCCTGAAAATTCTGTATGCAAGAACAAAAATCTTAATTTGTAGAGCAACTATGAACTGGAACTGTGCATTTGTTCCCCCTGTAAAAACATGGAAGGAAAGGAGGACTTTTACTTTGACAAAATTAAACACCAGAATGCAGAAATTTAACTGTTTGATGCTCAACATTTTTTGACAGAGGGCCTCTGAACTCCCCATTTTATGTCCACCCACAGTGTTTAAACAACACCTACTCCCCTGCTGATTCTAAATCAGTGCTGACGTTGCTCTGTATCAGCTGGATGTGTAAGCACCTCTTTGTTTACCGTATCAGTGTAAACAGTAATAATACATCAGCTGTGTTTATAACTTGTTTCCACTGCTCCAAATTGGCCAGACAGTCACTTAAGGCTTAAATATTATCTGTCTGACCACCCAGACAAATCAATTACCAATTTTTCTGATTTATATACTCGTGGCTATTGAAGCAGAGAGAACTATCAGTATATGATTCTCTTATTTTTGATACTGGAGACCTCCACAGAGAGACTCCTGGCCCTGGGAAAGAGGGATGAATAATGTGTTTGAAATTAATGGAAAACGCTAAAGTGTGGGCAGCAGACATGTTGCATGGGCACTGGACCTGAGATAAAGATTAATAGTGGGTGACAGAGTGACTTACCTTGATTAAATCAACCACAGCTCAAAGTGATTTCATACAGTCCTGGAGCTCTCCAAAAGACTTCCTGCCAACAGAGAGGAGGTCTGACTATTCTGCTGTAGCCCCAGTCATATCCTATATATACCCTTTCTTTAACTGATTATGTAAAATTGAGTATTACATTAATTATTTAGGTGTCTATTTCAATGAAAGCTCGTTACTTTTAGCGTTTTCAACCATTCATCTATAGGCCCTCAGGTTAGGAGAGCAAGACTCAGCCAATTATGATTGAGTCCCTTTGGGTGTTTTCACATATAGTCCTTTTTAAACAAACCAAAGTCAGTCCTCCTGAAGTGCACCAAAAGGTGGACCAACAGAAAAGAGGACTCACTTCTCTTTCTGGTCAACTTCAGCTCTGATGGGGCTCCAGTCTTCTTTCTGTTCACACTATAAATAGTATTGACATGGTTCTGTTTTAACTTTGATGTGGCACTGCAGTGCAGTTATGAAGGCCCTCGCTTTCAGATGAACTTAATATTGGAGGAAACCCTTAGTGTTTCTGTGCTGTAGACTGAATCTGTTTGATGTATTCTGCATTCCGCATCTGGAGACGTGCAGTATCTTCCATGGACCAATTTACACCAAATCCTGCGTCCTTGCAAGTGTTACAGGCCGACATGGTTGCGTCTGTTTTTTCAAGCACCCCAGTGCAATAGCATGTGATCTAGATGGCTAAATGCAATGGAGAACCTGTTGCTCTTTGTGTTCACAAGGCACAGATTAAGTGGACCGCACCCCCGCTTGAAGCAAACTGAACTCTGACTGTCTCCCGAGGTGGTCTGAGTTCTCTTGGAGTTTTCACATCTGTGCAAAAAATAGCTGAGTCACTGCTCTGAGTCTGTTTAGAGGGATGTGAAGGACCAAGTGTGAAAACACCCTTAGAATGCATAAATTGAATCTCTACTGTAGGGAAGAAATTAGTGGATTAAAGTTTCCACTCAGTCTCGAATCAGTCAACAAAAATGTGCCTACAGCTGCCCGGCCAATGCAGCACATGTCTTCCAGTGCATTCAGTTGTCATCCAAAAACTCAGGCAGTGTCCTTCTCCTTGGTCTGGGCCGTAGTCCTCCAAGTACCAGCACACTACTGTATGAAAAAGGGAGAGATGTAATCAGAACAAACCAGCAGAATCTGTGTCAATAAAGTCACCTGGTACTACTCTCATGAGCCATGCCCCCACACTTCTCCCCTGTATCTGAGTACTAACCACACCCACCTCCATAGGTTCATTATTTGATAACAGAAAAAAATGAAGATATGATTAATCCTTTGGACATAAACTCTAGCACTGTAAATAAAGTGTTCTGTTATATTTCTTCCAGTCCAGGAGGCTGTTTGCAGAAAGTATTGGATTCATATCAAAACCGTGTACTTTCTGCGCTATTGTTAATGACAGTGTATGGCTATCAACGGGTTGGGTATTTACAGACAGCACACCTAACGAAACCTGGTGATTTACACAAATATGTAATGACAGATAAGCAATATCCAGCCACAGTGTTGGCTCATTCATCCACTTGGATGGGGGAAGACTGAACGGGCATTACAGCGATCAACCATTGACATTCTGTGAAGTACCTGAACGTGCCGGTCTGGGCCTGTATTCACAAAGCTTCCTAGTACTAAGAGTTGCTCCTAGTGGAAAAATTCAAAGAAAAGTCCTAGATGTTTTCTAAGAATTTCCCCTTAAAGTTAAGACTAGGTCCTTGTACAGATTAGTTATTCACAAAGCATCTTAGACCTTAAGAGAGCTCTTAAGGTGAAAAATTGTTAGGAGCAGGGAGGAGGACTTTTAAGAGGCTTAAGAGTTTCTCAAGCAGAGGAGAAAACAGTGGAAACACGAAGAGGTCCGAGAAATATTCTCCAAAAAGTGCATGACAGTTAGTCAATGAAATGCTACAGATTAGACTGTACAGGAATAATGTTTGTGGTTGATCTCATTGGGGATATGCATGCATTTTCCCACCCAATGTATTTCCACTGGGCATCTACACCTTGCTTGTCTCTGACAACCAATCACATCTGTTAAAAGAATGCATCATACCTAGCAGCAGGGTCAACTACACCTCCTCACTAAGGAAAAAGTTTCTGTTCCATCCTTGCTCAGAGTTGCTCTGCGAACCTTCCTAAATCACTCCTAAGACTCCTGACTAAACATTTTTCGGCTAAGTTAGGAGCTCTCTGAGAGGATTCTCAGATGTGTGTGAATACAGCCCCTGGTCTATTGGCATATGCAGCCAATTTCCGACAATGGAGTAAAGTTAGCAAGCGCTGGCAGTTTGCTTATCTGCAGATGTCTGGGAAATGCCTCTTAATGCATGGCTGTACTGCTGTATAGACCAACTCATATCAATCCACTTAAAGTTGTGGAAATAGATTAAAATATTATGGAAAAGTTTTGAAGATTAATTGGTAAAAATATGTCGGAACCCTGTGTTACTGTCTGTGTCATTAGGGATGTTCTTTCACTTTGTTCTTGCCTCTGGTGGGATTTCATCATCTCTCATTCTGTTTGAATGCAGCCCTCATCCTCTCATTAGTCATATTTTTGTCTGTGTATTTTTTGCCGATTAAAAAAGGCTTTCCATATATACACCTCAGACATTTTAAATTAGTGTTACCCACAGTTTTCCAGGTCACATCAGCTGTAGGAAGTTACACTGTTGTTTTCTTTTTTGCAGCCAAAACAGTCAGTGTTTGTATGACAGTTATAATGAGGTGAATCTCAACCACAAAATCAATGTGACTGGACAAACGGATGCTTTATTTTCAGCTCTAATGCCATGATTACACCTGTGTGTGTTCATGTCCATGATCTGTACGGTATGCCCTTAGAATGCAGTTAGATCATTACAGGACATGATGCTGCTGCTGTCTGGCAGTAGAGTACATCTTTTTTCACAGTGCTTCCTGCCTGAGTTCATCAATTTCCTGGCTGGAACGCAACATCTGGCTGTGCAGGAAAAGACCAATCTAAGTAGCTGAACACTCATGTTTAACAGTTTAACTACACATTACCACATAAATGTTTTGATGCCAGCATTTGTACGGTGACACAGAGCTGACAGACTGAGCTGACAGTGTTGCAGGTGACACAGTTATGCCACCATTTAGGCCGTCAGGAAAGTGCAATGATCTGCTGGTGTTGTCAGACTCTGAATCCTTCAAGAGCTGGAGCAAGAAAAGTCTTCCACCTCGTAAGACCCAACAACCTCCACAGAGATCACCACAGGTAGAGATGGGCAGCATTTCAATAAAATGAGTTTAAAATCATCTTTAATTACTTTTGAGAACTATGTATTTTGTATTTTGCTGGACAGAAAATAAGATGTAAAATGTAATTAAATACTTTAAGAGCTTATAACTGTGTAATTGAAATGCTTCTAATAAATTATTTAATATTTAAATTGTCAGTTAACCTCATCAGTCTTTAGCTAAATGTAAGTGAATCATGTGATATGTCCTATCGGGTCCAGCAACACTCTAATTTATGGACTACCCTATTTTATTTGTGTTCCCTGGACTACAGTGTTATGGGGTACACTAAGGAGAATACCTATTTATGCCTACATGACGGCAACAGTGATTGTCTGAGGCATTATGGTTTGGAGATGTTCATCCATCTGTCCCATTCTAGTGAACGTAATATCTCTGGAACACCTGGGGGGAATTTTCTCAAATTTGGCACAAACGTCCACTTATACTCACCAATGAACTGATTAGAATTTCGTGGGCAAAGGTCACTGTGACCTCAAGTCTATCTCAATTTTGTGAACATGACATCGCAGGAACACCTTTAGGGAATTTCTTCAAATTTGGCACAAACATCCACTTGGAATCAAGGATGAACTGATTAGATTTTGGTGGTTGAAGGTCACTGTGAGCTCACAGTAACTCAAGAAATCATGCTAATTATGACAAAATTTCACACGTCTTATTGTAATAAACGAAGTGGTGACCTTTTATATCCAAAAGGTTAAAGGTCAGCTTCGATGTGTGACATCGTAATGTTCTGCAAAAACATTTTCCTGGCCATTATGCAGTGTCATAACTCAGGAACAGAAGAGGAGACATTTGGTCAGGTACTAAATTGGTGACACTTTATTTGGGTGTCCATCTTGAAACTGTCCTGATGCAGTGTTGTAGTACTCAATCGGTCTTGAACTCTCGACCGATCTCAAGACCACTTCTTCTTGGTTTCAGTCTTGTCTTGGACAAGAGGACTCAGGGTTTTATTTCAAGACTGGTCAAGACCACAACTGCCGGGGTATTACTGAACTGCCTGTGTAACAGAGGAGTGAATTGATTTCAGCTTCTTACTGTTTGTATTTGTTTGCTCAGTGAAATCAAAGGAGAATTCCCATTCGTAAAATTCGCCTCTGCAAAGCCTTTTGATGATTTTATCAAGACATTTCTCATCTAACACTTTTACATATACACACATTTACAGTAAGAGATGCATGAAAATGAATCTTCATTTGTTTTCTGTGGGTGTATTTATGGGAATGTGGATCTTTTCGATCAATATGAGGAGTGCCTATGGTTTGCATGTTCCACATTCAAACATAGGTGTGTCATGCAGTGTGGGACTTGACCTGGTCTGGTTTTGATCTTGACTCAGTCTCAACCCCTTAATGTCTTGGACTTGTCTTGGTCATGATGCACTCTGGGCTTGGTCATGACTTTAGTTTAGTTGGTCTTGACTACAGCAGTGGGTGATTGTATAGCTCTCTATGCTGACAGGTTGATGGGGCAGCATCCATATTCGAGTTCTTATCTACAGTCATGGCTACATATGAATCTGGACAGATATGGATGTAAACTGGAACTGTACGTTGACTGGTAAGTGGAGGTGTGCAAATGCGGGGCAGTAGTTCCTTTTTTCTTAATTAAATTGTAAATATATTTCTTAAAATTAGTTCTGCCGCTCTATCATCTTCCCACAGTCAACCAGGGTGCTTGGAAGCACAGGTCTGCTTCAGTGTTTGGCTGCTGACGTGGATGCAGATGTGATGCCTGTCAGCACCTGTCAGTCAGTGTCAATAAACCACAGGGAGAGAGAAAATAGCCCAGTGTGTGTATGGGTGCAATAACCATCATATTTGATGGTTATTAAGAAACATTCGACTATATCACCTCAACAATACAACGGAAATAGAATCTGGTAGCAAACATCATATTAAATCATCTATGAAAGTCGTTTGCTGTGTATTCTGTTATTACCCAGAGCCGATAAGGCAAACATTAAAAAAACCAACAGTGCTGCTGCTCTGTGAATACGTCGCAGATGAGGAGGTACTTGTCTGTGAGCGAGAGAAATATGAGCCATAAACATTTCAGCGGGACCACCCGTGCTGTTAAGCCTATTTGTTAAGTTAGAGAGGGCGGCTTCTCAACACCGCAAGAGCGTCTGCCAATTAGGATAAAAGAGGTTCATCCCTGCAGACGTGGATCACTGAAGCTGATCCTTTAATTCAGATACATTGAAGCAGGAGTGATTTTACTGTGGATGCCACTGAGAGTTCTAAGGGACATGTTTGTTTTGAGGCTTCAATTTCCTTCTTTAATATGCATGAAAATGCTGACAAACACTCTGCGTGCTTTACAGCTAATGATGCAACCATGTCAGCGCCTGTAAAATGGCAATAGAGACAATGAGTCAGATATTTACGGCAGGGTTTTATGGGCGCCTCGAGAAATTAAACAGAAGCTCACTTGTGACGTTATTGGAAACCGCAGTGAGGGATATACGTTCAGGTCAAAGGTTGTGATTGCTCCATGCTTATCTCCGAAAAAGACCTACTCTGTTGATGGGAGGAGGATTAAACCTGGATTACCTATATAACACATCCTTATCACTGGGCTCCATGCAGTGACTCCTCAATGTGGACTAGAGCAAATCTTATAGCTTGAAAAAAGTCTGAGATAAAATGAAAAAGAGCAGACGCAAAGCACTGTGCTTAAGTTTTATTAAAACTGAGAGTTTCATCCATCACCCTCAAGGTTGTGTCTCCTACCTCTGTTATAACAGCGCACGTCAGACACCATCACGTCACACCGAAACTCAAAAGCTTTATTGCAACTTTTATCAAAGCCCAAGTCAGTCTTTTGATGTGCAGGACATTTACCTGAAAGACAGGCACAAGAAATACAAACACCACCTTTTTTATATGCCCTTTTAAAATATCAGCGCCAGCAGCTTGTGAAGAAAGTTTGCACTCAGTTTCTTGAAGCTTCTCTAAGAGCCGTCAGTGTTTATTCTACGAGTAGGCAACATACACAGTTTATCTGATTAAAAAGAATTAGCTGTATTTGTAAGTAAACTGAAGCGGAACTTGATCTGTCATTGAGCAAAACTCCAACATGGATATTTATCTAGACCTAAAAGAGTAACCAGATGGTTGGGTACATACGGTATAAACATTTTACTGGAAGACACTGTGTCAGATGTTTAAACGTGAATGTGACCTTGGTAAATCATTGCAGTTCTCAGGAGAATGATTATGACTATTTTCACAATTGCTATAATATATATAATATTTATATGTTCTGCATTTCATTCCCAACTCTTGTGACCTCTCCTGTCGAGCTTGACTCTGTCTCACAAGTGAGATATCACAACTACACGAGCTGATAGCAGTTTTTTCCGTGCTCTTCAACACACTTTCATCTCTAAGATGTATCTGTAGCCTGACATAAATGTACTGTGGGCTAATATTATATATATATGCAGTGGTTAGTATTGTCGCTTCACAGCAAGAGTGTTCCTGGTTCGAACCTGGGGTGGGGAAGTCCTTCTATGTGGCGTTTGCATGTCCTCCCAGTGTCAGCGTGGGTTTTCTCTGGGTACTCCAGCTTCCTCCCACAGTCCAAAGACATGCAGGTTAACTGGTGACTCTAAATTGTCTGTAGGTGTGAATGTGAGTGTGAATGGTTGTCTGTCTCTATGTGTCAGCCCTGTGATAGTCTGGTGACCTGTCCAGGGTGTACCCTGCCTCTTGCCCAATGTCAGCTGGGATAGGCTCCAGCCCCCCCACGACCCCAAACAGGATAAGCGGTTACAGAAGATGAATGAATGAATTAATTAACAATAATATACAGTACTGACAATGTAAACACCAATCCATCCTTGACACAAAATTTTAATGTAAAGTCTACACTAATACCCCAGACTGTCAAAATGACAAAAACTTCATGTTCACTTTACACAAAAAAAAAAATCTTTTATGTTAAGTCAACAGTTTTTGAGTTTTGAGTTAATTTGACTTAAATTTATAAAGCCAATTTTGCCTGATTAGTTTAAGGCCAATAAACAACACTATCACTGTGTAACAAATTCCTGCGTGCTGAGGCTAAATAGGTGGAATTTCCCAGCATGTCGTAGGACAATGTGTTTAAGGACAAAAGCCAAAGATACTGTTTAAATGTGTCCTGAATCACTGACATTACCCATTACACAGTGATTAATGTTCATGTATTTCACAGTGGTTCTAATGGGTTACAGTTAATGTTGTGGTAAAATATGTTTTGCTCCATAAGTCAAGTTGTATACACACACTCTAAAAATGTGCATGCATCTTTTCAAGTAGTTCCAACTCTGGCTCTACAGAGTGAAACCTATGAGCTTTTTTCTAATCTGACAAATTCAATTAGTTAATTACAACCTACATGATTTGCTTTGACCTCGAAAAACTTAAGATAAATCAACTTAATATTTATCTAAAAGTTGTGTTGATATTTAGTGGTCAAACTATTTTATTTAAGATATGCTAACTTATTTATTTTAATTCCATCCTACTCAAGATGTCAAAAACGTTTTGATTTTAACCAACTTCTTAAAATAAGTTGTCAACTGACTAAAACACATTAATGAAATACATTTATGATGAAAAACTTTTTTATTTTAAGCATTATCCACTAATCTAACAAATAACTTTTTACAGTGCAGTTAGTGACCTCTGGCCTGTGTCTAACATGAAGTTGTGCTGAGGTGAAACATTTTTTTTCTAGCAACTCAGAAACCCAAGCCTGCCATAACACAGTTTTATAGTTCAATGAAATTAGAAAAAAAAAAGTAAAAATGCAAAATGTGTGTTTAATGATTTTATGTTCATATAACATAGAATTAAATGCGCAAACAACAAAAAAATGTGCTTAACTGATGAAAAATTCCTGTCAGACAAGGGTCATGTGACACATTTATTTTGTGTCTGGTGTACTTAAAACTTTTCTGTCACTGTATTGCACTAAACCAAAAGTTTTGAATGCAAGTTGTTTCCCAAAAAAAATCCAAGATGAGTGAGTGAATTGAGCTTTACAATATAAAGCAACCATCAGTTGACACAGACACAAACTTATATGGAGATTAGTACATTGTGAAAGAGCTCCATCTAGTGTGACACTGGAAAGAATACATCAATAATTTTACATTGATGTTTCAAGTTTCCTATAGCTTTTTCCCATTTTTAATACTTTGTTCTTTATTGTTTAAGAACACAACAAATCATATCAGGAGATCAACATATATCAAACACACACCTATCGTATACTGCTGTCCCATACACATACATTTGCCCCTTTTTGTGGTCGTATTGTGTCTCTTTGTAGTTTTCTCTTTGTGGTTATTTTGCATTTTCTTGTCACCATCATGAGTCTCTAAATGTGTTGTTGCAGCTGTTTTGCATCTCTTTCTGTTTTTGTCTCTTTATAGTAGTTTCAAGCCTCTTTGTGATCATTTTGAGTCTCTTCCTGGTTGGTACGTGTCTCTTTGAGTGACATTTTACAGGTGAAGGCCAGAGGGTGTCCTTGCCACTTGGGTTCGAGGGCCTTTGCCCAGTAGTCCAGTTTAATAATCTTTAGACATATTTTAAAAGTGGACCTAAAGCAAATCATGAAGGTAATAAAATATTCTTTATGTTGTCTGAACACTGCTGAATATGGACTTAATGCTGATACCTTGGACACAAAAATCAAACGTCAACAAGTGGAAAAAAAGACACTATTTATTAATGAAATGTCAGTTTTACCACAGCAGGAAAAATAAAGCCCTGTAATCACCAGTGTATTTGGCAGTTACAATGAATGACATTGTTCCATTACGCTCCGTTATTACAAACAAGTTGCAGCCACAAAAACGAGTGAATCAACCTCATGTAGGTGTAATTACAAATAACTCCATTCTGCTGACTGTGTTTTGTATTAAACAGAATAAAGAAAATGTCCTATTTAACTCGCTTTAGGTTCTGAACCTGAATGATTTTCAAATTCAGATCACATGTAAGACTTCAGATGTTGATAGAAGAGAAACCAAATATTACTAGAAGGCTGCCATGTTTCAATTGTACAATGTGTTTCTACTGTATGTTACAAACCTTCACAATCAACAAAATTATCCTTCATTTCCATTCAAGCGTTAAAATATTAAATATTTGGTTCTACATCTTTTAGAACATTATTTTACAATTCATTTGGTCAACAACTTGTAGGCTACAGTGGAAACGATGAGTCAGTAAAACCTCCTTTGTATCAAAAATATTACAGCTTCACCAAAGTCCTGCACAGAAAATACCACAAAGTTTCACTTGTTTATATTCAAAATCAACCCTGTCCAAGAAAACCTCATTTAATTAAGAGCTTACTCTTCTGTCGTATGGCTGAACACAGCATCAAAAGTCACTGAGCCGGTCTGATTCTCAGAAATTTACCAAAACACCCAGAAAACACAAAGTCATTTACAGTGTTTTCTGCAGCTACACATTTTAAACCTTCAGTAGTTTCCTCACTCTTTGTAAACTACAATCTAAACATGATTCTTTTCCTAAACTGTACATTATTGTGAAGGACGTTTGGATTGTCGGATGAAAAGCAACATTTTTATTTACTGTTAAAATTCCCTCCAACTTTTATGATTAAATAGTCTCATGAAAAGGACACAACGCCACAGCGCTACTTGTTTGACAAACACGTTAAAGTAATCATTAACTTCCCTCACTTAAAGGACAGTTCACCCCAAAATCAAAAATGCATAATTTTCCTCTTGCCTGTAGTGCTACTTATCAGTCGAGATTATTTTGGTGTGAGTTGCTGAGTGTTGGAGATACCAGCCATAGAGATGTCTGCCTTCTCATGAATATAATGGAACTAGATGGCACTTGGCTTGTGGGGCTCAAAGCGCCAAAAAAAATACATTTGAAAAACTCACCAACAATGTCTCTTTCCAGAAATCATGACCCGGTTACTCAAGATAATCCACAGAGCTTGTTGTGAGCAGTTTCATGTAGGAACTATTTTCTTTCTATCAAACTACACCCGTCAAGCGTATCACTGCACAGAAGGAAGCGTGCATCTACTCATAGATGAGAGACTCGTGCGCGTAACAGCGTGAGATGTAAACATTGCTGGCTTCTTCCTCGGCTGAGCTGTAACATTAGCTAGCTCAGTGGTGCTAGGTGAGACGGCAGTAGATGAACGTGGTTGGCGGGTGTGGTTCGCTAGAAAGAAAATAGTCCCTACACGAAACTGCTCACAACATGGTCTGTGGATTATCTTGAGTAACCAGGTCATGATTTCTGGAAAGAGACATTGCTGTTGAGTTTTTCAAATATTTTTTTTTGGGGGGGGGGGGGGGGGGCACTTTGAGCACCATAAGCTGAGTGCCATCTAGTTCCATTATATTCAAGAGAAGGCAGACATCTCTACAGCTGATATCTCCAACACTCTGCAACTCACACCAAAACAATCTAGATTAATAAATAGAGCTACAGGTAAGAGGAAACATATGTATTTTTGATTCTGGGGTGAACTGTCCCTTTAACTGACATTAGTGCAACTGTTTAGCTATTTAAAAAAACGAATGTCTAAGAAGCTAAATACACAAAAATGTTAAAAAAAAAAATACCTAGGAGACTTATACTTTGCCTATTTATTTAGCAGCGCTACTGTTCTATTTAAACATAGATTATAACCATATGATTTCTGTGTTTATAACAATCTGAGAACTACATATAGGGAGCTGCGTTATAAACCCTGAAGCGAGACGAAACAAATGAACCAAGTAAACTTAAATCAGGATATAAATAGCTGAGCCCAATTTGCAACATATTCAAGAACAATTACCATAACCAACACAAAAAATCTAAGTCTAATAGTGCAGTCAAACATTTTTCTCCAACAAATCTTAATAATAATTTACCATCAAATTAGTGCTTTCATAGTCTTACCCACAGTTTTGACAATGCAGAGATCAGAAGAAAAGGATAAAACAGACAAACTGAAATTGTTTTGATGATACAAAAATGGAGCTGATATGATGAAAGTCTCCTGTAATGACAAACTATATTGAAAATATTAAGATAATATGCCTTAAAATCATGCCTTACACTTATATAAGACTAATATTCCCTCAGTATTGAATGTAGTTTCCATTAAGTCATTGAATAACGGAGCCCTTACATTTGAACCTTTGCAATGACTAGCTGAGCACTTGCTGGAGTATCGGTACAAAAGTCAACACAATTTAACAAACTAAAAGAATTGCATTGTCACACAGTAAGGCATGAAACAACCCACAGCTTTACATTTACACCTTTTAGGTTTTTACTGCAGCCTAATGAGCAAATAATAGAAAACAAATAAATATAGCTGCTGCTTTACTTGACTGTCACTGATCCTAAATCGAACTGCACTACATCATTTAAGTATCACACCGCCACCAATGTGGCATAGACAGACCTAAATGTCTGCTAATAATCTAAGAACAGTTAAATCTAATGTCTGTTACAATCACAAACTGTCACTTAAACTGATCATGTAAAAATAATCAACGGCCTGTGGTTGCAGAAATAATACTGAGCTGAACGTGAGCGAGCATGACCAGCTTCGACAGAAATTTTTGTCTCTACATGAAAAACTTTGGTCAGCAACTCTGACTGAAAAAACTCCTCCATTTTCTTCAAAAACTCTTTGAAACAAATGGCACAAACATTTTCCTTCTACAACAGACGTCACGTTTAAGCTTCTCTGTTTGTATCTGTTTGCAGATACGTTAAAGGTTCCAGAAAGAACTACATGTCACTGTATTCTCTTTACAGTCTCTGAAGCAAATGTACACAAAGTGCAAGTAGGTTCTTCAGAACTCCTGTGGATCAAGCCATTTGCTTCCCTGTCGTTCTCACCTGCACTGAAAACTGGAGAGAGAAAGAGCTGTCTAATGTCCTCTGCTCCTCAGACCCCACAATCATTGGTTCTGTCTTGCAGTTTGCGGGTGAGGATGAGGACAGTGGAGAGGGAGGCGACAGACATGTGGAAGATCAGCTGCCACACGTTTCTCAGGCCGAGCAGATAGAGGTTGCATAGGACGATCACACTCAGGAGAGTGAAGGACTTGGGTTTCTTCAGGGATGAGTGGAACAGGTAGAGGTGGCACTGTGGACACAGAGAGGACATTCACAGTGTCAGAGAGGGATTGACACAGGTGGGATTCAGCTTGCAGTGAAAATGTGGACAACTTTTACCTGAAGCACACAGCAGACAAACGCCAGAAAAAATGCCACAACATTCCAAACACTTTCGTAATCATCCTGTCGACAGAAAAGACAAATCACATTTATTTCAGATTATACTAACAGGGATATTGCATATTAATGAACACTGCTGTAAATATGCCAGATTTAGCCAACAGGCTACTTTTCATCTGTACTCCCTGGCCAGATGTTGAATATAAAACGTAATTTATGACATATCAACTTGCCTGACTCCTTTATAGATTTATTTGAGTCTGGGGAATTTGACTCCCTGTATTAAATCCGAGGTTACCAGTCTTGGCGTGATCTTTGATTCAGATCTAAGCTTAAAGTCCCACATTAACAAGGTGACGAAAACATCATGTTTCCACCTCAGAAACATAGCTAAGGTACGACCATTTCTAAATGATAAAGATGCAGAGAAACTGATTCATGCCTTTATTTCAAATGCAATTTTTACTTGTCTCCCAAAAACACCACTGAGAGACTTCAACTCATTCAAAACGCTGCAGCTCGGCTATTAACCAGAACCAAGAGGAGAGAGCACATCAGGCCAGTCTTAGCTGCTCTTCACTGATTTCCTGTTACATTTAGAGTTCATTTTAAAGTCCTTTTCCTTGTATACAAAGCCCTACATGGACTCGGACCCAGCTACATTGCTAACTCCCTTGTTAACTATTTGCCTCCAAGAACACTGTGATCATCTGCTGCTGGGTTATTGGAGATTCCCAGCAACAGCCGGAAGAAGATCGGGGATGAGGCCATTGTCAGTTACGCCCCAAAGCTGTGGAACACACTTCCTATAGATATCAGGGAAGCTAGCTCGCTAAATATCTTTATAAGACGCTAAAAATGTATCTGTTCACTTTGGCCTTTAACTAGCTCTGACTTCCTGATACAGGTCTGACACTCTTTCTTTTTCTACGCTTCACGCTGCTGCAACTCTTTTAAAATCTTGTTTATTTTATGATTTATAGTAATCTGTGATATGATTTTGGCACTGGCCATACCTGGAATGTGTTCTCTATGAGGTGAACACCGCGGATTATGTTCAAAGATGCACACATGATATTTAGGACCAGAGAGAGGATGCCTGGCGCTGTCACTGGTTCCAGTCTTACACTCTGACCTGTTGAGCAATAGAAAATAAATAATGTAAAATAATACAACACAGATGGGCAGCACGGTGGTGTGGTGGTTAGCACTCTCGCCTCACAGCAAGAGGGTTGCCGGTTCGATCCCGGGCGTGGGAGCCCTTCTGTGCGGAGTTTGCATGTTCTCCCCGTGTCAGCGTGGGTTCTCCCCGGGCACTCTGGCTTCCTCCCACAGTCCAAAGACATGCAGATTGGGGACTAGGTTAATTGATAACTCTAAATTGTCCGTAGGAGAGAATGTGAGTGTGAATGGTTGTTTGTCTCTATGTGTCAGCCCTGCGATAGTCTGGCGAACTGTCCAGGGTGTACCCTGCCTCTCGCCCAATGTCAGCTGGGATAGGCTCCAGCCCCCCCCACTGGCCGGCTGCATGTTCTCCCGGNACTGTCCAGGGTGTACCCTGCCTCTCGCCCAATGTCAGCTGGGATAGGCTCCAGCCCCCCCCGCGACCCTCAAGAGGATGAAGCGGTTAGAAAATGAATGAATGAATGAATACAACACAGAGAAAACATTGAGCACCTTCCTAAATTCTGCATTACAGAAACATGACATAATAAACCACTGTGCTGTATGTGCTATATTGTAGTCATATGATCAGCAGTCTTACCAGATCCAGGACCTTGCTCCATGTGCCCATTGGCAGTGCCGTTAGTGAGCTCCACTTCATCCAAGTTAATGACTTGAGGTGGATGGATCCTCAGATCCCCCTGGACCTCTGCCAGGGTCACCTCCAGGGCCGGACCACCGCTCTGGTTGTACTGCTGCTTCAGCTTCTGGATGGTGCTGTCTGTTAATAGGCAGCAATGAAACATAAGGACAAATCAATGTATTTATTTTTAGTTTAAAGCATCACAACACAGGAGCTTTATTTGTCATTCAACACATCAGATTTTAAGTCAAACAGAAAAAAACCTTTGCAACCCCAAAATATCAACAGCAAATCTGGATGACAATATTTCTCTTCCTACTCACCAAATTCCAAAAATGGATACGGTCTGGCTGCCAAGGCAACAACAGTGCTATTGAAGCATGCTGTGAACTCCCAGCGCAGATCTTCCAGGAAGCAGAAGGCCTTAGCAACAGGGAGGCTGCAGTGGCACACGGTCATGTAGGATACACCCTCTGAAGAGACGAAGCTGAACAGGTGAGAGGAGAAAAGGTGTTTAGTAAACAAACAGCCTGACGCAGCGTGGCATGGATGCCCCTGTGACCAAGTGGACAACATCCTGTCTGTCTTCAGCATCACAAACTCAAACACACACAGAGTTGCTCTACACTGTGTATTATCATTTTTGCCATTACAGAAAGTCTGCTGCTGTTTTTTTTTTCTGAGCCCTTACTATATGTTGAGCTCCTGGCCCTTGACGGTCCCTCTGTCAGGGAAACGGGCCAGTGCCTTGCTGATGGTCCTGAGCTGCTGCTTCCTCTCCTGGAGCTCTCGGTTGTGTTCAAAGTCTGTGGAGGCCGACAGAGGGAGTCCATCCCTCACTCGAACCACAAAGGCGAACAGGATCAGAGACATGATCCACTCGGTCCATGGAGAACACACTGCCTGCATGAGGCACAGAGGAACATCAGATCATCAGCACTGCTATGTAGGGCTGCAACCGGGGTGTAACTTTTCTGTCTACTAACCAAATGTTCAAATTCCACCAGCCACTTATATAATTAAACAGCATTTGGCGAGCAGATGGTGCTAATTTTGTACCTTTTGTACATAACTTTCATAATCTGACAATGATTTTCTTGAATAATCAATACATTTTGGACTATTAAATGTCAGCAAATGGTCAAAAATGTGCGTCACAAGACCATTAAGCACATAATGACATCTCCAAATGTCTTGTTTTGTTCGAGCAACAGTGCTTTCTGTTTACTATTACAAAAGACAAATATTTACAACAGAAAATTGACTTTTTGTCGCTTAAAATGGTATATATGATTATGAAAATAGTTGCAGATTAATCCACTGACTTACTGTGTCATTTAACTGACAAATCATTGCAACTCTATATTACAGTATAACACACTGAGTTGCCATATTATTAGGCACTTAGCTGATACTCTTATAACTTAAAACAGCCCTGAAATACATCCTGCCTTCATTAAGGATGTAACTGAAAATTAAGGCAACTTTATGGTCATTTTAAAGGGCTGTTTTTTGTTTAATTAATGAGTTAAAAGGGGTGCCTATTGTAAGCGCAAGTCAAACCAGCAGCACTACAAACTACAGACTCCACAATGACCACAAAGTTTAAATACCTTCTACTAATAAAACTTTAGTTTTGACTACAACTGAACTTGAGCACCTTCATGAGGACTGCAGGACTACTGTGTTGTTTGTAGACCGCATTTAGCAGGTGTATATATTGACTAAAAATTAAGTGTATTATTAGTTAACTGCGTAGGTTTGAAAATTGTGAAGTCTTGTGTAATTTTGCTCTGCTTTTAAAACAATGAGATATCAGTCTACGTTTAATTATATACGTGTTGTAACACCTTACCTCATTATCGTGGGTTTCATGCTGCACCTAGTTAGTTAGCTACTGGATGTTAGCTGACTACAGCATCATAATAAGGAAATACACCACCAGCAGAGAGCCAGCGCCAGGTTCAGATACTCCTCACGAGTGCCATCGCATACTTTCAGTTACTAACGATTATTACAGACAACCTGATTAACCTGTTTTAACATAAGCGTGAGAAGTTGCATTAGCCAACGAGCTAACTTGAAATCTTCTTCCGGATACAACAAAACCACAACAAATCTTCTACGGAAGGCGGGAGGGACAAAAAACACTGTTTACCAGGAGTTTGTGCTACGCGTAAGGACCGAGAAGTGAAGTTAGCGTATGCTAATTGTCGACCCGGCAGTGACTAGCTAATTGTCTGGCTAGCTACTGTACTAAGGTTAGTAACGCTGTGTTATTTGCACATTTGGGTAACCTTTATTTTTATTTTCGTTACGTTAAATGTGAATGGTAATTGCGGCTGGGAGAATCTAACGGAAGCTGGCTAACTTTAGCTAACTTCAGCTAGCTACCAGCGTTAGCCGTTAGCTCAACCATTTTGGAAGCGCTAACAGTTGTGATAACGTCAGTCGTCGTTAGCTAAGTAGCGCATCAATATTTGCTGTTCTGCTGTTGAAACATGGCTCCAAATATAGCGTGTCCTTGTCGTTATGATCAAAACATGAATGTGGACATTGGTGGTCTATGTTAACAGATAAATGGCGAGTCTGTTCCTGGTCTGGATCGACAATATTTGTGGTGCATTATATTATGATTGCCTTAAATAATGTATCAGCCACTGTGTTTCCATTACTTGTAGGACATGAAGCTCATATTACAGCTTATGTGATGCAATTTAATACTTTAGAAGACTTGCACAGTTGAGACTGTTGTTGATTATTGCTGTCTGGATTTAGCAGGGAAGTTTTACAATCTGACAATACCATTCCCAGCACATCAAACACATTCATGGCTTGAAACATGATATGACGATGGCTATTTATATAGTGGATTCCTGTCAACATTTTCATTCGTTTGATTTGTGAATGCAGTATGATATAGCTGCACTCTTGCAGTTTCTTTTTGATTATTAGATGCAAAGTAACATACTCTTCTGTTTATTAATTTGTTTGACATTAAAGTCTGCTCACACACTCAACAAATTAAGCTGTAGGATAGTCTTCTTTCTAACTGTACTCCAGGACTTGCTTGGTACATGAAAGCCACATCTCTTTCCTTGTGGTTTGCTACTATCAGTAGCCTGAAATTAGAATAATGCTTGCTGGTGTCCCCCTTATTACACCGCTGCCCCCACAACACACATTAACACCATGTGAAGTGATAATTATTACCTGTCTGCAGAGTGACTCAGCATTTTCTTAACAATATGTAGCCTGTATCGTGCAAATTACGAGAACATTAAGCTTTTAATAAATCCAGACATTGCTGACAGATTATTGGACGCTCTGCTTTCTTGTAGTCTTGCACTTTGCCAACAAAGCAACGTCTGGCAAGGCAGACGTGTTAGTTTTAATATGTGATTTGCACACACAAGCTGCTACCACACTGAATACTGGTTCGTAGTTTTAAGTAACATCAACTCATTGTCTCTTTGTGCAACACGAGAGGAGCACTGACATTGAACAGGTTGAGGCAGGGTTTTGGTGTCATGATTTCCCAATCATTTGACAATGGCAAACATTATAAGGTAATGTTATTGTTGTTTGCTTGTTGCTGTGACTACTTGTTCGCATAATCAAACCAAAAAGCAACTGAACCACCTTGAAGATGAATTCAAATCTGCTCCCACAGGCTCAGTAGTAGCAGCAGTTTTTGACCCTTCACTGTCACAGTGATATCCATGTTGACAGTCGATTCAGAGTTAAAATATACAGTGAGGAAGTTGTGCTGTGCTCAGCTCGGATTTGCATAGCAGTACATTTCCCCATAGACTTCTCGCTCACTCCCCTCCCATCATTCTCTCTCCTCCTCTTTCTGTTTCTATCCTCCCTCGATGTCTTCTCGTCTCCTTACGTTGTTTTCCAACACTTCCAAATATGCCGTACTTTGTTGGTGTACACTTCAGAAGCTTGCCGCATCTTCAAGTGAAGGGAATCTTATTATTTTTCCTGCTTAGCTTTTTTTGCACTCTTTCTGCATTTTAGGTCACCCGGACTTTGATCACAATGGGGGTGAAAGACCGCCCTCAGTGTTACTTTGATGTGGAGCTCAACCGGGAGCCAGGTAAGAGAATTTAAAATTACTTCACAGGTAGGAGAATTAGTTGGACACTTAGAAAGTCTCAGATCACTTTTATGGCCAATTACTTTGAACTGACATCAGTAAAGATGTTTAAAGTGCGTGTTTTAGTAGTATTGGAGCTTTTGCATGATATATTTCCATTTGGTTGTACAAAATGAAAGTGAAAGACCCAGTGGCATACCAGTTTTCTGTACTGAATGAATGTATTGCTGTCAAGGTCTGAGAAATTATTAGCATAATGCACTTTTGAAGCAGGAACTATGTGCAGCTGATGTGAATGTGAAGACCAGTTTAGTGGCTTTAGGCTAAATAATTGTAATTAACTCATGTTTGGAAAGGGAGTGACAGCAACTCCCCATCAGGCTCGTAAGAATAGTTTCAGATTTGCTCCTAGCTATGGAAAAGTTTCTATAGGGTCTGAGCTTCACCACAGGATCCGTCTAATTGTTAGAAGCCAATTAAAAGTGTGCAGTGTGGTAACATTTGGGCTTCTTGTAACTCTTAATTGCATCCTTGTCCTATTTCATTGTTTTTTGTAAGTGCGCATGGCAAAAAGAGAGTGGTACAATGTTGCGCTCAGAAGATGATGTGAAGTATGCTTAGTTAACAGTGTTATAGAGTGGAATAGTGTGCAATATGTGAGAACATATGGGAACAGGACATCAAGTTGGTAGTGGACCAGGCAAGACCTAAGTAACAAGGAAATTACCTTTTACTAAACCCCGCCCCTTTGTGACAAGCTGTCAGAGTAAGCATGGAGCCCACACTGTAACTAACTGCACTCCCTGAAGAAATATTATCATGTTTGTGGAAAAATTAGATAGTGATTCCAGAGAGAGGCAGACAGGTCTACAGTCTGTGTTTGAAGGATATATCCAGGATGTCAAACTGACTCAGCAGCAACAACAGGTTAAAAAGACAANGTAAGCATGGAGCCCACACTGTAACTAACTGCACTCCCTGAAGAAATATCATCATGTTTGTGGAAAAATTAGATAATGATTCCAGAGAGAAGCAGACAGAGGGGTCTACAGTCTGTATTTGAAGGATATATCCAGGATGTCAAACTGACTCAGCAGCAACAACAGGTTAAAAAGACAAAGATAGTTAGAAGCGAAAGCGGAACTATAGGCTACAGATCACAGTGTAAAAGTGAACCACCACATCACTGCTGATCGCCACAGGAGACAATGAATATAAAGGGAAACTTCACTGATATTGAACCAGCTGTGTGGCATCACAGTGTGTGCAGATGAACGTTGTTTGGCTTCGCATTCATGCCACTGCCAGCACCTGCACCCCCACTGCCGGATGGGCAGGGATCTCAGGGCAAGTCAAACAACGTTCACCTGCGCACACTGCGATGACACACAGCTGGTTGAATATCAGCAAAGTTTCCCTGCTTCCCTTCACTGGTTCCTGTACAGCAGGGCCGGTCTTTGTTTCACTGTTATAATCATTAAAAAGCAAAAGCAGCATGTGTATACATTCAGTAGGCTATATCTTCAGTAGCTAGCTAGCTAACCCTACACGTTTCAGGGTTTGGTTTTGGTTTTGGAACAGGGAGGAAACGTGTATCTTTTTCCAACCTCTCCAGGTAATGAGTATCATTAATACACGACGTGNGCAGCATGTGTATACATTCAGTAGGCTATATCTTCAGTAGCTAGCTAGCTAACCCTACACGTTTCAGGGTTTGGTTTTGGTTTGGAACAGGGAGGAAACGTGTATCTTTTTCCAACCTCTCCAGGTAATGAGTATCATTAATACAAGACGTGCCCCAGGCACAACATTTAGCTCCAGATCCACCAGCCTGAAAATGAAGGAAATCTGAAATGATTGCATTAGAGTCAATGGAGCACAGCTGTGTCTGTGTACGGGGTCAGTTCACCTGCCATATTTGTAATCTCAAAAGAACCATATTCAAGTTTTCCCTTTTGTTAGTATTTCGGGTCTTCACAATAAAGAAAGTGGAACATGAGGTAAAACTGGGATACCTTGCAGACTAAGTGGCCTAGGAACTTGGGCATGTTAAAATGGCCACTATAACTATATAAATATACTATATATTTGAACTAAGTGAGCTAATATATTTTTCTCTCTTTTTCTCTGTTTTACAGTTGGGCGAATAGTCTTTCAACTTTTTTCAGATGTTTGTCCCAAGACAAGCAAAAACTTCCTCTGTTTGTGCACTGGTGAGTAATATTCACCCAAGGGCATGTTTTACTCATTATTATGCTTGTGCAACATTTCCTGCTTTGTATAACCAAATATTTGTGTTTCAAAAAGCCAGAAAAAGAAAAGGAACCTGTTTGAGAGTGTAACCTGAAACCGCTCTGTTTGCATATCCCAGAAGTACCGCTGATAACTGCATAGCATAACAGTTGTGTTGTTGATATCCCCAATAAAAAGAGAGACATTGGGGGATTTACTGGTGGCTCAAGTGGCCAGGGTACATGCTGACTTTGTCATAAAAATAAACATAATAAGCAGATGAATAAATAATGAATAATCGCCACATTTCCACACGACACACCCCTCTTTGGTCATCTGATATTTTTAGGAAAGGAGCTATGGCTGTAGTATAAATTGTCCAGTGACAGATGGAGTGACTGGATGCATAGAGGGGTCCTGGTCGGCCTCCCTAGATATTTCATCCCACCAAGTAGAACACAGTGTACTGTCGTGGCGGCGGTCTGCCTGGAGATAGCCATAAATCTGCAAACAGACTGCAGATCGATCCTCCCTCTCATTTTTCACCCCACCTGGCCAACGGGAATGTGATGCTGGCAAGGGCAGACACGGGAGACGGCTGGTTAGACTGTTCCTTTTCCTGGACACGCAGACACAACATAGCACAGTGATGTACACAGCTCAGCAGGGCAGTCTGCTGTGGCTTTCTCAAAGTTTCTAATGTGTCCTTTTAGGAGGGGATCGGCTCACACCATAGGAAACCAAACCCTTGGAACAATGCTGAAGTCAGTGAAGCAAAATACTAGAAGATTAGCAACCTAAGCTGCCCGTCTGAACAGCCAGCCCTCTGTCCTCTGAAAGCACTCTTAAACACATCAACACATCTAATGAAAACGCTGCATACACATCTGCTTTCACCCTAGGGGAAGGGGAATCCAGGGGGTAATGGCTTTGAGCCCATAGTCTGTCCCCTGCTGGTATCACGCCAGGGGAAGATTCCCTAATGAATTTTGCCATCCTGTATTAACAACAGGATGCCTGAACAGAGGCATCCAGACTGCTGAAACCCTCATTCCCCAAACTGTGGTTTTATCCCCTTGTTAAGAATAAAACCCCATGTGGCAACATTGAAGACAAACATTTCTTCACACCTAAAAGCATCTGGTATATGGAAAAGCACTTCATATAGTCACAGTATGGTATATAGTTGTAGTAATCTGTTGAATGTTTTGTGTTGGATGAGAGCTCAGGTAACATTTATGTCATTACAGGTGAAAAGGGAACTGGCAAAGTCACAGGGAAAAAGCTGTGCTACAAAGGCTCCACATTTCACAGAGTTGTAAAGAACTTTATGGTCCAGGGTGGCGACTTCACCGAAGGTAATAACGTCGAACGTACAACCTCAGTTACTTTTAAAAGTGTGTGTTTAATCAGATTGTCTGGATGAAGTCACAGTGCTGGTTTTATTTTTATGGAAAATCCAGTGAAAGCAACAGAGCTGCTGAGGAAAAAAGATGCTTTGTTTCTTTAAGGAAGAATTAAATGCTCTCTCAGGGTGCTTTCACACCTGTAGTTCGGTTCATGTGGTCAGGACCACTGTTGCATTTTAGTTCTGGTCCAGTTCCTGTTCATTCTGACTTTTTACAAATGAACAGAGGAGTAATCGTGAGATACTATGGACTGACAGGTAACTCGGTGATTGGGCAGTTTTGGCAGTTGTCATCCTGCAACATCAGGAAATCATGGGTAAATCAAATTCTGGTGACTGGCAGGTAACTCGTTGATTGATCCTACAACATCAGGACCCACTTGGGGGAATAAAGTTCTGGTGACTGACAGTTTGTGCAGAACTTCAATACTCCTGATGTGTATATCTATGTTCTTTGGCGTCACAAAAAGCTTCATGAAGAAATAACTGATTATAAGCATCATTAATAGCTATTTTTAGATTGCAAATCGTGGGTCACAGATAATGACTAACAGGTAGAGACAGGATGAAAATAAGACGTACAGTAAAGGTTTGGGGCTTATTGCTGTGGCATTGCTGTCACACACTTTGTATAGGACTTAGTGGCATTTAGTGGTGACGACTGCAGACTGCAACCAGCTGAAACATCTCGTTATGTGCCATGTGTGAACTCTGAGAATTCCTTTGGTGTTAAATGTTCAGGAGCTTTTTACAGGGAGCTGAATTATCCGCAGAGGTCTCTTCCTCTTCAAAATGGACTTGGTGATTTAAATGGGTAAAAACATTGGATAAAGCAGTTTCACATTAAAAAAAATGTGCGTTTTAGCTATAGTGGCCGATGCAAAAACACCTTTTACAGATCAATTATAAGATCCCAGACAGATCTCACAGTCAGCTGATGGATTTATTACTATCAATAGTGAGTTTGTTTTAACCCAACTGAACAGGTTAGATGTGAGAGCACCCTAAGGTACAAAATGTATTCCATTAATGGTGATGCTTTGAATTGTTTGCCAGCTAACAGTGAGTTACAGTAACAACAAAAACTGATGTAAACAGACACTATTCGTCTCCTCAAAGTGCCAGTATGTTTATGGCAGGAATCCAGGTGACCACACTGTTTCCTGAAAGTGGCAGCCACTCAAAAAATGTGTCCTATAAACACACATTAATCACTATCTTAGTCCAAAATGGTTATGAGACAGCACTTTTTCTGTAAAGTTTTGTATTTAGCTTAGTTATTTAATTGTGTTAATCTCTGCAGGAAATGGAAGAGGAGGAGAGTCCATATATGGTGGCTACTTTGAAGGTAATGGGAATGTCAAATTATCTAATAAACAGTGTTGAAGTCTCATGAATGTTGATCTAAATGCAGCGTAGCTACTTTTGCATGAGCATAATGTTGCATGTGACTACTGAGGTAATAGTGGGTTTCTTGTATGTATGACTCGGTTGACCTTCACTTTTCCATTGTGTAGTGCTGTCTTCTATTTAGTAACAGTAGTGGGCTTTATTAAATCAGCATGGAGAGTAGGTATTCTCTTTAACTGAAAGCTACAATCTTCCTGCCTAAAATTTTCAAAATATTCTTTTATTTATAGAGTGGTCTTTTGCAAAATGAGAAGGTAAGAGATGTACACAGCTCAGTAACACCATGTCAACATTGTCCCCACCACCTTCCTCTGTCAGTCAGAGCAGTGCAAATGTTTGCAATGGTGCAGATGCAAATTTGTACTGAAGGGATGTTGAAAGGATTTTCTGTTCAGACAGCTACCACCACTCCTAAAGCCTCGGGCTGCTCAAATTACTTTTTATGTTGCATATGTGATATTTATAGCTACATGACTGCTACGACATGCGGTCGGATATAGGCTGCAGGTTTCTCTGCTAAATATGAAGACTCAGAGTACCACAGTGGAAGTAAGATATTAAGCCTTGCAACATGGATATAATATATGTAGATAAAATAAAGATTTAGGCATTGGGATTTACTAATATTTATGACTGGTAGCTTTTATTCCATATGTAGCCCAGTAACTATCTGCATTTACCTTTCTGTCCTCCTGTGGATTTTCACAATTATTGAATTGGCTATACCCTACATCACTGTGAACCAAAGTGTTCAATATGTTTGGTTTACTGTGCTATGAAAATCATCTTCAGCAGACGTCAAACTTGCTTTAGACAGGTGCTTCAACATCTAGTTGCCTTGTTTTGGTCCAAATTACATAACTGTCAGACGCTTGTGTGCACAGCTTTTATTTTACAAACGCTATTTTTCTCTTGATTGTCTTATGCTTTTTTTTTTTTTTTGACAGCAGAACTCTTGATACATTAGCTGTTTCCAAAAAGCTACTTGACTCTCTGTGAACCAACAATCATTGAGAATGTAACTTTGATGAGAAGAAAGGGAATAGATGGATATCTGTCTCAAGCAAGTTTCAAGTCTAAGCAAGTTGCCTCCCAAAGCATGCTGAAGGGCGAGTTTGGTATTTTTCAACCTGGACCCTATTTTGCTGTGTTTTTGTGACTAAATGACTCATGAGAACAACAGTTTTTTTTAAAGTGGTCCAGTATTGAAGGAGAGCACAGCAGATGGTCGTCGCGAAACGGGCTACAATTTAAGCATTCGGTGCATTTTTGCACCAGTTTACATCCACTAAAAGTGCATGCTTATGCCACTGACAGGCTTGGATTGTCATTTTAAGTAGGGATGCACCGCAGTGAAAATTTGTGGCCTAAGCCGAATAATATTAAACGCTTGGCCGAATACCAAGTACCGAAAACCGAATATTGTTGTTTAGTTTTTCGTTAGTTTTTGCAGATGAACCCCCTCCAGATTAGTGTTGTCAGGATACCAAAATTGGGACCCACTGTACGATACCAATGAAAATATCATGGTTCTAAGTAGTATCACGATACCACAGCGAAAATGAGGCAGATGTGCCTTTTGTCATTTATAAAAAGATAAATCACTTTTCTATATAATACATCACTGATATTTCAATGGAATAAATTGCTTATTGACTTATTCATACTTCAAAAACATTATCAATCAGTGATGAAGATAGGGGGGATCAAAATTAAAAAAATAAATAAAATAAGAATCAACCAGCCACCCTCCTCTCCTGACAAGTCCCTTCATAAGTAAAGAACAGTCCCTAAAGTGCGGTGAGGTTTGTGGGCCGTGAACGGCTCGTTTCTCCTCTGACACATCACATACCTGTGTTCGACTGGCTCGGCTGTTCAGGTACATCTGGGCAGTCATGAAGCCAAGAAGAGGATATTATTGGANTGAAATCTGTAGGCTGCTCGCACAGCGTGCTGAATGATTTAAGCCTATTTTGCTCGCTCAAAACTATTTTTAGTCGCAAATGCGAGTGCGGTGACGGGCGGATTGCCACACTGCCAACATTATACTCCGCCCGTCACGGCACGCTGTTTGATTGCGTTATCAAAACACGCCACTATTATTCAGCCTTGCTTTTAACTTATTCCACCGAATACCGAATGTGTGTTTTTTTTGCAATATTCGGCCAAATATATTCGGTTACCGAATATTCGGTGCATCCCTACTTTTAAGTGTCAACAGCTACTGGAAAGGTTCCCTACAGAGATAGAGACAGAGATATTTGTTGAAGAGTAAGATACTTAATGAACGAGATAGTAGTGTGTTCGACGACCGTCTTTATCATGTGATACTCAAGAAAAAACGCAGGTGCTCTTGAAGAAAAAATGAACTTCAGGCACTCATGCGTGGAGCAGGGACAGATGCATTTGAATTTAGTTAAAAAGCCTTTATTTCAAACATGGCTGCTTACATTAAAACACAGACTGGTTTCGACCCTAAGGTCTCCGTCAGGGTGCAAAAGGGTGGACAGGAGTCAAGCAAACATTTTATAAGATCCTTTTTGTTGAATCAGCAATAGCCCCGAATTCCCTATTGCCAAACCTACCAGACTCCATTTAAACAAACTGTAATTTTATCATCATAAAACACAATTTATTCAAAGTTGACAGAGACATACTGAAATTCACAAAAGCCGTCTTGGTTTGTTTTTCTACTCTTCCAACAATTACCACCCCGGTTTGGTTGAAATAAACCCTTAATTCACCCAGTTATATGTGAAAATATGCTGCCTTTATACATGCTAAAAATGCTTTTTATTTAAATGGAGTCAGAATGTTGTCAGACACTTAGAACAACAATCTGAGTCTGTCAGTGGCAAAAACAAGCACTAGAATTTGACGTAAATTGACGGTATGAACCTGCCACGAGTGGTTACATTGCAGCATGTTTCGACGCTGTAGACTGCAGCCCTCTCGCCCAATACTGGACCACTTTCAAAAATTGTTGTTTCCTTTAGTCACTTATATTGAATAACGTAGAAAAATAGAGTCTGGGTTGAAGAAACTGGACTTACCTTTTAAAGTGAATGTAAACCAATACAATATTATTTGAAACCAGGTCAGAATAATGTAAAATATATGTGATTTGTAGGTTGTAGTTAATCATACAAAACCAGTTTGGTACTTCTAAAAAGTATCAGACGTAACAATAAGAACAGCCTTTATAAAACTGTGCCTTTAAGGAAGGACTGGTTGGTGAGGCAATGATTAGGTTTGGTGGATTTAAATGATCCTGTTCCACTTTTGTCCTGTTCTTCCCTGAATATTTCCGCTGTTGTGTAACAGAGAACACGCTCTGAGACTTCGATCCCTCTTTCTCTGCTTCTAACAGATGAGAACTTCACTCTCAAACACGACAGAGCCTTCCTGCTGTCGATGGCCAATCGTGGGAAGGACACCAACGGTTCACAGTTTTTCATGTGAGCAGCATTAAGTAAATCAAATCACTCTGCACCTTTTATTAACTATACCATTTAACTGACAGGTCACGTAAATTGTTCATTTGCTTTCTGTCCCTGTTGAAACTGTAGAATTTGTCAACAACCCGTCTCTGTGTGCAGATAGATTTTCAAAGTGCAGAGAAACATGGATTCATTCTTTATTTTACCTACAAATGTGTTACATTTTTTCTCTTGCCGTTTTTGTGTAAAATTTACAGAAACTCTAGCATCCTGCTCTTCCAAGGTAATGTGTCTCCAAGGCTGTGTTTCTCTCTCTCCTGACTGTATTTATCATTCACTAGTTTGTACTTTCAAGTCTTCTCCAGAGTGTTTATTTTGGATATGTTTGGAAAACCATTCACAAATAGCTTGAGGTTATTTGGCTTTGTAAACTTCCTTTATCACTAAAACAGGTTGTCACCACAAGTAAAGAAATGAGTAAACACTTGAAACATAAAAGAGGAAATGTACACTGGCTGTCTTCTTTATATAATTGCCCACACTCTGTTGTTCAGGGTTTATATTGCCTGCTCCTGGCTGTTTTTAATTCAACAGCCCAAATTATGAGTGTTTTCTAAATTGATTTGCAGACAAATATCATTAAACTGGTGGTCTGACAAATTCTGTACCTGTTTTGAGACTTTTCCTGTGGTACAGTAGCACCGGCACTTTGTTGAAGTTACTATTTATTCTCATTCGTTTTCTCCTCTTTCTCCTTTTCTCATGACCCCACCACTGCTGTTGGTTGACCCTCCCTGGCTTCTTTGCTGGATTTTCGACAAACAGCACAACCAAGATGGCGCCTCATCTCGATGGGTAACATCTAATTTCACTTTGGCATTTGATTCAAATGCAGCTAAATCCTGAGGGGTGCACGATAATATCGGCACATTATTAGTATCGGCAGATAAAGGCTTTAAAATGAAATACCGGCATCGGCCCAAAATGAACATTTGTGCCGATATGACAGACCATAAGATGACGCTATAATTATGTGACTTAATCAAAATAGGTGAAAATTGCCCAGTTTTGAAGCTGTTGTCAGGATTGTGTCAAAGAGAGTATCATCCAAGACTCTTAGTTTGCTTAGTAAATGTATACATTTTGAAAATTCAGTAATTTCAATACAGGAGAGACTTGATGTTCTCTGCACTAAGGTGGAAAAAAATATGAGCATATATCAGCATTGGGAATCAGCCAAAATGAGTTGGAAAATATCGTCAAAAATCCAAATATCTTGCGTCCCTTGTATATGAGATCACCTTTTTCCTAACTGAGCCTCGTCCACCTGAAGCCAGTGAAAAGAGCACAGAGAAAACAATACAGGAATCTCTCTTCTGAAATAAAACGGTTCTAACTAAGGCTTTTTTGTAGAGTTGTAACAAGCATCGATCTTATTTGCCTCTGTGCAGAGTCCATGTCGTCTTCGGTGTGGTCATCTCCGGCTTTGAGGTGATAAAGAAGATCGAGGGGTTAAAGACTGATTCAGCCAGCAGACCTTACGCTGATGTAAGAGTGATGGACTGCGGACAACTTATCACCAAGTCCGCTAATGATGGTAAGTTTTGTAAAGTGACCTACGTCGTCTTTTTTTATTCTATATATATTTTTATTGTTAACAAATCCAGTGAAAAGGCAGAAATCAGTCTTCTCTATCCTGCGATTGGCGCTCAGTCCCCAGCTCACTCTTACTAAATACATAAAACTCAATAAAGGGGTCACAAAAAACATTGTTTAATTTTAACAAAAGGCTCAGTAATTTCTACTTAATTCCTTAAAACAGCTGGTCACAGCAGTTTTTCGTAAATACCACTTAAGCAGGAGTACATGGGGACTATTTTCAGCCACTAATTAAAACAGTGCATCTCATTTATGTGTTTTTAATCGTTTTTGGACAACAATGGAGCTCAGAGGAATAAGCTACATCAGGCTCTGGATACATAAGCAAGCACTTGTTCATCAGTGTGTTGTTGGTTTTGGTCTTTTCATGGGATTTTTTTGACAGAAACAGACTTGGCCTTTTAATTTTGACCCGCAGCTGATATAAACATCTCCAGTTCAAGTCTTTGTAGATTTGATATATTGCCGACCAGTTAGTGTAGTAGGAGTATAATCTTTGGTGTATGTAACAACTTTTCCTAACCCTAACCCTAACCAGAAATGAGACAAGAATTCACTAGCTAGCCCACCCCATAGACCTTCTGCCTCACTCTCCACCATTATAGACAACTTTGCCAAGAGGGGACTGGGCAGCACCTCCGGAGACGGACATTCAGTCAGCAGCTATAGCAGCTCAAGTTCAGCCAGTGTGTAAACCCAAGTGCTTGTGTTACAGTTGGCAGGTGTCCTACAGCAGCACTGGGCAGGGTTCTTACGGTCATGGAAAACCTGGAAAGGTCATGGAATATCATTTTCACATTTTTCATGCCTGGAAGAGTCATGGAATTAGTAAAAATCATTCAAAGTCTTGGAAAAGTCAGGGAATTATGTTGCATGGAAGTGTTACAGTAACGCAACAGCAAATCTATTTTCTTTAGCTGTCAACATAACTTTAGTTTTACTATGTATTGATGTGTGACATTTTGTTTACCACCACACATGCTTCTTTATTTTCTTCCTGTAATCCATCTCTCCTTCCATTTATGCCAGCTAGCTGAAATAGAGTTTGAATCTGATATGTTTGAAAAACACCAGGCAAGTGGGACAAGGAAAAAAGAAGTCTTGATTATGGGAAAGTCATGGAAAGGTTTTGAAGTTTTATCCATGAAAAAGTGTGGGAACCTTGATTTGGTCTAACCTGTGTAACAGCAGCAACAGAAAGTTTGCTGATCCAGTGGGTAGTCGGAGCAGTCTAGGATCACACAGCCGGCGCTGGCTGTATTCAAGTTGCTACAGCAGCCCACTGACTGTCAGTCTCCAGAGCTGCTGCCCGCTTTTGCCGATATTGACGTGTTTTATTTCCTTTATTGTCAAACTCTTTTAGACTCTCTTTTTGTTAAGTCCATATTTCTTTTTTGGGTTGTTTTGCAGTGTCAGTAGTTGTTGCCAATGCTGCACATCAACTTTCGGTGCAAGATTTCCCGCCATTAAATCAGGCTTTCACTATAAAGATGTGCACGCATATCTGCATTTGTACAACAGCCAATAAAAATCCCTTCTCTCTGAAATGACCTGTGATTGGCCAAAGTCTTCTGCCACGGGCTAGAACGCTTGTAAACAGAACCAAAAGGAGGTGCAGAAGTCTAATGTTCTCTCAGACCACTTGAATTACAATATGCGCAAAGGTTAATATGGGATTTTTGCCCAATGATGCCAGAATAAAACTGCCTACACCAACTTTAGTACAAAGGCTTATAATAGATATTATCCATTATTATTTTAGTGATGTGTACATAAGCTTACACCTTTTTGTTTTCTCTTTGGTCTCCTGTGGGAAATAACGTGTGTTGCCTGTGTTTGTAAGTGGGTTATATTTTGTGCTCATTCTGTAAGAGGTTGGCATTTTGATGCCAGCATTTTCCCCCCACTGGCATTAGCTATGAGGCGTGTAACCTGATCTTCAGTTTAATGAGGATCAGCGAGGTGATCTCTGTGAAGTTCAGTTGGCATCTGCCCACCTGACTCTGCCAGGCCTGCTCTCAGCATACCGACAAGAATTAAACAAAGCCATAGTTGTTATAGTGTTACACCACCCTGAAAATGACTCCTGGCATTTGAACTTTTCTTCTTCCTTACTTTTTTAATGGAATGACATACATGCCATTATGTTTCTTGCTTTAGTACTTGAAGGCAAGAGGAAAAGAACCTCCCATTCTGCTGACTCGTCCCTCAATTCCCATGACTCATCCTCTGAGTTCTCCTCATCAGTGGGATCTGAAAGTGAATCAGATGAAAAGCACAAACATCGCAGGCACAAGGGACATTCAAAAAGTAAACGGCCTAAAAAGAAAAGTAGGGAATCAAAGAAGGAGAACATTGACGTTCCCCCCAAGCAAAGGTAGTTTTTTTTTCCACATCTTTGCATTCTTTATATAAATATTCACATGAACCTTTAGATGATTTCATCTGATCCATTTATCGAAGTATAAATAGACAAACTGACATTATTCACTGTCAGCTTTAAGAGCTAAGAGACAGGTTGGTTCTTTGCATGACAAAGTATTGTTTTGCATATTGTCGTGTTGTTGAAGCTCTCGCAGTCCTGTGGAAAGAGAGGCGCTGGAGGGAGACAATGAAGTGGAGGGAGAGAAGGAGCAGAGTGGGAAGAGAGAGAAGCCTGTAGTCCGACCGGAGGAAATTCCACCGGTGCCAGAGAACCGCTTCCTGCTGCGACGGGACATGCCATCTCAGGAAGATAAAACAGTGATGTCAGTTTTTTTAAATATATTTCAGCTTTTACATTGAACAGTATACATCTTGGTAATTATCGTAGGTGTTTACTTTGAAATGTGATCTTTTTCAGAGTTGAGAAAGAAGAAACATCTCTGTCAGCTGACCAGAAACCAGCTGTCTCCAAGTCTGGACGAAAGATCAAAGGCAGAGGAACAATGGTATGCTGACCTCAACTACGATCAGAGATTTGTCTCTTCTGATTTGAGTAACCGGGTCGTGATTTCTGAAAAGAGACATTGCTGTTGAGTTTTTCAGATGTATTTTTTGGTGCTTTGATCACCACAAGCCAAATGCCACATAGTGCCATTATATTAAAAAAAAAAAGGCAGACAATATCTCTAACACTCGGCAACTCACACCATGATGTAGGATGTAGGATGTAGTTTTGATTTTACGGTGAACTGTCCCTTTAAGAGTCATAAAGAGTTTTGATGTATTCTGCATGCAGTTTTAGATATCAATGTATTGTCACTTTTTTTGCAGAGATATCACACCCCCACAAGGTCTAAATCGCGTTCTGCATCTGTGGAAGAACGTGGTAGCAGTGAAACTCCACCACACTGGAAAGAAGAAATGAAGAGAACTAAAGTTTATCAACCACCGAGCATCGAGAGATGGAGCAAAGGAGACAAGTAGGACTTAATATTTTACTTTTTAACTTAGAACACTATTTTTTTCTTTGTTTTTCTTCATGCGTCTTTTGACTTAACAGATTGAATGACCATTCCTCAAGCAGATGGGACGACAGAAGTGACTCTGCATGGTCCCGGTCGGCAGAACATTCCTCAGACCGCAGCTCTGAGAGGTCCAGTGTGCACCGCCAACAGAAGAAGGAGAAGAAAAAAGCCAAACACAAGAAGAAGGCCAAGAAACAGAAACGTAGCAAGAAGAAAAGCTCCAAGAATAAACCTCAAGAGACTCTCCCGTCAGAGTGTGAAAGATCAGTGTCTTCAGAAAGAAGGTCTAGAAGATCCCGCTCTCCATCCCGCTCCTCTTCAAATCAGCATAATTCGTCAAGTCGGAGAAGACGGCGGTCCTCACTGTCTTTAAGAGACTCACGGTCCTACTCTAGATCCTACACATCTAGTCAGTCCAGATCTAGAGGGAGGTCTAGGTCTTATTCAAGATCCAGAAGCCTTTCTAGGTCCAGAAGTCGGTCTTTGTCTAGATCCAGATCACAGTCCTATTCTCGATCTCGGTCTAGATCCAGGTCAAGATCAAGATCCAGGTACAGATCTAGGTCTTTGTCTTCATCCAGAAGGAGGAGCTCTTCCAGATCTCCGAGAAAGAGGAAAGCCAGTAAGCCTAAAGCAGACACCAGGATGCCCGAGAAGCTTCCAGAGAGCAAAGTCACACCTGTCTCCAGACTCCCGAATGTCCCAGCTCCTGAAAGTGTCCCCGTGATCCCAATGAGCGACAGTCCCCCACCCTCCCGCTGGAAACCCGGTCAAAAGCCCTGGAAGCCCTCTTACATCCAAATTCAGGAGATTAAAGCTAAAGTAGCCTCCAACTCCTCAACTGGACAAACGGTTGCTGCTGTTACAGAAAAAAGTCAGCCTTCCATTACGCCAAAGTGTCTGTCCGCTGACTCTGAAAGCCACAAACCTGCAGGGCGGTCACGCAGCAGGTCCTCCAGGAGCAAATCCTACAGCCGCTCATACAGTCGCTCACGGAGCAGAAGTTATAGTAGGTCCAGGTCCAGATCGCCTCGTCAGTATAACAGCAGGTCATCATCCTACAGTAGATCAAACTCTGACAACTCCCAGAAAACACGCAGCACCAAGAAGAATTCATTAGACAAGGAATGGAAAGAGTACTACAGCTCTCTGAAGAGGATAAAAGATTTAGATAAGTACGTTAGTCAAGATGGTCAGTCAGAAACAGAGAAGATGGCAGGCTGTGAGCGTAGTCCTGATATCAGTGTCTCGAGTAGAGGTGGCTCTTTGGAGAAAAGAAAAGAGAAAGGCAGCTCAATGCCGGCAGAGAGCTTTAATAGCAGGTCTGAGTGGGATAGTGACAGTGATAAAGTGAGCCAAAACAACAGTCCTGCCCTGTCAAAAAAGCAGAAACAAGCCGTTCAGTCCAGTGAATTTCCTGACAAGAAGTTGTCTGCATTTACTGGGTGGAATTCAGAAAGTGATTCTGAAAATATAACCACCAGGACAATGGCAATATCCGAAAAAGAGGAAGGTGAGGCTAGTTCAGAATCAGACAATGAGACTTCCAGAAAGGCGTCGGAGGCAGTGGCTGAACTGGAACAGAAGATTGCTGCTGTCACTGCCAATGCTGCTGCTTCTGGTCAGCCAGAGGAAAGTGCTGAGAAGGCTTCAGAGCCCGAGAAGCACAAGAGCAAGAAGAAGGCCAAACGTAAGCATAAACACAAGAGAAGAAGTGAGAACAAAAGTGGTTCCCATCACAGTAAGGAGAAAGGAAAGAGATCGAAGAGGAAACATCAGAAGCTCAAAGAGACTTTTCACTGGCAGCCTCCTTTGGAGTTTGGAGAGGAGGAAGATGAGGATGAATCAAAACGAGAGAAGCACAGTCCTGGTAGAGTTGTCAAAGAAAAGCCTGGTGGAGGCAGTATGAATGAAAATGTACCGTCTTTAAACAAGAATCCTGTAAAAGAAAAAGACAGGCCGCAACAGAGAGCAAAAGAATGTATCAACAAGAATCCAAAACATTCTGAACCCCAGCTTCAGTCATCTGGCAGGAACGATGCTAATGTACCCAGTGTCAAAGAGCAAGAGTCATTAGATGATATGGACATTTGTACCCCAGAGCATGAAGCTGAAATTGTAGAACCTCCAGTTACAGAGGATTTTCATAATAAAGCCCCTGAATTAACTCTAAAATCTACCTCAAAGTCTACAGATTCGTCAAGTACAGATCAAGCTTTACCTCATAGCAAAGAACAGCCTTCTGTTACCTCCACAACAACAGCTGGTGGACTGCAAGATGAAGCAACCACTGGCAAACCCACTGGCACTGTAATTAATTTCAAATGGAGGCCTTTGAAAGGAATGTCAGCTCCACAGAATGTGAACGTGCCACCTGTTGCCACGAAAAACATCCAACTTCAAGACAACCAGACGCCCAACACGCAGGGAGTGAGAATGGAGATAAAAAGCAAAAGCCGGGTCCGACCAGGATCTCTGTTCGATGAGGTTCGTAAGACCGCACGGCTCAACCAGAGGCCGAGGAACCAGGAGAGCTCCAGCGAGGAACGATCCCCCTCTGTGGGGAATACACAGGGCACTTCACACACACGGTCCCCGAAGAAGTCGCGCTCTGTTTCCAGTCACCGGTCCCACTCTAGAGGCTATTCCCACTCCTACAGCAGGTCCAGGAGTCGATCCCGCAGCTCCAGCTACTCTTCCAGGTAAGACAAAAGGCACTTTGATGAAATGAAGAGCGTGAGGGCACCATCAGTAAATCTTCCTAAATGCTGGAGAGGCTTCTCGGACAAGATTGTTGTAAAGTGATAAACTTGATGGATGTGAAGCATTTAGTCTGGAAGCTTCTGGGTCTATAGTACAGACCTTTTGTTCTAGCTCGGATCAAATGTAATTTATAACGCCACGTAATTCTTTTAGGAGCCGCAGCAGGAGTCGGAGGAGACGTGGAAGAGGACGGTCGCGCTCTCGTAGCAGCACATATCGAAGTTACAGGAGTCACAGGTACAAACTGAAACACCGATTTAATAATCTGCTGCAACACCTGATGGGTCCCAGTGACAAAGTGTTTCTAGCTAAAATTAGTGGAAACCACAGAGTGAAATATTTTGGAGCTTGGGAGGTTCAGTATCATGCTCTTTATTTTACATTTCAGCCATGTAGACTCCAAAAGGAATGCTTCACCAACAAAATGATTTTTTGTATATTAATTACTCACCTTGCATTTACCTTAACACAATTCGTGCAGTGTAATCCAAGTCTCATTTATCCAGTCGTATGTTCAGTACTTCCCAGACACTTTGTTTTTGTTTTGGAACTGCAAGTGCTGCTGCGTTCCAAAAATTGGACTCGGTTTATCTCGGCGCAGCTGTCGCACCCTAAAAAAATAGGGGCTCAGGAACGCGTGCACAATGGCTTCGCTCTGGCGTTTGAGCATGCATGCCATGCGTCTACATTGAAAACAATGAATTATGAATGCAAAAAACGCGGCATGTGTATGGCCCTTACTGTTTAAAACACTTTCATATATGAGTAGTGTGCTGGGGCAGACACGTGCGTTTCTCATTCTGATCTCTCTGCTCATTCCTTCCATTCAGCAGAGTTGAACTGATGTACTTGCCCCAGTGCACTCCTTGCCCGTATGTGAGATGTGTTTATGCAGGGCTTGACGCTAACTTTTTTTCCCAAGGAGCACATGTGCTCCTAAGATGAAAAAGTAAGGAGCGCACAAAGAACTTTAGGGGCACAATGTTAATTGATCAAATAATGTGTTTTCTGTAATAAACGTGATGCAAATAGACATTTACAAGCAAAATTATTTAATGAATTTGTATACAAAATGTACAGAAAGGTAAAATCAAGTTTTGAAAAAGTACTGCAATTTAATTTTGTCGTTATTATCTTATATATATTATCTTTGCAATATGATTATCTTATATAATGTTATTACTATCCTAAAACATTCTCCAGGTCCTCTGAAACTCTGCAGGACTTAAGCCTCTTTCACACAGAGCTTTCACGGCGGCCACCGCGGGGTAGGGCGCAGAGGACAGGATTTGGGGGAGTACAGGCTCGTTCAGGAGCTACAGCTCCATGGTGACCGCTTCCGGGTCTACTTAAGGCTCTTCTCTGCTATTGGACGCACGGCGCCGAGGTGTCGTCACAGCGTGTTGCGGTGAAATTAAAAAAATTTCAATTCAAGCGCAGGCTGGCGGCGCGCGCCGCTCAGCTCGGAGTGGTGCGCTCTTGCGCCGCGGTAGCACATACACAATGAATGGGTTCGTCGGCGGAGGTCTGCACTTTGCGCGCTCTGTGTGAAAAGGGCTTTGTTTCCACCCTGCCCAGCAGCGGTACCGTGGCGAACGGTCCCTAAAGGCCTCTACACATGATAAGCTGTAACGCCCGGGTTCCACCGGCTGCAAACATAAGCGTCACGTCAGCGTAGCGTCGCGGCGTATTCATTTGGGCTCCACTGACTGCATACGGAAGTGACACGTAGAGAAACCAGCGGGGTTGTTTACCGTTTGCNCGCGACAAAAATAGAAGAGCATCCTAAAATAGAGAGTTGTCGCGCGGCAGACGGGGGTTGTCGCACAGCTCCAGTTGCCGGTGGAGCCGCTGTAAGTGATTAACAGGGGGGCAAGCTGCTACGGGACTCGCGCTGCAGACGTGTCGCGCCGCTGACGTGCCCTGTGGACCCCGGGCGTTAAACCGCTTTGCGCTGGCTGTCCCATTGTTTGTCTATGGAGAGGGCAGCAACGCCTGACAAAGCGGCACCGCTACCCTTGGCGTCGCGCACAATATTCATTGTGCCAACAGTGGCTTGGAAAACCGCCCATAACCGTGTCACACGGGGAAGAGGGAAGGCAGCTGGAGTTCCTCCAACATTTGCGGTTAGATTATCATCTTTTTTTTATTGACAAAAATATAGGCTGCTTCGGCTAATTTTTTTATGCGCACGTGCCCCTAAATATTTTTTACAGTTCGCACTTTTTTTATGCGCACGTGCCCCTAAATATTTTTTACAGTTCGCACACACCTATTTTTAGTCGCAGATGCGAGTGAAACGCTCGCACTGTCGAGCCCTGTTATGTATGAGTTGTGTGAGAGTTTGTAAATGGCCATGTCATATTCTTGCTGTTTTTAAATGCGCACCCACCTTTATTTAAATTTATCAAGAATTTTCTCCATTTTTGGATTTTTACTGTGGAGGCACAGGAGAAAAACTGTTTTATTCACGAATTCAATGTAACACAGAGTGAGTAACTAATATACAAATAATCATTTTGTGGGTGTAGTATTCCTTTAAGAACAATAAAAAATATTGTAACTGTAAACCCAACCCTCCCAGGACTTTACACTGTTTTCTTCCATTGTGTATTTTATCGATGATTCTGATTGGTCTTGAAGTATCCTCTGAAAGTCTTTTTTTTCTCCTCCCATCAGTCGGACGTACAGTAGAAGTAATTCCAGGAGTCGTTCATATACTCGCCGTCGGAGATCCAGGTCTGTAAACTGTTTAATGCACTAACAGACACTCACACAGTGAAATGTTTAAATGTTCATGTGAGGGGTCACTGAGCTCCCTTAAGATACAAACACAATTAGCATCCACTATGATCAGAATGAAAAACTATGATCTAAATTTATGCTAATCACAATTGAATTAGGAATCAGGTGTGGACTGCTGCTGTGTTAATTGATAGTTTGAAAGGATATTTATACACCTGCCAGTTCTCACAAATGATTATGGCGTTTTTAGAAACAGTTTATATGATGTCATGCAAATAATTGAGACTGAGTATCACACATCAAGCAGAAAGACACTTTTGTGTGAAGACATTAGAGATAAAAACAAGTAGGTGAATATTCAATTATTCTGTTGACTATTTTGATAAATATTATTTCAAGCAGAGTAAAGATTTGCTTTTCTTTGTTTTGTGTTATAGTGAAATGAATTTCCTCTGGGTATCTCAGATAAAATCAGCTATTAAAAGACACCACCTCGGGCTTTAGGAAATTGTGTTGAACATTGTTTGTGATATTTATAGACCAAAACAAAAATCTATTCATCAAGAAAATAATCAGCAGATTAATGAATAATTTAAATAATCGGTGGTCGCAGCCTTAGAAGACATCAGTCCTATCTTTGGTCATTAATTATCTGCAGTTGCATGAAGCAGGAATAACCGATCAATCTTTTTCACTGTGCACACAGTGTATTTGTAATAAACTCAGTCTGTGTGAATCGGACACCATTCTGGAGATATCCTTAAAACGTCATCTCTGTATGTTCACGCAGGTCGGACTCCTACGACAGCTATTCCAGTCGGAGTCGGAGTGTGAGCAGGAGACGAGGGCGCAGGCGAAGTGACAGCTACAGGAGCTCGGACCGCCGATCCCGGTAAGACGCTTTTCCCACTGGTGAACGCTGAGAGACATCAACGAGGTGGCAGGTCTCACATCAGCCTTCCTTTTCTCTTTTCCTTCCTGTGGCGAAAGATTAGATTGGGGTTTAACCGTGAGGCTCTGATCAGACAGAGAGCTTTTTAGAGTTTGCAAAATGCGAAGTGCAAAAACATGAGCTACTCAGCAACACAAAATGGGCGAGCAAAAAGCTTTACTCATTGAAAACTATTTCAAAAAGCCGCCCCAGGCTGCTTAAAGGCGCTCTGTCTGATCAGGGCCTAAGATACATTCCGCCTTCAGCCAAGTGTTGGTATCCAATTCATGCCTGCTACATAAAATGTCGTCGTAATCTCTCTTTCGCAGGTCGTACCGCTCCTCCAGCCGCAGTTCTTCCAGGCGCAGAAGTCACAGTCGCAGCAGTCGGTACAGCTGAGGCCTCGGGCAGGCTGTTTGGTCCGAGTCTGTTGAGAGGGAACAAAACCACAAAGTCTGGACACTGTGCGCAAACTATAGCACTAACTGTTATTATTACACATCAGCAACTAAAGCTCCAAGAGGAAAGGTTGTTTCAATACTGTACCGTGTGACAGTCTTTGAGGAAATAAATGTTATCGACATAAATGAACCACTTTACAAGCTCAGACAAAGAAAGCTCTTCTGTTAGAGTCTGTCACAGCTGAGAAAACAGCCTGGAGGCATAACAACGGTTTCTCTGTGATAAATAATGTGAGAAATAAGCTGTATATATTTTATATGACTGTATATTTGTGTATCCATTTTCTACTTCTGTTTTTTCTACACTGAAATGTGTTTGGGAACTTAGCGGGCTTAGGTTGAGGTTATGCCTTAAATTCAGTTTTTGGTTTCTCTGCTGGGGAAAAATAACTTTCATTTTCGCAGTTTGAAGCTGTAATTTGTCTGTTCGATGGGTTTGTTACTGTTTCATGAATGTTCAAAGCTGTACTCAGTAACAAGTATGTCTGATGTCGATTTATTCAAACAGTTAGGACGGTTTACACTTAATAAACCCTACAGCCTCTTAAGCCTCTGTTTCTCCTCACATGCACACACAGTAGGTCATCATACAGAGATGTTGGCTTACGGAGTTGGAGAAAATGTACCTCAACAATGGCGCCATCTACCTTTCAATTCAGAACTGCAGCTTGTGTGAGATTAATCCACTGACCTGCTCTACACTATCTTCATCCTGCCTGATTAAAGTCTATTTATTATACTCATGTCAAACTCTATAAATGGACTGACAAAATTGTAATTGTAGTTTGTTCTTATAGAATCATTTTTCCTATTAAATGTCATGTAATTAGAAGAATTAGATTAATGCACAACTATAGTTTCACCTCATTGGAAAAAGAAAAAAGGAAGCAAAGACTTCATTAAATTATTCATCCCACTTACAACTAATTGAAACTTTGGTTCCTTCTTCTCTCATACGTGTGCACACTTTATACTTAACACTTAAAACTGCTGGTGTGTGAGCTCCTGTCTCTCAGGAGCTTTTGTGAGCTGCATGCTACAAACCATCAGATACACATCCTTTTGAATTGCTACAGTGACTGTCCATTTTTTATCTGCGAGCAGGAGCACAGGCACTGAATACATCTGCTGCTCAGGCCTGTTTGGTATGGATGGCTCCCACACAGTTCATACAAGCATGCTGTTTTATTGCAGAATACATCACACACTGCACACGTGGGTAAAATAAATTGATGCTGACAGGGAGGTTATAAAGTTGGGGTTTTTTTTACATATTTTAGTGTCCAAAATATTTCACAAGTTATTGGGGGACTTTTGTTCAATGCTAAAGTCTGAATTTAACCTAAAAAGAAAAGAAAAAACCTAAAGCAGTAGTTCCTAATGTTAGAAAGACTAATATGATAGATCAAAAGATGATGAATGGTATAAGGGAAAATATATTTTAGCTTCTAATTAAAGGTAGATTTCTTCTTACATTTGTCAGTTTTTTAATTTTTTGTAAAATTCATACTTAAACCTCTTTGCACGGGTGGATCATTAGACAATGGGTCCCTGGGCACAGATATGCAAAAGGCCCCACCACCTCTCCTACATGGTAGCAAGACACAGATTTTGTGGTGGTTTTGCCTCTTTGAGAGGTAATTTCTTTGTCTTTTTGTAGTTTTGTTTCTATTTGTGGTTGTTTTTGCCACTTTTTGTAGTTGTATTGTGTTTCTTTGCATCTATTTATGGTGACTTTAGCCCCATTTCCACCAAACACTTTCGGTATGGTACCTCTGGAACCAAAAGTAACCCTTCAGACATGGTACCTAGACCCTAGGTTTGTTTAGTGTTTCAACCGCAATCAGTACCCTTAAATGTGGGCGAGGTTGTTGTCACTCACTGCTCCGTCCAGCACTCACTGTATTTCCTCATTACTGGTGACACAGATGGAAGTCTGCACCTCGTTTATCGTCCACAGAACGAGGCTGCACGCCAACATTTTCAGACCAAAATAAAACAGGCTGCAGTGAGAGTCTCTCTCCATGGGATATTTAGAAATAGCAGGTTTGTGCATTTAGTCCTTCTCAGGCAAGCTCAGGGGTTCAGTGTTGTCGTAGCCCTCAGGAACAACACTCTGTGACGCTTTTTTTTTTTTCTCAGAGTGAGGATTAGAATATATGCAGTCCACATAATCCACTCATTACTAAAAGCATATGTCATCCAAGAAGACAATAAAAACTAAAGTAATGGTCAAAGTTGTCACATTGAAATTTAAGGTGTGTTGATGGATTCACCTCATCAGCTCATACATTGAGTAACTTTACAAGTTAACGTTCCACCTTAAAAGTCGCCGGCAGTCGGGCCAATTAATTAAATTATTTTTTCTCAGACTCCAGCTGCTGTGAGAACCAGCAAAACATCCTTTCATTTTATAGTTACAGTCTACTAATAAAACTCTCCACAGTATGAACAGTGGTTACATGAGCCTCAAAACCAGCCACCGCTCAGCCCCAGTCTCTTCCTGGTCGCTCAGTGTTAATCTGAGTGACATTTTGCAGGTGAAAGTCACTGGCTAATGTGTATCTTTAATTCATATGTTATTAATATGCTAGGTTATATGTAGGTGTAAGTGTATCTGAACATATGTATGTAAACTCATGTCCACACTGAGGTCATAAACTGAGACTAGTAGACACAAGTTAGAAAGGTTGTTACTCTTGCCTCACCTTTACATCACTGATGCAGGATTGGAATAATGTTGCCTTTGCAAAGTATGTCCTACAGTAACCTTTTTGTTAACAAGCAGGTGTTTAATGTGGCTCAAAAATGATTTTCAGGCTCTTTCAGGACATGGAAGTTTCATTTGAGTTCAGTGCCTCGTGTTTCAGGAGGAAAAATCATTAGCCTGCTGTCACTTTTTGGGGAAATAGATGGTTCACATTTCACACAATTTCTCTTCTCCAATTTCTCCTTGTCTGAAATGTTTAACAGCACAAGATATGAAATATTGAACACTTTCTTTGTTGGTGGAGCAATCCAAACTACACAATTACTTTGTTTACACCCCTACCCCCCGAACAAAAAAGCTTCTAAGGCGAAATGTGTTTGAAGATGTTTGTCAGTCTGGGGTTTGACGGCTCAGCTTTTCCATATCCACCCCGAGTCCTGGACATGAGGTGATGAATGGGACCTGCTCCAGGTTGCGATCAATTTTTTTCCCACCTTGTTATGAGCGTATTGACTTTTGCTCCATACAGTCTGCTCAGGAGTGAGCAATGGCAGTCGGGCCCAGGGATCCTTCAGGGGGTTCAAGGCAAAGCTGAATTACTAACTGTGCAAAGTGGGCAACGGCCCCCCGGGGCCCCAAAACTGCAGGAGGCATGGAGGCTCCAAGTTTTGTGTCAGAAAATGAATCGTTAACTATTTTAATTATTTATTGTTTATAAGTCATTTTTCAAGCATTTGTACAAACAGTATGTATTTGACAAACACTGCTTCACTTGAATACACATAAATATAAAACACAGCATTCAACCAGACAACAGAGCCAAACTATAAACACCACATATCACACTAGTGGATGCAGTGCAAACTCTTAGATAATTGATGGGCCAGATAGTGTGAGAAATGATTACGGTAATTTAATTTAACAATTTTAATAGTTTATTATAGTTTATTTGGATTAAGCATATAATTTTGTGATAGATGCTACTGACTATTTTACAAAAAAAAAAAACATGACAGAGATGGGTTTGCCTTTTTCAAGGGCATATATAGCAAATGGCACTGTTTTTGATTTAATGAGAGTTATTCTTTGAACACATATTTAAGGTGGCAACAACACATTGTTGGAGGGCCCACTCTCTCTATAGGCCCCCCAGTGCAACCAGTGTCTATATGTATGCTCCTGATGTCGAGGTCTTGTCATGCAGAAGGGCCCTGAGTTAATATCTAGCTTTGTTTTTTTGTCTTCTTTTGCATCGCTGTAGTTGTTTTTTCTGTCTTTGTGGTCATTTTGTGACTCTTTGTAGTCATTTTGTGTGTTTTTGTGGACATTTTGTGTCTCTTTGTGGACATTTTGTACCTCTTTGTGGTCATTTTGTGACTCTTTGAAGTCATTTTGTGTCTCTTTGTAGTCATTTTGGGTGTTTTTGTGGTCATTTTGTGTCTCTTTGTAGTCATTCTGTGTGTTTTTGTGGTCATTTTGTGTGTTTTTGTGGTCATTTTGTGTCTCTTTGAAGTCATTTTGTGACTCTTTGTGGTCATTTTGTGTCTCTTTGAAGTCATTTTGTGTCTCTTTGTAGTCATTTTGGGTGTTTTTGTGGTCATTTTGTGTCTCTTTGTAGTCATTCTGTGTATTTTTTGTGTTTTGTGTGGTCATTTTGTGGTCATTTTGTGTCTCTGAAGTCATTTTGTGTCTCTTTGTGGACATTTTGTGTCTCTTTGTGGACATTTTGTGTCTCTTTGTGGTCATTTTGAATCCCCTTGTCTGAGGTTATTTTGTCTGTCTTTGTAATCATTTTGTGTCTCTTCCTGAGGTTGTTTTGCTCCTTTCTATGGTTATTTTATGTGTCTTTCTAGTCATTTAGTTGCTTTGCCCCCTTCGTTGGTCATTTTGTGTCTCTTTTTGGTTGTTTTGCCTTTTTTTTGTAGTTATCATGTGTCTCATTGTGGTTATTTTGTGTCTCTCTCTGTTCAGTGTTAATTAAAGTGACATTTTACAGATGAAAGCCAGGGGGACCCTGACACTGTGGGCCTGTGCACATTAGGCCCATTCAATAATCCACCCTTGGTTTCAACACCTTTACTTTTATTTTTAAGCTTATATGGTGTATATTCATTACATTTGTGGTTTATCAAATTACCAAATACCTCATCATAGTCCAAGGGACCATGAGGAGGTTATGGTGTGAGGGTTTACACATTACATTAGGCTATTTTAATTGGAGTGTGAGATAATCATTTAAATTTGATTTCCTTTGTGTTTACATCATTTACTGTGTGCAGATAAAACATCCCTTGCGAAACCAGGAAGTATTGTGTGTAAATGAAGTTACTATGACTTATTCAACATGGGAAATAATTGAACTCTCCGACCTCTGCATCTGTCTGCGGAGTGCCCGTATGACGTCACACTGTTGCACGAGCGCACAGCCAGAGGAAGCGCACTGGGGTTTTGCGCCATATGGCTGCGTGTCCTTCCCAGTCCTCCTGCACATGCCAACAATAAAATAAATAAAAAAATCCAAGTACAGTACAAAGAAATGCGCCTGTCTCGCAACTCCACATTAAACAGTACCGTGTCCCTTTAAAACCGTCTGACAAAAAGCCCATATGATCCCCGAGCTCCAATCACCAATTCCTTCTGCAAAAGCAGCCTCTGCATTTTTGTCTGTCTGAATGCTACAGCAGCACGGGGGGAAAAAAGATTGAGGATAAGGCACAAACTGAAGAAATGTGACAATTCAACGGTCATTTTCATGGCGGAGGGAAAACTGGTGCGAAAGGAGTTATTCTGGGACTCCTTTGAGCCTCGAAACGCGGGATCAAAATGGTGAGCTACACAGCACAGCGCTGCATTTTTGTTTATTTTTTGTCCCTCTTTGATCTCTTGCAAATTTGAGCTACTTAGCAGGCCGATCAAACTTACCACACTTGTGCCTCCTTGTGTGTGTGTGTACCACCGGCTGTCACACCGTGTATTTTGTGCTTTGGATCCTGAAGTTTGTAACTTGCCGACACGGCACAAGTTGGAAATTGAAGCTGCTGAAAGAATGCAATGGCTACAATAGCTACATTGATGCAGAGAAGGAGTTAAATTCTTTCATATCAGGGCGCTCCTGCAAAAAAAAAAGGGCTCAGGTCGTGACTGGTGCGAATGTAGACAGGATGAGAGGAAGTCCTTTTCTCCAGGACAAGTTTGCAAGGCTGTGACATTCATGCATATATTAGATTCTCCTCAGATGTCACTCCTCATGTCTTCATAACTTCACTTTGTTGCAGGTGACACTCAGGCAGGACTGGGTGAAGTGTCCTAGCAAATAATCCTCGTGTCTGACAGTCAAAGCAGGACTATTTACTGTTCTGTCTGCTTCTTTTGTCTCACTTTGACACACTAATATCCCTCAGTGACCATTATTCATGAGCATTTCCAACCAGACTCCATGATGTTTTTATTCCCCCTTCATTATATGAAGATGATCCTGCACAGACAGACTGATAGAGTTATGGGAATAGAGGCAGATAGTGAGGCAGACAGTCCGCTCTGTCTCCAGGGTCATATTAGGATGCCTCATTAGGAAAGCATGTGGAGCTTGATGCAGTGGTGGAGTAATCCCAGCGCGCGTTCACATCTGGAGGCTTGGGTTAATATCTGGGTCAGGTCAGCGGGGTTAGCCCTGGTGCTCGCTGGGTGGCTTCTGGTGGGAGCAAAGAGGGAGAGAGAGGTTTGGGTATGCTTTCCTTCCCTTTTTTCGATTTGCTTTTTTTTACTTCTTCTGTGCGGGCATGAGAGTAAGCTGCAATAGACAAAATGTGCTCAGCGGATGCAGTGTGCCGGTGATCAGAGATACTGTATCTTTTGACTGTTTTGGTAAGCATGCCCCAGATAATTTCTGCAATTACTTTGTTGACAACAAAAGCGGATTAGTCCCTGCTAATTTGGTTTTTATCAATAGCCTCACCTCCATAAACTCCTTTATATTGGATGGATGGATTACTGAACAGGCCTACTGGGCACAGGCCCAGGGGCCCAAATGGTCTGAGGGTTCTTGGACCAGAGCCTCTGTGTGACGTGACTGTTCATATTTCTCGTTGGAAAGTCAATAAAACAACTATAAAGATACATAAATCACCCACAGAGAGACAGAAAACAATTGTTTTCTGTCTCTCTGTGTCTTGCATCTACTTTTACTTAAGTAAAAGTAGATGCAAATTGACTAAAGAGAGATACAAAACAACCACAAAGAGACACAAAACACATAAAAATGGATGCATGATGACTAAAAAGAGATTTAAAATGAGTAAAAATAGATGCAAAAAGATGTAAAACGACTAAAAAAGAGACATAAAACAACCATAAAGAGACATGAAATGAGTAAAAATAGATGCATAGCTACTAAACAGAGACAAAAAATGAGTAGAAATAGATGCAAAAAGATCCAAATGACTAAAAAAGAGACACAAAACAACCATAAAAAGACACAAAACAAGTAAAAATAGATGCAAAATGATCCAAAATGACTAAAAATAAATGCAAAACAACCATAAAGAAACACAAAACTAGTCAAAATTGATGCATAATGACTAAAAAGAGACACAAAACAAGTAAAAAAAGATGCAAAATGACTAATGACAGACACAAATCATCCACACATAGACACAAAATGAATAAAAATAGACGCAAAAAGATAAAGACTAAAAATAGACACAAAACAACCAGAGACACAAAATGAGTTAAAGTTTATGTATAATGACTGAAAAGAGATGCAAAACAAGTAAAAATAGATGCAAAAACATGCAAAATTACTAAAAAATAGACACAAAACAACCACAAAGAAACACAAAATGAGTAAAAATGAATGTATAATGACTGAAAGGAGACATGAAATGAGAGGAAAAAGATGCAAAGCGACTTAAAAAAAGACACAAAACAAGTGTAAAAAATGCAAAAAGATGCAATGTGAGTAACAAGAGATGCAAAACAACTAAAAAAGAGACATTAAAACATATAAAATAGATGCAAAATAAGTGACAAAAAAAGAGACCATATAGGGACACACCAACGACATGACCAATGCCTTTATGTTGCTTGCAGTGGTTTTGCAGTCATTTTGTGTGTCTTTGAATCTGTGGGTGTTGCTCCTGTACACGAGGGTTGGGGTGCCCTCTGTATATAATCCCGTATTCGAATGATTGTTTCTGTTTTTCTCTTAATTTGTAGAAATGTAAATCTGTCTGATTATACTGCACACGTTGGGCCATCTGACACTGTGTTTTCCAGCGAGCATTGTCAGGTCCTGAGTAGCTCCTTCTCTATCCTCACAGGGTGCTGTGAGTTTTACGTAACTGCCTATTCAGGGCATTCCTGCCCACCCTTGACTTTGAGGCGTCACTGTCTCTGGGTGCTGAGCGAGGAAACTGTCTTTAGTCCTTGTGACAAGTGCAGCCATTCCCCAGCCCCAGCAACAAACTCCAGCAGACATCCTCGGCCCCTGGTAGGAGGCCGCTCTCCTTGGAAACTCGGACCATACTGTAGGTGCTGCTAATTTATGCCCCTGAGATTAAGAGCAGTGGACAAGGCTGCAGAGAGCAAGGTCAAACTCTCTGAGCTTATGTAAGGTTTCTTTTGTTCTTGTGGGTTTAAACGGCACAAGTTTGTTCAAAGTAACTGGGGTTGATGTTACACTCTGAATAAATTCACATTTTTATTGTTTCTCCGCCAACATCAATGTCTTTTCATCTGGGGAAAATAGTTACTCTAATTTAACCCCTGTGGCACTTTAAAAAAAAAAAAAAAAGACTTTGAACTTCGTTATCAAAGAGACCAAACAGCTTTTTCTTTTGATACAATTTGATATGAGGATTTCTATTAGCCTTTCATTGTCAGGCATTTAAAGATATTAAGAGAGTTTGCCATCTAAAGTGTTCTTATAGCTTTTAGCTGAATTCAGGCCAGAGAGGGAGAGACTTAGGAGGAGCTTTAAAGCAGATGGGAATGAGTTTTCATGCTGTTTTCAGAGAACTGCCAAGCAGGAAAGAAGGGATCCTTGATCTGATAGTCATGGCAAATATTTGTTTCACGTTGAGTTGTACACACGGATTAATTTTTTATTTTTTTTATTTTTTTTTTGCAGGAATTACATCATTATCCATTTTGTAGCTGCTTATCTTTGTCATCAGCTACGGATGTTACGAAATAAAGATGCAGATCAGGACGAAAAATATTCTCGTTATCATCACAAAATATATTAAAATATTAATTAGGTTTTGAAAATGCTTGTTAGTTGTAGTCACATTAGATTATGTATTCATTTTTGTTCTCCATAGTTTTAGTCGATGAAAAGTTATTAACTTTAAGTCATCACTTTTAGTCAAAACGTGTTCTCTCTGTAAACTAATTCAGTTAGGTCAATACCGATATCCTAAACAAAAAAAAAAGAAGATAAATGGACTGTGGTTGTATAGCTGAGGCTACAATACATGGTGTCTACTGCTTCTCAGTATGCATTCACATACTCTCACACACCAATGGAACAGCCATCGTCTTCATGGGGTTGAGTATCTTGCCCAAGGATGCTTCAACATGTGGGCTTGAGGAGGGCTTGAGGATCGAGTTGCTGATCTTCCGATTGGTGGACGACCTGCTTTATCTCTGAGCCACGGCCGCACCATAGCCGACTACCTTTGTAATATTGACTTAACATTAGCAAATTGATATGCATAGCTAACATCAGGACTTATTATTTAATGTTACATTTAGCTAACTTACGGTGGCATAAACAGGTTGGTCGTTTTCTTCCCACCTAATTTATAGCTCTCTCCATATACTGTTACTAGGGGTGGGAATCACCAGAGGCTCCACAATATAATGTCACAATATTTTAGTCATGATACAATATTATTGCGATTTTTAAACGTGTTGAGATAGCCTCATTCATTCATTTTCCGTAGCTGCTTATGCTGTTATACCAAACTCTTTTTAGATTGAGGCCATCGTGTTGTTGCCTTTAACTCGCTGTCAGTTTGGGACATCATCACCAGCATGGCTCGGATTCTAGAAATCGGATCACATCCCCCTAACTGATTTAACTGATAGCAGTTTTGACATACAGACTAGACGCACAACTGGGGGAAAATATCATGCAATCTGAATGTTGGATAGCCAGCCAGTAACATTTTAGTCCCGTCTTGTCTCGTCAACAAAAACTACAGAGAGGCCTACATTTCCTCATAGTTTTTATTATCAAAGATCTATTTTTAGCTCGTCCTAGTCAAGGAAAAATGGTCGCTCACGAACATTTTTCGTTATAGTTTCGTGAACGAAATTAACACCATTGAGAACTACACTTATTCCATATCTTACAGAATTTTATGTGAGAAGATGGGCACCACTCTCATAACTGCACATTAAGCTACAGCTAGCAGCTAGTTAGCTTAGCATAAAGACTGGAAATGGGGAAACAGCTATCCTGGCTTAGTTCAAAGGTAAAAAAAAATATGGTGACCAACAAGTGTAAAGCTCACTAATAAAGCACTTTATATCACTTTATTTAAGGCATCCAAAAACCAAACTATTTGCTGTGTTACGGGGGTTATGTGTCAGACAATTTCTTCAGGAAGTTGCTGCTCCTCGCCAAGAGTGCTACAACCGGATCTTAGGCTGCAACAATGGCAGACGAGAAGAGTGTACAAGCCGTTAAAAGCTTATCCATTTACAAAATAACAATAAAAAGCCAAATAAATGTGAAAGGCAGTAATCAAACATGTCTGCATGTGTGGACATGTCAATAGAAAACAAAAAGAACAGCAGCTACGCTGTGGGGGAAGAGGGAGCTTCTGTTGGAAGGTGGTGAGCTTTTATATCCTGAAGCACACCGGGCCCAGGTGTGGCCCCTGAGGTTAATGACGACTGTTTGACCTGCATCCTGTAACAGAGAGATCAGCCAGGAAAACAGGCACACCTATTGGAGCCGAGGATTTGTCACATAACCTATCGTAAAACAGTGTATTGAAGTAGTAGTAGGGAGAGTTTGTTACCACTAAAGAAGCTAGCTGTTTCCCCCTGTTTCTAGTCTTTGTGCTAAGCTAAGCTAAGCTAAGCTAACCGCTTGTTGGCTCCATACTCAGTGCACAGTTATGAGAGTGATACCAATCTTTTTGTCCAACTCTCCACCAGAAAGCAAGATAAAATCATTCCCCAAATTGTCGAACTATTCCTTTAAGCTCATGCTCATTCTTTCTCTATCGTCCATTGATTGGTTGCAGCTATAGAAAGCCGATGCTCCTCCTCTACCTCTTTTTCCTCTTCGTCCTCTCTGACCTTCTCATCAAACATATCAACTGCCTCCACACACACACACACACACACACACACACACACACACACAGAAAGAGTATTGCCACACCGGAGAGATTCCTGTGATAAGGAGCTCTTTAGAGTCTTGTGTTAGCCTCTTCTCTCTGTGTGTCATGCTATGAAAGGGATAATGAAGATATCACAGTTTCATCCCGTGTAATTGCCTTCGGGTATGTCTGCACCTGCTCGCTGCTCCACATCACAATGATCTTTTGTCTCTAATACATCACTTCAAAGGTGCATCTTTCGCTCTTTGTGTCGTATATTTGGACAAATCAGATTTGGTCCCTCCGCTGACTTGATTTTGTCTGACGTACAACTGTTGTTATATCTCTGCTTGTACAACCCTCCACACTTTATTGTGCCACAGGTATTTGGCGTCACATCTCTGTGCTTTACTGATGAATGCATGCACAGCAGGCGAGTGTGTGCGCCTGCCGTTGTGCACATGCGTGTGCGTCGCTGGCTTGGGAACAGTGTGTTATGACTCCAGCAGAGCGGTGGTGTGTGAAGCGTTGTAACATGTGTGTGTGTGTGAGGAGGAGATGCCAGCACCACGGGCCTCTCTCTTGGCCAGGCTTCCTGACTCAGCGCTTCCTCTCCCAGCTCATTGGCCCAGACACAAACTTCCTGGCAGAGCTTCAGTGCGGACGCTCTAACCTCATCGCTGCCCCACACCCGCCTCCAGGCAGCTCCTTTGATTATCCAACTGCTCGTCAGAGTCGTCTCATCTCCAGACGACCGCCGGTTGATGTCTTCTTTCAACATCACTTCTGATTGGGCGTCACACACTCTCACACACACTGGTCCCCAGCTTTACCCAACTGATAAAACACACTGTTGTCCAGCACATTCAAAGGACGAGCCGGGGAAAAGGACTTTGCAAATCATGCAGCCGAGGCAATCCTGCTCACGTTGTCAAATTTTAATGTACTGTGCGTCGCCAAGATGCTGCTCATGCTGTTCTCATCCTTATTTTTGTTTGTGCATCCCAATTTCATGCTCGGGTAAACGCGTATCAGTTGTAGATTGACTTGTCACCTGTGGTTGCATTAACATATAGATGGAAATGTATTTAAAACTAATGGTGAAAGCTGGTGGAGAGCTGCACCAGGGCACGGCTGGGGCAAGTCCAAACTGCCAGATTAGGACAGGGAAAAGCCTACAGTGTGGAGGGGGAGATTGGATGTCTAGGATTAGAGCAGCACTAATGCAGATAATATTGTCTTTATTAATTGCAGCCAGCAGTGAATGCTGTGGTTAAGAAAGTGAAATGTTTTAATGGGCTGAGGGGAATAAAATAATTAGCTAAAGTAGTGGAAAGAGGAAACTGAATAACCAGCAGCTCATTTTAAAGTAATTTAGGATTTGCCTTTTGCTGTACCTGAAATTGTCCTGCTGTACATTTCACCTGGAATCTCATTCAGTTTTTATAAGGAAGTTCAATTTGTCATATAGAGTTCATTTGACTTGTTCTCTTTTTCACCCTGGAAAATGTCTTCATCAGTAACAATAATAATAAGTAACAATAAGAATGTTTTGGTGTAAGATGCAGTGTTGGAGATATCAGCTGTAGAGATGTCTGCCTTCTCTCAAATATCATGGAACTAGATGGCACTCTGCTTGTGGTGCTCACAGTGCCCAAAAAATACATTTGAAAAAACTCAACAGCAGTGTCTCTCTCCAGAAGTCATGACCCGGTTACTCAAGATAATCCACAGACCTTGTTGTAAGCAGTTTCATGTAGGAACTATTTTCTGTCTACCGACCTACACCTGCCACATCATCGAGCAGAAAGCAGCTGCATCCGCTGCTAACTCTCCTAGCACCACTGAGCTAGCTAACGTTACAGCTCAGCCAAGGAGGATGCTTGATGTTTACATCTTGTGCTGTCACAAGCACAAACCTTTCATGCATGAGTAGATGCACACTTCCTTCTGTGCGGTGATATGAATGTAGTTCAGTTGAAAGAAAATAGTTCCCACGTAAAACTGCTAGCGACAAGATCTGTGGATTATCTTGAGTAACTGGGTCATGATTTCTGGAAGGAAGGCAGATATCTCCAACACTCTGTAAGTGACATCGAAACAGTCTAGATCAGGGGTCTTCAATGTTTTTCAGGCCAAGGACCCCTGAAAGAGACACAGCAGGGACCCCCTACTACATATACTGTCTAAAATTGGACTAGAGATAATTTTCTGAATATTTTTTGGTCTTCTCTTGTTTCTGACTGCCTGTTGCTGTTAAGTCAGCATGGCTAGGTGCTTTAAGGCCTTTGCACACTGAGTCATTTTTCTCAGGTGTGTTGTTTTAATCCGTCATCCGAAAAAAAAATATTTACGCAGAGAAACCTAATTGATGCTGCTCTGTTCTGTTCCTGGGGGGGTCTTCCCTGCATTAGGCTTTCCATGTAGGCGCATGGAAGGGCAGGGAGGTGTGCTCTGTCTGCCTCAGGCTTTCCTCGTTTGCACAAGAGGTTTGCTCTCCCTGCCTTAGGCTTCCCACGTAGGTGGGTGGAAGAGGCTTTCTGCGTAGGCCCAAGGAAAGGCAGAGAGGCCCCAGAACAGAGCCATACCGCCAAATATAATACTGCAAATGGAAATAAAGTTTTCTTTGACTAAAGTGTTCCTGATTAAACTTAAGTTAAATCATCAAGAGGTGATTTGGTGGCCCTACTACAGTAACTCTGATGTCCCCCTAGGGGTCAAAGACCCCCTGTTGAAGACCCAGGATCTAGACTGATACATTGCACTACAGTGAAGAGATATGATTTCTGGTTGAACTGTCCCTTTAAAGGGGCACTCCTGTGATTTAGTGCTGCTCTTCTATAGCGTTTGGCGATGACCTCTCCGTAACCTTAAATCAGCTATAGTCAATAATTTTGTAACAACAATGGATTGAATAATTGTGTAATGTGAATGGGGTCGCTCCTACTGATGAACACAGAGCATTATCTGAATCATTGTTTTGGATACTTGTTTTGATTTTTTTAGGCCGGAATTTTACTGTTTTGGTTCACTCTCATCTGTTTTATCATAGCGTAGTTTTCAGCAGGAAGCTGTTTTCAGCCACAAAGCACTAAAAACCCACTTTACACTACCAGCAGACCACTAAACTTAGATTTAGATTTAGATATCCCAGAGTCTCATAATTTTGATGATTTATGATGGTTGAGTTTCCACCAATCTGCATCACATGCACCACTAATTTCCTGGATTATATAATCCCATAGCCTCATATCACAAGGTGTAACTATCCTCCCTAATACCGTTATTATCCGATAAACATTGCCATCCCAGTGAGTATTAAACTCTACTTTAATGTGCCTGTGCATGTGACTGTGCCATGTGTGACCTCGGCAGTGAGCATGCTGCCACCCGCCGCTGTGGCTCCCCCCTTTAGTCATGAACATTGATTTTTATTAGCATTTTTTATCATAGTGCTGTAATGATCGCCGCAGGGCTTGTTAAAAGTGAGACCTTGTCACTTGTGCTATTACCAATCTGGCTCGTCTATGCGAGAGCAACACGTTTGATAACGGCATAATGTGAATCCAGGCACATTCAGATCCTCTCTTTGCTTGCATCAGCAGTGTCATCATCATCACACACATGCCAGAATTCTTTATTTTCTGTTTACTGACGTGGGCACAAATGCATGATTATGATGCAGGTGCACATGCATGGACGGTCAGGGTTGCAGACGTGTGGGTGGATGTGCTCGTGCATCTACTGTATATGCTTCTTCTACCTCAAGGTCAGCGCTGGGTCTCTGTGCTGATTGGATTTAGAGAGGAGAGGAGGGAGTGCTGCAGACAGAGGAGAAATCTTCCACTAGACACATGGACGGATTATGAGACAACAGCACAGACATATAAAAGGCCCCCCCCCCACCCCTCTTACATTGGAGCGAGACACCCAGACTACAAGGTTGCTTTGTATCTTGTGGTAGTTTTGCGTGTCTTTGTAGTTGTTTTGCATCTTGTGGTCATTTTGTGTGTCTTTGTAGACATTTTGCCCTGCTCTGTGGTTGATTTGCATCTTTGTTAAGTCATTTTGTCTCTCTGTGGTTATTTTGCGTTTTTTTAAGTGATTTTGCATCTCTTTGTGGTGATTTTGTCTCCCTTTGTGAATGTTTTGCATCTATGTGGCAATTTTGCATCTTCTTGCAGTCATTTTGCATCTCTTTGTAGTTGTATGGTGTCTCTTTGTCGTCCTTTTTATCCCTTTGTGGTTTCTTTGTGGTCATTTTGTCTCCCTTTGAGGTTGTGCGTCTCTCTGTGGCCGTTTTCGTCTTTTTGGAGCCATTTTGCATCTTTTTGTGGGTGTTTTACTGCTCTTTGTGATTATTTTGTCTCTCTTTGTAATTTTTTTGCACCTATGTGGCAATTTGTGTCTTTTTGCAGTCATTTTGCATCTCTTTGTGGTTGTATGGCGTCTCCTTGTCGTCCTTTTTCTCCCTTTGTGTTTTTTTTTTTTTGTCGTCATTTTGTCTCCCTTTGAGGTTGTTTTGCATCTATTTGGAGCCGTTTTCGTCCTTTTGAAGTCATTTTGCATCCCTTTGTGGTTGTTTTGTGTCTTTTTGTGGCCATTTTGCATCTTTTTGCAGTCATTTCACATTTCTTTATGGTTGTTTTGCATATCTGTTTGTGATTATGTTCCCCTTTATGGCGCTTTTGTGACTCTTTTAGCATCCTTTTGTGGTCGTTTTGCAACAATTTGTAGTCGTGTATATTTTTGTGGCCATTTTGCATCTTTTTATGGGTGTTTTGCCTCTTTTTGTAGTTGTTTTCCCCCTTTTTTTGTTTTTTTGCACTCCGTTGTGGCCCTTTTGAGTCTTTTTGCATCTTTTCATGGTCGTTTTATGTCAGTTTGGAGCCGTTTTGCTTGTATTTGTGGCCATTCTATGTTTCTTTGTGGCCATTTTGCATCTCTTTGTCATTTGATTTGCCTCAACAAAAAATGTTGACAGTGGTTCTACAGTATATGGAGGCCCTGGCCCAGGGGACCTGTGAGACTTTGGGCCCCTGGGCTTGTACCCAATAGGCCTGTTCAGTAATCCATGACTAGACATAAACACAGAAAGCAGGGAGACAACTTGGCAGACTGCTTTCTGTCACTGCCAGTCTTTCTCAGCCTGTATCCTAGACCAGATAACACCTCGAGGATTAAGCCACGATTCTCACCCAGAGAATCAGAATTCACTCCTCTGGCTCAGCTTCTCTGGGACTAAACCTGTCTGTCGTTTGGCGTCAGCAGCAGGGAAGGTCTGGTGAGCACACAGAGGACACAGTGTCAGTCATTACCCTGATGACTTTTTAATGGCTGTCTGATTGGACTCCGCCAGAAATGACATGCCCTTGTCCCGTTCTGTTTGGTTGTGTTTACGCGTGACCTGATCCATATCCCGCCACGTAAAAGTGCTCTGACGTTACTGTGAGGCCAAACTAGCTGATGTAACTGGGTGATCTCTTTGTGGAGAGTTTGTATTCGGGCCTGTCATGCTTTGCTCTCATCTGCACTGATGATGACTCAGGGATCTGTGTGTGTGTGTATCTGTGTGTGTGCTGCTCTCCTACCATCTCCATGCCAGTGAGTGAGATGAGGCCTGACACGGTGCCCACTCTCCTTCCTCCGGGTGTCAGTCACGTCGAGCCCTGCGCCGGGCCCCTCAGCAGGAGGCCTCGCTGTGTACAGGGCTGCTGAGTGTGCTCTTTACTGTAGGTTGAAGTGCTCCGTGGGTGGAAGTGCCCCCGACCCCCCCCACCCACCTCCCCGCTGGGTGACAAGAGGGACTGAGGCATGAGATCATGGGATTGCTGTCTTCACGACTGTGGATGGTTGGGTGATCTGTTTTTGGTCCCGATGGTCATTTCCAAGTAGAGTGACTTCACTGTGCATATGGACAGTTTGACATTTCGCTGGTAGCAAGTTGCACTCGTTTGTGCAGTGATTTAATGAGCATTTTGTGGTCTGAATTAGATTTGTAGTAGACGGACTGAACTGAGAGAACTGCTTTGCATCAACAAATGAATTAGATAAACACACTGTTTCAATGCTGTAAAAGAAAGATAAGGCTACTTTTCACTATTGAATTTAGTGTTAAAACAGTTCATGGACAAGAAATAAATCAACAAAAATTTTGATAATTGCACAGAAGTCATAATTTTCTGGTTGCAGTTTCTACAAATAGAATATTTGCTGCTTTTTCTTCCTGCTTAAAATCAGAGTTAATTGAATATTATTCAGTTTGGGGCTGTTGGTTGTGCTAAATCAGATAAAACATCAACAGATAATAATACAGTAATTAAAATAATCATCTGTAATTTATTAAACAAAATGAGGTCTGAAATACACTCAGAAATGCAAACAGATGAGTCCAGTCTTGACTAAAGGTACACATTTTTTCTCTCACCTATAGTGCTATTTATCAGTCTAGATTGTTTTGGTGTGAGTTGCTGAGTGTTGGAGATATCAGCTAGAGTGATGTTTGTGTTCTCTTGAATATAATGGAACTAGGTGGCACTCGGCTTGTGGTGCTCAAAGCGCCAACGAAATACAATTGGAAAAACTCGACAGCAATGTCCCTTTCTAGAAATCATGACCCAATAACTCAAGATAATCCACAGACCTTGTTGTGAGCAGTTTTATGTAGGGACTATTTTCTTTCTACACCCTTCAACCGTATCACCACACAGAGGGAAGCGTGCAACCACTCATGGACGAGAGCATTGTGCTCATGACAGCAAACATAATGGCGTCCTCTTTGTCTGAGCTGTAACGTTAGCTAGCTCAGTGGTGCTAGGTGAGCTAGCAGTAGATGTATGCTTCCTTCTCTGCAGTGATATGGTTTAGGCAACATGGTGGACATCATTATGTAAATATCAATTTAAATTACAATGCAGTAAATTTATGCAGAATCACACATGAAATGATCTAAATGACATTTGAAGCAATTAAATATATTTTGTGCAATATATGACACCAGACATTCCATATGTGTATGGGAACAACTTCAGTAAATTCTTACTCAAAGTTGTTGGTCAGAGTCTATAATTTAGACACTAGTGACGCAAGAAAAATTATATAATTGCAATTAGAATACAGAAAAATTAACAGACAATAATACCGTAAAACTTCAATTAAAAGCCCAGTTCCTTTTACTAACCTGGTGTGGCTACACATTTTGACAAATAAAGGCCTGTCTCAATTAGAAGCTTGGTCTGGTTGCCAAACAGTTTTTTGTTTTTTATACAAGATCTTTGGATGTATAACACCAAGTTGTTCGCTATCTCAAATTATGTGTCCATCCCTCGATTACCCTGTAAGATATTCATATTCCTTTAGTCCATAAGGGTCCTCAGATCAAAAGAATCAAAAGGATTTTTCATAAATATTAATCCAAGTTGTAAGTATTGTTTTGACAGAATAAAATGGTGTTGTGTTGGTATGCCAGGTGACGTCTGTTGGAGCACGATCACATGAATGATTCATAACTGATACATTATCTGAAGCCTACTTTTTATACAAGTAATATTCATACTAGTTTAAATAAACAATTTGATTGTGTTTCCCATCTTTTGCTATCCCAAATATAGGCCTGTTGATTTCAGTGATTAAAGCAATAGCCCGGGCTACTGATTAAAGTTGTACGGTATTCAGTTATCTCTGATACAGGTGTTTATTTTCAGTCCTACTTGAATATGTTCTGTCTTCTCAGATACTTTTCTATTTAGATATGTATATTAATATGAGCCACTGCACTCAAACTTTGTGGTGAGTAATCCACAATTCAGACTGTTAAAGTAATTTGGAAGGTATACATAACTTACAACGACGCAGAAAAATACAGTGATATTATTATTATTTTTTATTTTTTTGTCTGTATCACCCACATATGTTTGCTTAAAAAGATGAAGAAGGTGACGTGAGAGGACACTGAGTTCAGTCTGAGCAGTCTGTTGGCAGGCAGAGAGAAAGCTTTAACCCCCGCAGTGTTTTCCCCCCGGGACTCCCTCCTGCCTGAATACAACCTGCCCTCCCTCGCACTATTGATGTGTCCATGACTCTGTGCTGTGCTCTGACATTGGCCCCCGCTAATGGCTCAGTCTGTTCACCGCAAACAAGCCAGTCAAGGTAGATGTTGTTTGGTTCCCTGCTCATACATCTGCTGTCTTGCCTGGTGGGTGCAAAATAGAAGCAGAATAACATATAAGGGAACCGTTAGCAAGAGAAAACACTGGAAAAGGATGAAAATTTAAGACTTTGTTTCATTTTACAGCTGTCTAAGATTTACATGCGCTGCTCTTACAGGTGGCCTCACAGTCAGTGTCAACTGCATTATAGTGATCAGATAAGGGAACTTTTAAAATAGTAGCTCTGCAGAGGTCACAGTACACATCACCAGTCTGTAGCCGCACAGTGACGGAGATGCAGACTTTACAGAGTAGTAAATCCACATGAGCCATCCAGTGAAAAGGTGTGGGGGAGAAAAGGGCATTCTCACCAGTGAAAGTCAAATTAGAAAGAGGGATTTCATTCTCTGACTCGGCTCCGTCTGGCTCAGGTCCACAAGTCAGGCCTCTGCCAAGTGCATACCACGGACCCTGACATGGCCGAGCTGGGTGAGGATCCACCAGTTAGTTCTGTATCACAAGCTTTGACTGACACATTGACTGTGAGCTTGACTTGCACCACTTAGTCTGACCATCGCTGAAAAGCAACAGCTATTCAACGGCAATAATTATGAACCTTTTTCCTCTTCTCATGGATGATGCAGCCTCCTCTTGGGCCAAGCAGTAATCCTGTGCATCATCCATCACAGCTCCATCAAAACTGGATTAGTGGTAAAGTAGTCTCAAAGTTTGAAACTCTGCATTTTAATTAAAGCATTGCCATCAGGCTGATCAGGGAAGTGTTTTTTAAATGCCTGATTATCTTCCCAAAATGCATCAGCCCTCCAAATTGGGCAACGATGATGCCTGACGCATACTTGAGTGAAACCCCATTAGAGCAGTTAAACAATGGATAGATTTGGTTTTGTCAGTTGTGACCTTTCGGAGTTGGTAATTGTGATGTTCAATTAGAGCGCATTCATCAGGCCAATTAGTATAATTCTGAATAGGAAAGAAAAGCAATGAAAATGCACAAATTTGATCAGGTTGGATCAGTGATTACATCTGCTGTTGAAGACCATGTCACATAATAGAAAGTTCTACAACAGCTACTTAATAGACTGAAACACAATGTTTGTTTACAGTAACTTTTGAGTAGAAAATCCCCTCCTCACGTACATAAAATGAAACGGTGTTGAGCAAATGCTGCCTCAGTTGGTTGGTTTTTAGCCACCTATAAAGGACCCACCTAAAAATAATCAATATCAATTTAAGTGTACGCTTTTATTTAGAATATTTTCACCTCTTTACCTTGCCATCAGACAGTCCAGGGCTGCCCCCGACTAAGAATTTTCCTAGTCGACCAACAGTTGTCATTTAGGGCCATTAGTCGAGTAGTCGCCTGCATGTTTACGATATTAATTTAATTCTTAAATTATATATTTCTGGCAGGGCCACAATAGTTTGCGTGCAAGGTGTGAGACAGAATAGTATCAGTAACATTGTTAACACTGTGCTACATTACAGAGAAATGCAAAACCGTACTAATGAACCTTCATTAATATAGGCCTATATTTTATCTACAAGTGCACGTCACACACTGAGCGAGCCGCCTGTTCCTTTGTCTGTCCTTTCAAATTAAATTCCCACATGGTCCAGTCATATAGGTTTTGATTTATTCTGCAGTTCAAAACAATTGCCTTGTTGTGAGATTTTTCAGTGATTTAACAATTTGGTTAGTGGTGTGTTAAAAACTGCAATACAGCATGATCAAGGGCGTAGGTTTCCTTTGAAAATTCGGGGGACACATATGAAATGGAGGATTTAGGGTCCTCCCCGAAAAGTTGAGCATCAAACACTTAATTTTTCTGCATTCTTCTGAATTTGTATGCATCTCTTTTTTCCTTTTCTGTTATAATCTATGGTGAAAATTTCTTTAATTTCATCAAAATAGAAGCCCTCTGCAAATTTCTTATTTTCATTTGGGGGGACCCATGTTCTAAATATTCAGGGGGATGTGTCCCCTTTGTCTCCCCAGAAATCTACACCTATGAGTGTGAAGACAATTATTTGGCATGCTGTTTTTCATGTTGCACTTATCTACAAGCAGAACTGTCACGTTCTATAACATGTAAAGGTCACAGTAAAATTTTGACAGTTAAATAAATAGCATTGTTATTGGATTAAAAGACATCAACCTTGAGAGTCGCCGCGTGCAACAGGCCCTTTGTGGCCTCCACAATGCAAGAAGATCCCCTTGCATGTTGTGTTTGGCAGATTAAATGAGTGTGGAAAGGGAGCTTTGATTGAAGCCCGTTTAAATGACACCTCTTGTTGGGTGCGTCAGTAATCCCCCCACTGCGTGTTTGTCACGGTCAGGCCAGATATGAATAATGTATTGGGAGGCATCTGACTGAGAGGCTGGTTAAAGGTGGCGCTCCCTCTAATGACAGCAAACAAGCGCGCTCCCTGACATTTCCATGGAAAGGTGGGGAGGCGGGGAGAAAAGGGGGTGAGAGATAATGACAGACAAAGATCGAGGGAGCTGGATGCGGTCTTTAATTGCAAAGTACTCACTCAATTTGTTTGGCTGGAGTACTGTATGTGATGAAAAGTGACAAGATGGCTTCGTCTTTATTGTGTGTTGTAACAGATGCGGCAGCTGCATGGTAACAAGTATCTGCTTTTGGATTGCATAGTTATAAAGCATCTGTCTGGATGACAATAATGCAGTCATTCACTGTCATTCAGCAGTAAATGAATGATTGCTGTGTTCATGCCTTAATTGTGACCATGTGATTGACCATTTTAACACATTTTTGCATGCACGTGAGTGATATGTAGTGTCACAGTTTCAGCCAATCAGAGAATAAAGTGGTTCCCATTTGATTGTTTTTTTGTCTCCAATCTGATTGTTAGCAGGATAATCAATTACTTGGATAGTAAGGAAGCACTTTCAGAGTGTACACTGAAAACACATCAAGCAGCAGCAAAGTGCGACCTGCAATGAGCTCACATGCCATGTCTATGGAAAGCTGGGGTGGCAACTCTAAGCTTACCGAGCTAAGGCTGTTTGATTCTGCGACAAAGTGCAGCCAAACTAAGTTGGTAATAATTTAAAGGTATACCATGCAAAATTGTCAGTCAGTTTGTAAACACACTCCCCAGCAAAAGTGACAGTAAAAGTTAAGCCCCAGATTCGGGGCAATCTCACTCCGCTAGCTTCTCACGACAGCAACGTTAGCTCCTCTGTTTCATAAATATTTGACTGAAAAACATGCACGTAGGCTGAAATTCAACTGTGCCATTCAATAGAGAGAGACAGTGACTTAAACCAGTGGTGAATAAGAAATATAATGACGTTACATGTAATTTGTTAGGCTGCGAGTAGAGGAAAAATGTCCGCTAGCCGCTAGGCTAATTCATGCAATGTAATCATGCTTAAGCTAACGTGCTGAATTTGATAATTTGTCAACTTTTGTTAATGTTAGTCCGTGTTTTATGGCTGTTTGGGGAAGTTTGCCTTCAGGACTTTAAACCAGATAGTCCTGAAGGTTTATGAAAAAGAGTTTGGGTTAAAATGGAAAGATTTCTTCCAGAAAGGGCTCACTAAGCTAACGTTACTTTACTAACTTCATAATTGACAGTTAGCTCTGACCCTTAGTTTCTGCACTTTTTGTTCTTGCACAGTGCAGTTTCCAAAAAAAACCTGGCAGGTTTAGCTACCTAAAATTTGTGGTAATTTTCTTTCAAGTAATGGGTGTTGGATTTCCCACAGAAATTATTTCTAAGTGGCGACCATCCATTTTGTCGTGGCCTGTAGCTAGCTAACGTTAGCTTATAAACATTAACTCCCTGGGTTGGCTGAAAATTCTTTCTCTGGCTGACTTTTTAATGTTTTCATCTGATAAGTTTTAAAACAACAACTATGTAAAAGGCCCTTAAATATGCACTTTATGGCCACATATATGATATCACAAACACTGAGGCTAAAGCTACATGACCCACACCAAAAGTTAGCGCCCCTACCAGTTCATAATCAGTGTAGAAGACATGGAAATAAAGCTGTGGCATTGTTCTTGTATTGCAGTGTGGACTTAGTTGAAAATGAGTTGTAAATAATGTAGTTAAAATGTTTTGTTCTAAATTAAGAGGGCAATTATGGGTGAAACTGAGTGAGACAGATTATTGTGGTCCGCTTATGTGGATGATAGAAAACATGCAAATACATTGAGCACAAAAAGGATTTCTGTTTGCTCAAATTAAATTATTCTTTGCGTGATAATAATTTCCTCCCCAAAATAAAGCTTTGTTACATGCAAAATTTTTTAGTTGTGCTCAAATTGCCCCTTTGCATGCTCAGGAGTGGGGCATAAAGGCTTGTGCAGACAGTGTGGAAATCATTTGGGAACTCATTTGGAGTCCTGTTTTATAGGTACATATGGCGAGCATCATTATTTTGCATTTCAAATCCCTAGGATCAGATTTTCAGACCCATTAATGATGGCCCAAACATTGCAGTCCTGAAGAGGTAGCAGAATAAGCATCAAGGGATTAGGAAGATCACACAGTTGTTTTGGTAATAGGAACAAAATCTACATGGAAATACATCCTTCATTAAACCTTAAAAAGATGTCGTTGGCTCCTTTATTTTGACCCTCAGCTATCAATGTTTTCAATCTGTTATGCTCATCCTATAGAATTTAATCTTTGTCAGTGTTGTCCTGTTTGAATCTCAGAAGAAGATGCCGATTGTTATCACCAAAGCAGCATAACTTCCAGTCTGCAACTTACATTTGATCTGATTAAGGCTGCAGCGTTTTGCCCTTGGGCGACGTCTGTAGCCTTGCACAGGGAGAGATAACCCGATCTCCACTCCTCTCTGGCTCGCAGTCCAATTTAGCAGCTCAAAACTATGAATAAATCTAACACTTCCATAATTGAATTCTTCAAACAGGCCAGATTTTCAAGGTTAGTCCCATATGCAAATCCATTTTCCAGCTTTAACAATGAACAGTCATTTTCATTGATCTTAAAGACAAACTACGTTGGGCAGCAGGGAAAGAATCAAGAACACTTAACAGTCTTTGTAGTGAGATTCATACTCATTTACTGCAGTTTTACATAAATTCCATAATAGTTATTGTCCTAGAATGAATTGTTAATTTAATATATTGCCCTTACCCTTTTTTCTTTATTGCACATGTCTTGTCCTGCACATGCAACAGTAAATATTGAAAAATAAGACACATAGAGATGTAATTATGGCTCACAGCTACATCATCTCCAGCCCAAACAAGGTTTTTATTAATACTCGGTCCTATTCTGCCTTCAAGAGATGCCCAGAATGATAAATTCCATTAATTGTTTGCAGGGTTAGTTAGTATTTATTCGGCATGGTTTCCCTAATTATTTCTCCGGACGTGTTTTGTCTTGTGCATAATTCTCCGTTCCTCAGGGACAGTGTAGTGAGTGGGTGTGCTGAGAGAGCCGGCTAATGGGGGTGGGATGGCACAGAATACCAATGCTCAGACCAGTCAGTCCTTGCAGAGACCAGGCACTGTGTTTGTGTTTGTTGTGTGTATGTGTGTGTGTGTCTGTGCATTTGTGTTTTTTTGCGCATGGTTGCACATCACATATGCGTGTGAGTGTGTGTGTTTGCTCTGTTTGCTGCTCTGTCCCCACTCACATCCCGTCTGGATCGAAACCCTGCCCTTCCTGTGCTAAAATAAACCCACCTTGGGAAGTTGAGGACCTTGCACAGAGCGCTGAGTGTTACACCTTTTAGATTTTTCTCGTGCAGCATGCATGCAGTCTGTGACTTGGTGCAGTGCACTTAACAGACTGTAAATCATAAAGAACACTATAATGACTGCTTTAGGATTTATTTCATTAGAAATTGTTTCAGCAATATTTATGCCTCTAGTTGGAGGTCAAATTTTAGTACTACAAAATACTGCCAATTTTTGCTATGTACAGGAGTGTAATGCATTCACCTAAGAAAAAAATCTGCTCTTGTTTTTTCTGAATTAACAAAATAATCATCCCGTTAATTCAGAAAAACAAAAGCAGAGTTTTTTCCATGTTTTCCAACGCAATTTAGGGGGGGGGGGGGGGGGGGGCAAATATTTTTTTGTTTATTTTTTTGATAATACATNTTAATTCAGAAAAACAAAAGCAGAGTTTTTTCCATGTTTTCCAACGCAATTTAGGGGGGGGGGGGGGGGGGGGGCAAATATTTTTTAGTTAATTTTTTAAGTTAATGCATCTCGCTTCCGTAGTAATGCACTTAGTCATGTGATTGATATGTGTTGCTTTTTATTCAAAAGAAACACAGAGCAACCCAGGAGACTTCCGGAGCTCCTTCTGCATGAAGATGTAATTAAGAGCTTCCAAGAAAATGATATGTAATGGGAAAGGTTACAATCAGCATTCATACCTGGGTCAAATGACTCTGCAGTAGTCACTGGTATTTATCGGCTGCAGTTCTGATCGGCTTCGATGAAAATACAACACCTGGGTCAATGTGCTGATTTTAGCCCTTTTGCCGGCGAGTTGCAATGACGTGCACACATCACAAAATACCATCTGTCTCCACCTCAGCAGCACTCAAACATTGTTCCACATTTAGTTTGCACTGAGTCTGAGAGTTAGACTGAATAAGTGAGAGATATAAAAAAAAGTAACAGTAACCACAGTAACATTTTCACTGGCCTCCATGCTGCTTTCTATTGTTTACTAACCTGTTTTCCAGCCTGCCTGTGACATTGAACGTGACACAGCTGGAAAAAAAACAACACACAGAGAAAGGCATGCTCGTCTGCTGCAGAGCCGTGTTCACAGCTTTGGTTTACTGGCAATGGGAAAAGACTATCGCCTATCTTTAGCAGCTTTTCCTGTGTTAGATAAACCCATGCACACACACAAATATTTGGGTGGAAACTGGGTCTAAGTAGAACTTGTTGTAGGGGGAATAAAAACTGCACATAATGGAAAATTATACAGTAATTTTTAATGCAAAAATTGATGGTTATGATGGAGGAGGAGAAAATAAAAAGGCAAAAGCTATTAAGGGTGCAGTGCCAATCAACAGAAAAAATAAGTTAAAATTTGCACATATACTATGTTAGCTAAGTTGTGTTTTTGTGTTTCTAGTTACCGCTGGTTCTTGTTCAACATGCTCATCTGGCACTGATGCTATAACAAGTAAAGTTTGTTTTAAACATATACGCAGGTTTTTTTTAGATAAAGCTTTGTCACACAAGAAGATAAATTGATGTGATGACAGGAAATGTTTCTTGTTAAAATGAGAACTTTTTGGTCACACTGCAGCTGAGATCTAATTGTCTTCCTATTCAGAAGTTTAATCCATTACATTACATGATACTACATGATAATAAGTTCCTTTGATGTTGACCTTTTTCTCTTTCTTTCTCCCTCCATCATGTCCTCTCTCTGCAGCTCATAGTGGAGAAGACCACGGACTTCCCCTCTGCTGAGTTCTCCCTGGTGGAGGATGTGGCTCTGCACTTCACCTGTTTGATGGACAGGCTGAATGAGCAGCGCCTCTTCCAGCCTGACCTGTGTGACGTTGACATCGTTCTGGTGCGTCAGCACAGCACCTTCCCAGCCCATAAGGGCGTGCTGGCGGCCTACAGCCCTTTCTTCCACTCCCTTTTCGCCCAAAGCAAACAGCTGCGACGGGTGGACCTGTCGCTGGACGCCCTGACCTCTCAGGGCCTGCAACAAATCCTCAACTTCATTTACACCTCCAAACTGCTGGTGAGCAGCCGCACTGTGCGGGACGTGCTCAACGCCGCTACCCTGCTTCAGATGAGCGACATCGCAGCCTCCTGTCGTGACCTCATCAGCAGCCACTCGCTGAGAACCACCTGCGCAGATATGGCCAATCAGGAAGGGCTCGGTGGCGGCGACCCAGCTGCTGTAGCAATGCCCTCCAGCCAGCTGTACCCAGAGATTAAACAGGAGTCAGAGCTGGGGAGGGTATACAAAAGGGAAGGCAGCAGCCCGTTCTCTGTTAGAGTGGAGGAGGCAGGCAAGACGGCCTCCCAGCAGAAGCAGTATTACCAGAAGGAGGACGGGTCAGGGGGCGGGGCTGGAACAGGTGTGGCTGCTTTGTGCAAAGTCGAGAGCAATGGAGAGGAGTCGAAGAACGCAGATGGCCACACTTCCTTCAACAGAGACCAGATCATTGTTGAAGTCAACCTCAACAACCAGACCCTCAATGTGTCAAAGGGATCAGAGAGCAAATCAGCAACTGCCACAGAGGCATCCACTATGTTTGGTCGTTGCCATGACAACCAGAGAGATTCAGAAGACGATGAGGAGAATGAGGCGGAGAATGACGACACAGTTGGAGAAGAGGATGACGATGACCTGAACCTGAAGAGAGGGGACATACTGGGTCAGAGCAGTGAAGAGGACGATGAGGAGGAAGACGAGGAAGAGGAGGAGAACACTCTAAACATTCCAGGCTTGGAGCAGCCGGCCATGATGGATCGACCTCGCCGGGGCACCAGAGCCTTCGCCATGGCGGGTACAACCGCCTCCATGCGGCAGACACTCGCAGAGGCCACGCTGGCCAACCAGCGGCAAGGCGGGAAGAGGCCGCTGGATACGGAGAGCCTGGGCCAGAAAGTGAGGCTGGAGGAGAAGCAACATTTCCCGTGTAAGAAATGCCCTCGCGTCTTCAACAACCGCTGGTACCTGGAGAAACACATGAACGTCACTCACAACCGCATGCAGATCTGCAATAACTGTGGGAAACGCTTCCTGCTGGAGAGCGAGCTGCTGCTGCACCAACAGACCGACTGTGAGAAGAGCATCCAGGTATGATACAACCTCCATCCCCCATTTTTTAAGCTCCTAGCTCTGTTCTCCCACTTACTCTTAAGACTATAATTTTTCAATTTCAGTTGATTAGCCCCAATCAGTGGATTTGCTTGTGGGGTGCCAAGTAAATCCACTCAAATTTTTCATGTTTTCATTTTCATGTCGAGCTTGACTTAAGTGAAATCTGACACACAAAGTCGTCTTAACAGCGCTGACCTTTGAGGAAACGGACAGCCAGAGAGTCCAAAATGGAGAGAAAGCTTTAGTAGCTTATTAGCTTTGTTGCACCATCCATTTTTGTTTTACCCTCCTCTATCAGTGTAAACTACTCTACAACAGAGGAAGGATTTTCACTTAATATTTCTTCTTATCTCGGTGGCCACCAAGCTTGCTAAATGAGCTAGCTAAGCCCCTTTCCAACTGGACAAAAAATCCACTAACACCCACTTGCAAAGGCTCTTGTCTATGTTGGGGAAGGTTACAATCAGCATCCATTCCCAGGACAAATGACTCTTCAGCAGTCACAGGTATTTATTGGCTCCAGCTCCAATTGGCTCCGACCAGCAGTAATAAAAACATGACACCTGTGTGGACGTGCTACTTTCCCCCCCTTTGTGACACAACGCAATGACGCACCACCACAAATACCTTGTGTCAACACAGTGCTCGTCCAACATTAATCATCCCCGATTGTGAAAGAGGGACTGAATAAGTAACAGAAATTTAAAAAAAAAAAAAAAAGAAGTAACCACCGTCGCATTTTACTGGCCTCCATGCTGCTTTTTACTGTTTCCTGACATCCCTGACATTAAATGTGACACACAGTCATGTACACAGATCTAGTTTACTGGCAATTGGAAAGGAGTCTATTGCCTATTTTAGTGGGTCTTCACGTTTAAAAAAACCTGCACATGCACAAATTTTAGAAAAGGATATTAGCTAGTTAGCAAGCTTATTTGTGTGGAGATTTTTTTCCCCTTCTCAGTAAAACTCTCTTGAATTAAAACATGTACAATCCTGAGGTAAACAGCTTAGTACAGAACAAATACAGAGAAGCCTGGGGCACTTTTGTGCTTGACTAGTGCTAGCATGTTCCTGGCTAGCCAGCACCAGCTACAGTAGTTCAGCAACTACCACTCTGAGCAGTCACTAAGTCACCAAGCTACATCAACAACATACTTCTTGAAGACATGGGATAAATTTCACTGTGCCGCTCTCTGCTGTTACCAGGCCTTTACAGTCACAACTTGAGTGACTGTGTGAAATCTCTGTGACCCTGTGGCCAGCTGCTGTCATTAGCAGGATGAAAGAAGGTCAGAGATCATAAAAATGCTGACACACTCATCTGGGTCACCTTTTACCCCCTGATTGGTGGAAGGAGATGGTGATGATGATGTGCAGCTTGGCAAAAAAAAATCATCTGCATGTTTTGGGAGGTAGAAAACGTAGAGTTTATGTTCTGATTCAGATGTGATAATGTGTAGTTTTATTATTTTCTGACAAAAGATTTAACAGTTCAAGTGGAGGCAAATATAGGATGATGCTTTTGTGACAAAAATTGATATCCGGTTAAAGATGCAAATCCAACATAATTTACTGTCAAGATTAAAGTCTGTATCAGGGAAACTAAATAGGATTTTGAGGGGGGTTATTGCATTAATAATATAGGAGTTAACACAGCTTGTCTGATTGTTTTGGAAGGCACAAACCTACACTCTTTGTTAAAGTAGTAGTCTCAGCTTTTAAAGTAGTATTTAGTTAATAATTAGTACATGCACAGTTGCAGTTATGTAAATATATTAACACCGATCACAGTCAGTAACTCAGCAGTCAGTAATAATAAATTCTGATATGTCTCAGTACCTCCACTCTGCAGTGAGCAGCTGGACTCCTGCTGTGGTTTTGAAGATCATTTGCCGCTTTAATCTACTGACTCTAATTGCTTTTTTGGTACAGTGCACGCCCAAGTATCTGTGTAAGCCCACACACCTGGATTGTGTTTGTAAAGTCTGTTCCAGATGATACCCAAATAGCTCCTGTAATAACTATATGTTCTCTTCTCTCCTCTTTTTTTTTGGAAGTGTGTAACATGTGGCAAGGCCTTCAAAAAGCTGTGGTCGTTGCACGAGCACAACAAGATCGTCCATGGCTACGCTGAGAAGAAGTTCTCCTGCGAGATCTGTGAGAAGAAGTTTTACACCATGGCTCATGTCAGGAAGCACATGGTCGGTGAGTGGCAGTGACATCAGCGATCCTGGTTGGTCGCTTTGTTCCAGTTTGTTACTCTACTTCCTTTTCCACTGATTGTTGTGCGGGATTTTGTTTTGGGTGTAGCTTTCCTCTTCCACTTTTTGGGAGATAAGTATCTTAATTCCCAGATGGGCTTACCTCATTCACTGTGTGTGTTTCAGTGGTGAAAGTATAGAAGCAAATGGGAGTCATTTATATTTTGAGCTTATGAAATGAAGTTTAAAATCATTTCACAGCCTGCAGTTGCATATTGTAGTCTGTGTGCATGTGTGTATCTGAATGTTTCTGTTATACACTCTTGTGTAGAAGAGTTCTGTAGCTTTAGAAATATTTTGCATATCTGTAATTAAGAATTGTGCAACAATATTTTCAACAGTGAGGAAGTAACTGTAACAAACTACCCTTATTTACTTCCATATAAAAGAAGGGTTTGTACAAACTACCGTACATCACTGACTCCTATTTATCCCTCCTGCTGAAGGCGTGACTTGAGAGTTCGATGTGGAAACTTCAGAGGACATAGATTATTTACTCGATGAGACACATCCATTGTCCTTAGCATCGTAATTAGCAGGTGAAAAAGCCTCAGTGCTGTTCTTAAAGTGCTGTTTTAAGGTAGCAGTTTGCTTATTTGTCCTCCTTCTGCTATTGAGTGCCTCAGTATTGAATACCATTAACTTATCTTGCACTGTGTGTGTCTTTGTGTGTGTGTGTGTGTGTGTGTGTGTGTGTCTGTGTGTGTTTAGCCCATACGAAGGACATGCCGTTCACCTGTGAGACGTGCGGGAAGTCGTTCAAGCGCAGCATGTCCCTGAAGGTTCACTCTCTGCAGCACTCAGGAGAGAAACCCTTCAAGTGTGAGGTTTGAGCTCCTTTAATACACTGCTGCTGCCACCGCTGCTACTCTCCACTTAACTCACATGAGGAGTTTCACTCCAGCTGAGATTTCCACCAGTTTAAAACCTGTAATTTCTGAAATGATCGGTGTCTAGAATATAATTTTATGAGTAATGAGTCTGCTTTATGGCTGCTGCTTGTAAAATACTCATGTTAAATGCTAAGTTGGGTACTTTTCAGCCTGGACCCTATTTTCCCGTTTTTCTTTGCGTAAGTGACTGATGGTAACAGTTTTTAAAAGTGGCCCAGTATTGGGCCAGAAGGCTGCAGCCAACAGCTGCTGAACAGGGTGCAATGTAAACATTCAGGGCAAGTTTGCACCATCAGTTTATGTCCACATCCAGATAAACATTTGTGTTGAGGAGTAGGATCCTTTTGTTTAACTTAGAAACAGCCCGGAAATCATAATCGCCAAACCAACAAGACTCCATTGAAATAAACAGTCATTTAAGCGCGTATAGAGCCAATGTATTTTCACATCTAACTGGGCGAATTAAGGATTTATTTCAACCAAACCAGCGTTGTTATTTTTCAAACAGTGGAAAGAGTAACAAAGGCGGTATTTGTGGTTTTTATTTTGCTTCTGTTGAGTTTGAATGAAGTGTGCTTTACAATGATAAAATTGCTATTTATTTAAATGGAGTCTGGTGGGTCTGGCAATCTCGATTCCAGGGCTGTTACTAGTTAAACAAAAAGGACCTTACTCTTGAACAAAAAGGTCTATCTCTGTTTGGATCTTTTCCATAAATTGTCAGACACTTGGAGTAATAATCTGATCCTGTCAGTGTCAAAAACAAACACTTTTGGCGGACGTAAACTGAAGTGTGAACCTGCACCGAGTGGTCACATTGCAGCCTGTTTTTGCAGCACTAACCAGTTTTTTTTAAATTGTTATTCCCATTAGTCACTTGGACACAAAAATACGGCAAATACGGGTCCAGGTTGAAAAATACAGCACTTACCCTTTAAGGTCAGGGAGTCTGAATGATGTGGGGATCCAGATGTGCTGATCAAAGGAAAATCCCTGTCATTACCGAATCGTTTAACTATCTTTATACACTTAACGCCCTATAACGTAGTTAAACTGTTTTGTGTGTTGCTTTCTGGCATCATTCTTAATCAACACCACTCTCTTAAATGAATAGTCCCTTTCTCTTTGTGAATGTGGCTGTAGTTTTTGCTGCATTCATCAGGTGTGGGAATATTTGATAGAATGACCTAACTGCTTAAAAGAAAAAATGAAGTTTTGGGAAATATGCTTATTTGCATATTTGCCATAGGTTAGATAAGAAGATTGAAACCACACTCTTGTCTGCACAGTAAATATGAAGGCACAGTCAGGAGAGGGTTAGCGCAGCTTAGCATAAAGACTGGTAACAGAGGGAAACAGTTAGTTGGCCCTGTTCAAAGGTTAAAAAGGGTGCTAAGTTAAGATAGCTGCTGCTGGCTTGTGTGCTTTTAAACAAACTGGAGTTCTGAAACACTTTAATCAAAGTTTAACGAACAACCTATTGGCATATTTTATGTTGTATAACTCAACATGTGTAATACCCATTATACAGTTCATGTTTCACAGTAAATACTTTTGATTTTATTACTGAAATCAGTTACAGTGTGTTTTACAGACACAAATATCACAGCTGAAATTTGATTTAAATTTGTCAGAAGAGAGGTGGACCGATGGATGTCTGACTTTTTACTTTCATGGATCAGTTTCATTTAGCAGCACTGTATTTTCCACAGAAGGAACCCAATGACTATTCATTTTGTGACCACCATTTATGGGGCTGTTTATGATTGTTCAGACTTCGTGTGAAAACATTCATTGTGTGCCTTTTCAGAACTGTAGTGAGCGCTTCCAGTACAAATACCAGCTGCGCTCCCACATGAGCATCCACATCGGACACAAGCAGTTCATGTGCCAGTGGTGCGGAAAGGACTTCAACATGAAACAGTACTTTGATGAACACATGAAGACACACACTGGTGAGTCACCTCTTGCACTACTGATGCAGTCGTCTTCTTCACTGCTGTTGTTGGTGCATTGCTATGCTAGTTTGGCTCTTGAGCTGCTAAATACTCCCCACAACAAACGAACCGCACCAGAGTTTGTTTGTAACCAGACCGAGACCTTCTTGAGGAGGGGGTCTCGGTCCAGTTGTTTTGGTGTGATTGCTATGTTCACACCTGCCCAAATGAACCACACTTAGGGGGGAAACAAACTTGAGTTGATTGAACTGAACCAAACAGGGCAGGTGTGAAAGCACCCTAAGAGACGCTGAAAAGCTCCACAAACCTGTGTGTCTTTGTGCAGGAGAGAAGCCGTACATCTGTGAGATCTGTGGGAAGAGCTTCACGAGCCGGCCCAACATGAAGCGCCACCGCCGCACCCACACCGGTGAGAAGCCCTACCCCTGCGAGGTGTGCGGCCAGCGCTTCCGCTTCTCCAACATGCTCAAGGCCCACAGGGAGAAATGCTTCCGCGTCAGCAACCCCATGGTTACCGACGGCAACGACCCCCTCGGCCTCCATCAGCCTCTGGCCTCGCCTGTCGTGGACTCTTCCGGTCAGGTGCAGCTGGGGACGGCGCTTCCTGCCACGTCTGCGACCACACCCGCCGCTGCCTCGAGCCCACACCCTCTCCATGGTACCCAGCTGTCTCTTCCCCTGCTGCACTCCATGGGGGGGCTGCCTCCCACCCCTCATTTACCCCCACCGCCTCCCCTGTTCTCTGCCGGTAGGATGAACTCCAACAACTAACAAATCTCTGTAGCATCGAAAGCACTTTTGTTACTTTTGTTTTTCTTAGAGCTTTTAAGAGGACTCCTGCGGCGGGAGAGTGATACACCTCAGTGACGTTTACACTGAGGGGAGAAACTGACTGAAGGCTACACGGAGGCCTCGTAAGAAAACACACATACACCTACCACAATAAGAAATAGTTATTTTTTACTCTGTTAAATACAATAGATAACCTCAGAGTCCAGTAGGACGCGTCGTCACCGTGCTTCTCCTCATGAGTTTCACAACTCTGTTCTGGTTTCATTTGGGATTTTTCCACCACCACACGCACATCTCTCCAGAGCCTTGCACAATGCATTGATTGTAGCATCTTTTACAAAGTGGGAGGAAGAGTTTCCTGAATCCTCACTCATACGGGGGTCATCAGTCACGCGAGAACCACACTATGATGAGAAAAAAAAAAAAAGTTTTATTTTTGATCGTTCTCTGCCAAGATGTAGCGAGTGGTTCTGGTCTGACCCAGCAATAACCAAATGTGGATTTGTCTCTGAGCATATACATGTATATGGCATTGCCAATAACCAAATCCTGTTAGCTCACCTGCTATAGTTAGATAATGTTATACAGCATTTATAATCGATCCTGCACCTTACATTTAACTCTAGTGATATTTAAAATGTACTCCTAATTGTCTCGATTTTTATAATTGTGATAGTGTGTAACTCGTGGCACGTTATGTCAATTTGTAAGGATGCGAGAGAAGTTGTGATGCGTGGAGAGTCGGCCGTGCAATGCAGTGTGTGTATGTGTGTGTGTGTGTGTGTGTGTGTGTGTGTGTGTGCTTGTGTGAGACGTGAGGCAGAGATGTGAGATGAAGATCTACATTCAGCTAATCAACACTTGAGCTTCCCCCGAGTCAGGAGATGGAGTAATTTGTTGACTCTCATCTTTTGCTTACATTAAGCAAGCGCGCTCCTCTCCTGTAGATCTGGCTTCGAGATGGTATCGCACTTTTCTGTGACTTGTTAGTAAAAAACCTAATGTACTCAGACCTACAGTATATTTGTAGGTTTAAAAATCTAATGTTAATGTTAACTTTCCCAACTAAACCCGATCTGTATCATAGTTTGCAGAGTGTAGGGATGATAATAATATTCACAAAAACCATCTTACGTCACGTAGCTCATTAAGTGTGCACATTTCATCATGATAGATATCGTGAAACAATAAACATTATATTACAATGCCTAAATCTCTCAAAAAGCACTGACAGTGAGTACTTTTGGCACAACAGAGCGCATCACTAAAAGGGCTCCTTATGATGACATCACTGTTATAAACTGGTCAGTGGTGATCTGTAGAAGCTGATCAAATTAAGAGACATGCAGTATGTAATACCCCTCAGACATCTGTGGCTCTACGTGCACTTTTGACAAGTTTGTCACGAACCTACTCAAGTAGAACTGAAATAATAGAATTGAATCCTCGTCAGTAAAAAGTTCTCCTCTTTGACATTTTGGGAAATACTTCTTGCAGAGAGTTAGCTGACAAGAATGATACCACTCTCCTGTCGGTATGTTAAATATGAAGCTACAGCCAGCAGCTGTTAGCTTAGCTCAGCACAAAGACTGGAAACAGTGAAACTGCTAGCTTGGCTCTGTCTGAAGGTTAAAAAAATCATCCAGCAGTACCAAAAGCTCACTGATAAACAAGTCCTGTTTGTTTTCATTCATTATCCGTAACCACTTTTCCTATTCAGGGTCATGGGGGGCTGGAGCCTATCCCAGCTGACATTGAGTGAGAGGCGGGGTGCACCCTGGACCGTCACCAACTGTTGTTGTGGCCTGAAGTGCCTGATTTCATGGCAGCTTTTCTATAAAAAAATTGTGATGCATGTTGCTGTTTTTAGGTGGGGGGGGGTTTTGCAATGTAATTGCAAGTGCAGGTGAAAATTGCAAAAATAGTTGCTTTTTTTGTATAATTAATTTAAAACCAAGGCAACTTGTTCCACACACAGACTGTAAAAAAAAAAAAAAAGGGACATAGGTGCCATGACATCGCCCATGGATTTGTGGGCATCCATTTTGAAGCCTTAAGTTTGGTATATCAACTGTCGCCATCTTGGTTCTTGGGAGCCAGAAGTGAACAAGGGGTGGGCCTGACTCACAGACTGTGGTGACACCTTGCCAACAGGCAATTTATGTGAAAATTTAAGTCTTAATAAAATTTAAATGGGTGAGTTATATAAAAATCCCCCTCCTGTATAGTTGTCATGAAGGGGTAAATTAGCTATAGAGACCAAAACCATTTTTTGTACCAGGCTGTTAACATGATTATTTCTGTTAAATTTCGGCAGGAGTATCTGTGGGGATTGACTGCCATCTGGAGCCAGCCTCAAGTGGTCATTCAAAGAACTGCAGTTTTTTGGCACTTCCTCACTGGCTTGATTTTTCAGCTCTGGAGGTCACCGCTTGGTTTCACACCATGTTTAAACATTTGGCTGGTTTCTCCTGTTAGCATACTTCATGCTAAGCTAGGCTAACTGGCTGCTGGCTGTAGCTTCGTAGTTACCATACGGATATGAGAGTGGCATTCATCTCAGCTAATTCTCTGCAAGAAAGCAAACAAGCATACTTCCCAAAATGTCAAAATATTCCTTAAAATCTGACACTTCAATCAATTAATTACCCAAAAAGAGTCTCGGTGCACTATCGATGCACTCCCGCTCACTTTATCTATAGACTTGTAGTGTAGCGTTAACCTGTAAATATTGTTAAGATGTGTTTCTTCCTCGTGATTAATTCCTCATGTTTACATTTCGAGAGTCATTTGAATGTGCCCCCACGTGCGTCTTGGCTGGTACTACCGGAAAGTTGGAGTTTGTGGATAAGCTTTTGTAAATGTAATAAGCTGTTCATTGTTTTATTTAAAAGACAAATTGAAGCACCTTAGTGTAGTCTTACATCTTAGCCCACCCCCAGTTACACGTGTTTCTTAAACTGCCATGGTTAAATGGTTAGGGCCACATCAGATGCTATTTGAAAATGGTACTTCTTCTTTTATTTGTTCGTGTGTCCAACACGTTTTGTACTTTGATTTGCTGCTTTTGTACAGGGTCCAGTTTGAGACTGCCCTTTAAATGAAAAGTCTGCTGTTGAATTGTTGAGTATATTCTGGCTGTGATCAATCCAAGTTAGCCTTACTGGACAGAGAGCTCCAGGGTCAGAATTGAGCTACAATTTAGACATTATGAGCAGTTTGATGAGGTAACTGCCAACGTCTTACACCCATCTAGGCATTGATCTCGTCTTTGGTAGATGGGGCTTCTGATTGTTGACAGAGAGAGGACTAAAGGCAATGCCACATAAACATAAAGACTGTTGCTCTCTTGTGGTATCTTAGTAAACTGCACTCTGTCAGCCACACTAAAGAAAGAGAAAAGCCTCCCTTAAGAGTACATTATCATTCATAGTGTGTCTCTAGTTATCACTGGAGAAGCTCATAGTACTTTGGGATCATAAGAGAAGGCTATTCCCACTTCACTGTTTTGAGAAGCACTAGCCCAAGAGACAATACTGAGATACTGTGGTTATAGTTTGTGTATTCGCCTTATACTCGGAGGGATTTGAATGTTTTTGTGTAATGGATGATGATGATAGTAGCTGATGGTAAAGGAGGAGGGATAGTAGTTAATACTACTGATTTATGCACTTTGAATTTGATTGCCACATTAGCCCATAATGGGGAACATGTATGCAGACACAAGGTGAACAATAGATAGCAGATGCTTACTGAGAAATATGATTTCCACGTAGCAGGCTGAATCCAAAGGCATACATTTTATATTTAAATGTACCGCGTGGATATCAGTGATCATAATGATTAACATCTACAAATTACAGTTAATTTATTTGTATTATTTGTTTGAATTTGATCGGTTTGTGGAGTCAGTTATGTGTCGCCCTGCACCCTTAACTGGTGTTTCCATGTTTCAGCCTGCCTGTTTGACACTGTACCACTCTTTAGAGGCCCAGACACACCAAACTGACATCAAAGAAATAATGATGACAAAGGCTAACATTGCATTACCTCAAGTTGCGCTTGAACACCCTGCAAAGACGTCAACCAACTAGCACAAACACTCTGCGCCTGCCTGAGAGGAAATGACTCTTCATACCAGCAGGTGGCGGTAGTCTGTTTTCATCATTCAAAAAGGGAAAGCAGACGCCAGACAGGGCGGATTCAATACACTAGTTAGCCAGTTAGCATATTAACAACACAACCCAATGTTGAAGGAACAAAAGATATTTACTGGCGCTAGCGAGCACTAACACAAACTACGAACGGTTTCTGCTAAAGAGCTCAATGGCTAAAAACATAATCTTACCCATATAAGTTTGTTTCGATCTCACAATCTCAGACCTTCACACCTCCGTTTCTCTTCTCCTGGACTGAGTTGACCCAATCAGCAGGCTAAATCAGCCGTAAAAAGCCGCACGAGACAAATAGTGCCAACGGTGCGAAACACACTGCCAAAACTAGGGCAACAGACTTTCAACAACGGCCCAACATTGACCAACATTGACCAACTGACTGTCGCCTTGGTGTGTCTGGGCCCCAACAAGTATTTGTGACTCGTCCATGAGGGTGCATACAGCACAGCTACGGCTGTTTCCAACTGGCTTCTTCTCCAATCACTACCATAACTAAGAGAGGTTAGTTTTAGCTCTTGCCAGTTTGCTCCTATTATTAAAGGAGCTTTAATATGTGACTGTTATATTTCATGCTTTGAGAAAATGTTAAGGAAGTTGTCAGTTGCCAAATTGAGTAACGAGAAAGATATCAATTATTGTGAGCACTTTATACTCCAGTTCAGCTAGTATGGTTTGAAGGCTGATACAGTAGCAGTTATATGAATCGAAATCTGCTGATGGCAGGTGTGTGTGTTTTGTTTTTTTTAATATTTCCATGGCATAAGATTATAGGAAATTACAAAAATTGCAGTCGCTGCCAGAAATGTGTCCTCGGCAGGTGTTCAGTCCTCTGAAATAACATTTTATTTAGACCAAAGGGACGCCAAAAGTGTTTGTTCAGACCCTGCAAAATTAAGTCCTACTGTATGTACCTGCTTGGAATAAGACTGAAATGATATATTCGAATCCACTTAAGTTACAGGCTTCCAACCCAGTGTGGTATAGATCAATTGGTGTTATGATAAATCAAACAAACTCTATCATATTCATCATTTTGGAGGAGAATGACACTGAGCAGATGATCTGATTTGTTTTTAAATACCGGCATTTATCAAATTAATTAGCAAATGGTTAAAAAAAAATGTAATGTAATAAAACTAAATTGTTTAGCCCCACATGACACACTTTATTACATACAAAGTTAATGACACAGCATTCTGAATAAGCGTGAAATCTAAATCCATCCTAGAAAGCAGAATTTAAATGTTAATCCTCTGTCTTGGATTATTTAGTGAACAAGTCTTCCCTGAGATGCGAACAAGACAAAACCCATCTGACGCATCATCAAAGCAACACTTAAACGAGCTGTGCATTAAAAATATATCGACAGACAGACATTTATGAGCCCTGATGTCTCCCAAATCCTAAAAATTAATGTAACAATCTTTTTAAGTATAAGTTTTTTTATTTAAAAGTTGAATGGCAGTCAAGCTGAGATTCTAGAAACTGAGAAGGGAAATTTTTGCACAGTCTTTAGGAGTCCTATATTCTAGGCAAGTAGGCTTTATGTCTTTAATTAGCCAAATTCTCCATTACTAAGGCTAGCAGCCAAAGGCTCGTGTTAGATCAGGCAAAGGTGGACATGCCCTTGTCCTTAAATGAGGGTTTGTCAGTGATTAAGTGGGTGCCTAGACCCCACAGTGACTGTGCACTCTGCATTGCACTCAAGGCAAATTTTTGTCACATCATGAAGCATTGAGCATGGCAGTTGGTACAAAGCAGATTGCTCATGGGATTGCCAAGTTGGGTCTCTACTGGGACTTGTAGTTTTTGCGTTTAGCTGCTAGAGCCGTAGTGTGTATCCAGAAGGATTTGATTCTGTGGCCTTCAGTTTGGAGAAAAGTTTTGTGAATATTGCTATTTTATTTTAGTAGCAGTTACTAAAGTTTCATGTCGATATTGGAGAGAAAGAATTGTATGTATGTAAGAATTTAAAGATATTTGTTACTCTTTTGAAGATGAAAAAAGGCTCTTTTTTTAAAGAATGGAGAAGTTTTTTTGTTTGTATTTTTATCTACCCATATTTTGGGTGCAATTGTATGGAGCCCCAAAACTGACAAAAGGTTGCAGCAGGAGTCAAAAAATGTAACAGTATATAAAAAAAAAAAAAGAAATATTTTATTTGATAGATAATAAAATGAATCAACAACTACTTTAAAAATCAATTAATCATTTTCAGTCATTTAGTAAAAGCTAAAATATTCTGGTTTCAGCTTCTTGCATGTGAATATTTTCTATTTTCCTTAGTCTGCTATAATATTAAAATAAATATCTTTGGGTTTTGGACTGTTGGGAAAAAACGATGTCTGACATTTTATAGGTAAACAACAAATTCATCTATTGAAAATTTGTGTTATTGTTTTTGTTTTGTTTTTCTAAATCATTATTTTCAGCCCTAGAAAGAACAAATGTAAAAGTTTATTGCTAACGTATCTTTCCTTTGACCTCCAGTCAGTTAAAAATAAGCTGCTTTTTGTATTTGTGCTTAGTATGTTTTAAAAGAGTCATTAAATCACACACTGATTTACAAAAATTAGCAAGATTAGCTAGCTAACGCCAGTTAGCCTAAGCTAGCAAACTTTGTTTTTGTTAGCTTGCTAGCTAAATGCTTTAGCTGCTGTTACAAGAATTTCCACAGTGATAAACTACAAGACAGTGGTATAAAATATAGTTATGATCAGTATTTTATGTACTGACGGGGTAGTTTTATGAAAAAGATTAGCTTTAGCTAGGTAGCTAGCTGACAAGGCTGGTGCTCAGTGTGTTTAGCCACAGTAAAGCTAGCTGGCTAGCCCATGCAGTCCTCTATATTGGTCATACACACACAAATAATAGTATTTTGCTTTTATTACCAACTGATTTCAATTTAGAGTTACTTTTTACACTTTATTTAACTTACAGTGTTATTTATTAATGTTTTCAGTTGTATTTGTGACTCGTCTGATAATCTTTTACAACATTTTGTCAGTTTTGGGGCGTCATATAAACTAGATCATAAAATTGGAAAACAAATGTTGGTTATTTTGCACGTGAAAGTTTGGTTGGCTGTTCTAATAAGTTTGTTTGATGGTGACTTTTCCCCTTTTTGGGCAAAGATATATATGTGATAATATAACCATAGGCACCAATGCCATAGTCAATTCAAAGATGTATTATCCACATACCCTCTACATCTCCCATACTTACTCATACTGCAGCTGTGTTAAATCATAATGTGTACTGTTATTTGCTGATTCTCTACTTTATAATGTAAACACTATGTCTTAGTTAACTCTGGTGTACAAAGACCATGTGTAGGCAGTAGTTGTCAAGTTCAGCTATATTAAAATACTAAAAACCGTACAAGGACTATAGTGTCTAGAGGTGCTAATAACATTAGACTGTATTTTCTGTCTTTTATTGTATTATTGACTAGTGTTTACTGTCTGTAACAAAGCAGAGCGTAATGAAATCATTTCAATATTAAACAGTATAGATATATTATTGCAGATGGAGATGTGTGCTGTGTTTTTATTTCTGTGCAGAGCAACTGGAATTGTTTTTCTAACTGTATCATGTCCCAGCCGTGCTCTCTAATGACACCTACATTATGACTTTGCTGCCATCTGTTGGGAAATGCACGAGGTCTTTGCCAATACATTTTCCATGATTGTCATGACAGATTTTGGTGTTAAATACTTACATTTTATTCCATTACAGTGCAAAAAATGTCAATAAGCTACAGATTGCTTACAGTGTACAATCTCAGTCAGTTTAAAATCACTGAAACACACATATAAAAATGTCTCCAATCACAAAAACAAAAAGTGTGCATGATAATAAGCCAGAAGTACAATTAGCCACATAATTAGGACTGCTATAGTCTAAAATAAAACAAACTGAACATCACATTTAGCAGAATCTTAACGTCTCTACTAATGTGAGATGTCACTGTGCACAGATTTCTGTTTACAAGCAGGGACTGGAGGGGGGTTTTACATCTTGGTGAGACGCAGTGTGTTGAGGCGGACCCCCAGAATAGTGGCCCCTGAAGCATACTGGATCTCTCTGAGGATCCCCGTCCACTTCTTCTCTGTGTCATCAAACCTGAGGAGGTTAACAGACTGGTCATAAAAGGTAATACTCGGACACACACTTAAAAAATAGCAATCAACAGTCTTAAGTGCTATGTCATAGGCAACTGGACTTGCTTGAGTTTCTTGAAGATGTTCCACCTCTCATCCAAGAGGCTTCTTCAGTTGTAATTGACAGGTGCAGAGTCACAGGATTTAACTTCTGTGTGGGTGTGACCCTTACAGAGTCGTTGAGGTCACATGTGAGTTGTTGGCCCACCCGGCCATTATGCATGTCATGTGTTTAGAACTGAAGAAGCCTCTTGGATGAGAGGTGAAATGTCTTCAAGAAACTCAAGCAAGTCCAGTTGCATTCATATATTGTTTTCATATTTTATTTTGCTCTTTACGTTAAATTTGGAACTATTTAATATTGTGAACCTTACATGCAGGTAATGAGAGTTATGATTTAATTTGGGGAAGTTCAGTTGTCCCACGTTCCTTTTCAGACAGTAAAGTGGATCAAGTTACCCAGAGAAGCTGTCCCCGTGCTCTTACTTCACCCACTGATAGTTAATTCAGTAACTAGTAAGTTTATAGGTAAGACATGAGAGAGAAACCTGCCTTACACTTACTTCAGGGTTGGACTACAAAAAAACATCATGCCAGCACCACTCTACTAGTCGACGCCCCCAGAGGCTATCGTCATTAGACTGATAGCTGATGTCTTCCAAGACTTGGAGCACTATGCATAAATGAACATGTGAATTAAAGAACCTGTGTGTGTTATTATGACCCACCTCCAGATGTCATTCATCTCTTTGGGAACAGTTTCATCACTGTCCTCCAAAGGCATCATGGCAAAACCTCCCACAGCGTACAGCAAGCCAGCTAAAGACACCAGGTTCAGAGAGCTACGCTCATGGGGAAAAGCTACGAAGTCTGACCACCTGAAAAAATGTTAAAAGCAAAACACACACATAGAGGTTTGTTTCAGTAAGGTGCAATGCATTTACAGCTTTTTAAAGCTAAATTTAATATTTTAATATGTGTTTTCCCCCGAAGACAAAAAGACTTTAAAACTAAAGCAGTAATGTGAAATGTAACAAACAAGAAATAAAGGAGCTTAATTTGCTTAAAGAAATTTGAAAATGCAACAACCCAGTAAACAAACAACATCTCTTCAGTGCGATTTCTTCTTTCTGCAAAGTACACATACAAAACACAAGAAATCACATTTGTAATTGTAATTTGAGGGTCCCTGGTGACTTCATGCCCTGAGCAGTTTGCACATGCCTTGCAGCCAGAAACTGTATGTGGCACCCACACTAACTTTTTTCAGCTTTTACACCAATTTCAAGGAACTCACTTGTTTGTAGCGATGTCGTAGACCTCCACAGAGTCTGTCAGCCCATTGTCGGTGACTCCTGCCGCCACATATATCTTGTCCTTATGAACGGTGGCTCCGGATAAAGAACGTGCAACCTTCATGGGTGCAAGCTCCTTCCATTCAAATCTCTTGGCATCATATGCACACATCTTCTTCAGGCAGCTCCTTTATATGAGAGACAAAGATCATTCAAGTCTTCTCTTTGTATGACTTTTATTTTGACCATGTGTAGCTGGATTAAAGAATAAAGCCTTCACACTTGCTACAGATGGATATTAATGTTATGATCCCACTCAGTACTCACTTGTTTTCTCCCTTTCCTCCAATCACGTAAACAACATCATTGTGGGATATCGTTGCGTGTCCATACACCGGGTAAGGAAGTGGCTCTGATTCGCCCCATTTGAAAGAGCTGCAACGGTGTATATTAGTTAGGATTCAGTCCTGAGAACAGCAGTCCAATTAAATCATTCACACCAACTCGTACTCACTGTCTGTCATAGACCAAAACTGAGTCCAGTGTTTGCTCCTGATCCTTCAGTTCCTTCCCTCCCAAAACAAAGATGGAGTTCTCAGCCTCAGCCAACCCAAACAGGAAGCGGGGAGACGGGAGGGGAGGCATCCCCAGCCAATCAGCAGTGGCCGGGTCATACTGAGGTCATAGGAGGTCAAACAATTGTGAATGGGTTACGTTTACACAACCTGAAATACACATGCTCCAGCACTTGGAGACAGACGCAAACACTGCAGGTAGATGCACCCAGGGTAAAGCCCTTAACATCCAGTTTCCAAATCCAGAAAGACATTTTGCCATTTTAGATGTATTGTGCATTGTTTTATCCAGGTTTTCCACAAAAATTCTCTCTGACATATTTGGTGTCTTTGCAAAATTTGGTATCACATTAAAATATATCATAAAGTTATGTGGATTTGAGCACACCCCCAAAGGGTTTTGTACAAATTAGGGATCTGCATTTTAAGTAATTTCCATATTTGAGTACTTGCATTAAATAATTACTCACAAAATAGAAAATCCAATGTAAGAATAGGGTTCGATATTACCACCCAAGCAAAATTGTAGAGATTATCTATGATCCACAAGTTTAACGTTGTTTATTTTGGCGTAAAACTTTCTGCCTGTACCATTAGCAGATGATGTCTAACTTGAAAAATTCAAGGTTATCCTATATATTTCATAGCAGTTACATCACTGCGACCCGTACAAAAAATGTTAACTTTTAGTATAGAACAGGGTCACTTTACATTTATATGGAGGAAAAAAGAAAAAATGCGATTACTCTATGTGTTGAACGAATACTGACTTTCAAATCGAGTACTTGAGTACTTATGCTCATCCCAAGTAAATATATTAAGCATCATTCAGCATCATGTTTGTAATTGTTAGCTGTAAAGGTTTAATATAGATGTTTATTACTTTATTATTTGGCAGAAGTGCTGCAGGACCTTAAAGAATCTAAGATCCTCTCTCAAAGCTTCATTGAGAGCCGTTCCTACCTGCAGGAAATAAGAGCACAGTGGATCGTCTTTGTTCTGTTCATCATAGAATAACCCTCCTGCCACAAAGATCTGGTTCTCCTTGGTGACCAGGCTGACGTGGTTCTTGGGAACCTGTGTGGAAAGTGATGCTACGAAGCAGTCATTCCCCGTCGGATCGTAGGCCACGGCACCTGCATCATTCACCATCAGTATCAAGTTCCTGACAAACATGCCGTATCGCAGGTTATCGTTCAGGATGCCCGGGAGCAGACCTTCTTCTTCTGCATTATCCTCATTCTCTCCATCTTTCTCTGCTCCTCCGTCCTCCTTGCTTTTGCTTTTTTTAACCTCGGGCATTTTCCCACTGAGAGCATCCCTAACCAGCTGTAGTTTCTCCTGCAGCTCAGGATTAAAGGCAATCAGTTTGTGTTTCTCCACCTTTTCCTTCAGGTAGTCCTCGCTGACCAGACGCAAACGAACGCAATCCAGCAAACCTGGCAGATCTTTCTCTCTGCTCTGAGTGTCCTGAGACACCCATTTCATCAAAGCCTCGAACACCATCTCCTCTGTTTCTACGTTCAGATTGTCGTTTGCTAAAATGGCTGCCAGCTCACTGGGGAGCAGCTGCAGGAACTCCTCATCTCTGGAGATGAGCTGGAAGCGCTCGCAGGCGAAGTTTCGCGCAGAGATGGCCAACCTGGGACAGTCCAGCATCAGGCCAAGCCTGAAGATAGCCAGGCAGTTGCTCAGGCTCAGGCGCTTTTGTAGGAAAGACACACATACAGTGAAAATTGAAGGGATCTGGTACAAATTAGCTACTGCGAAGATGTCCTGGACATTCTGCTCTGTTACATTGATTTTGGAGGTGTACAGGTACTTGAGGACCAGCCCCATGACACCCGGCTCCACATCCTCCAGGACGATCTCTCTCTTTTTGCTCTCCTCCATGTCAGACAGGAAGATGGAACGGAAGTACGAGCTGCAGGCGCACAGGACCAGCCGGTGGCAGGGGAACTCCTTGTCTTTGATCTTCAGCACACAGTCAACCAGCTTTTCATTCTCCAGCAGGTCGAACAGGCCGTCCTGGAGCAACGTCTGCTGGTACATCCTTGGTTCATCCATGGGGTTTATTGGCAGAGCCATCGTCCTGGCAGGGGGCGTCTAGGAGCCTTTCAGGGGCTTTGAATTAAACAAAAGTGGATCTTCTTTGCAGCAGAGTTTAAGTTTCTTGCCTGGAGAGAGGATTCAAAGACACAGTCACTCTACTCTTCACCCACACCAGCTGAACCCCGGGACGGCCCACTCCTTCAGCTGTCCTGACCCTTCAACTGAGCTCCAACTGGTAGGTTATTTATAGTCCGGCCGCTCGGTGTGGAGCTATGGACTTCATTCTAGAACATGAAATGCAATAGCCACGCTTCAATCCCTCTTACCCACCTCCATCCCCACTCCTGCCTACTCCCCAGGAACATCCACCCACTCAAACAGCTGACACATTGCTTCATGGGAAATGTGTGCACCCTGAGTCATGAGTGGATCTGGAGTGGGTGAGTTAAGAGGCTGTCCCCAGGGGTCCCTGTGACTGAGTCATTAAAGCAACAGTGTCACTCTGTCAATTTGTTAAATTACTGCATTTACATGACAGCCACACTGAGGTGTTGCTACAATAAAGGTTATTTAATTGCTGGTAAAGCATGAAGCAGATATTCTCCACTATTTCCTAAAATTTTGAAGTCATGAAATTGCACAATAATAATAGTGATTATAAAACAACATTAAGTGGAATGTCACAACTAAAAAAATCTAAGATAATCGTGATATTATTTTTTTTTCATTCGGGCTCTAAATTAGAGAGGGTTCTCATGGTCATAAAAAACCTGGAAATGTCATGGAATTTCTAAATCTCATTCTCTAGGTCTAAAGAAATTTTATGGAACTAATAAAATCCTTAACAGTTATGGAAAAGTCATGGAATGTTGTAGTGTTCAATGGAATTATGTGTTATTTCTCAGTGTAATTTTCCAGGCCTTGAAAGTAATGGTATTAGTTAAATCCTTGAAAGTTTTGGAGAAGTGGAATTTTATTGTGTTCAGTGGAATTAGTTGTTATTTCTACATCTCATTTTCCAGGCCTGGAAACAACATAGAAAGAAAAAGTCCCTTAAAGTTTGGAGAAGTCATTGAATTTTGTCGAGTTTAATGGAATTAATTTTGACATTAATCTTTAGTGGATAACCTTCCATGTAAAGAAATGTAACAGGAAATTTATTTTGCTGTAGCTGTTGATGTTAGCTTTAATATATGCTTATGCCATAGACTGTAAAAATAATGGACGTAGTTACCGTGACGTCACCCATTGGTTTGTGAACTCCCGTTTTGAAGCCTTGAGTTCTGTGTTTCGGCCGTCGCCATCTTGTTTTTTTGGAGCCAGAACTGACCATTGTGAGAGAGGCTCATTCTCTGGAGGAGTGAGGGATGAATCTGACTGAAAAGCCAAGGACACTATCCACAGACAGCCTGTCACTCAAAGTGGCCCCGCCTTTAATTATAAGTAACTGTAAGCCTTAATAGAATGTAAACGGCTGAGTTATATAAAAATTCACCTCCTGTACAGTTGTCAGGAATTAACATTTGGAGTACAGTGCACTATACAGTTTTGTCTGTGTACTTACACGTTGTGAATGGTCATGGAAATTTTATTGAAAATGTGTAGTTCAGTTTAGGACTAGATGTCACAATCCCTGATGCACGTACTTGAGACTATGAGTGGGAGTAATAGTGTTGTCTGGGGGTTTTCGAATGGGAGTCATGGGGTTAGACGGATAGAAGAGTTGGAAAAGTTATAGGAAAGGCAGAGCCACGGAGAGACGATGGGAGTAAAAACTTCATTGGGGTCATCAGGTGGATACCCTCCTTCACTGGTGTTTCGATGGTAGGCCCACGACACCTCCAGAGGGCTCATTAGCAGCACCAAGCATCCCAGGTGCGCCCTCTTCTGCTTTTACTCCCTTGAAACCTGCTGTTGTGAGTGGCATTTCGGGGGCCAAAGTGACATCTTTCCTCTTAACCCATAGCCACCAGCTTGCCTGTTCGGTTGCGCCAGAGAGAGCTGTGATAGCCTGACGCTCGGCTTGGCCTTGAATTCCCATTTCTTCAAGCAGCCTGGTAGTTGACTTGCCTACCAAGCCTCTGCAGCCCACTTCATCTGGGCAAACCTTTGCTTTCCAGACCCATTGCTCGGCATCAGCTGCCTGCTCGGCATACTTCAGGAAGAAGCTACACTTTTTTCGTATTGTGAACAAATCCCATTGAATAAAGTATGAAACCCCACATACAGAGGTTCATGGGTTCTATATACTGCACACCTAATGTGTATTAATCTGCAACTTAAAGTAGTCCCAAACAAAGACACAATTAACATATGTTTAGAATGTTTGCTAGAAACTACAGAGCCATGTTGTTCTGGGAAATTATGAAGCCTTTTTAAAAAATAACAATATATATTAATTTCAGTGTTTTACAGCTGCATTTTTACAATACATGTTTATTAACAGGATGTTTTAGACATACAGTAGTCACACTGTTTTGTTACAAAGTGTTTTGTATGACACTATTAAGGTAGTGATTCACCACAGGTGTTACCAGAGCCGTCTCACTGGACAGTGTTTAAAGGTTTCCAGTGTCGAACAGGAACAAAGCTGTCAACTGCTGATGTAACGCTACAGAAATACTTCACAGCCCTAATGACAAGACTAAACACTGACTCATGTACTGTAATGAGCCCCTTTCTCTTATTCATATTTAAACAGCTCCATCAGAAAGGAGACAGAAAACATTTGAACAAATCTTTAAAGTTTATTTTTTTGCAGTTGTGACAAAGGTTTCAGAAATATGTTCATTTACTTTTGATGTCCCTACAGTGTTGGAATACAGGCTACAGGACAGTTTACAGATGTACTCTATTTTTGCCTTTTAGATACAGACAGTTAAATGATGGTAAACTTATTTACAGTTAATTTTGTTTTCTACATCAGCAGATAACAAGCATCCATTCACAATTTATGTTTTAAAATCCAGACTGATGTTAATACTCTTGGCTTTATACATCCATCGCTGTTAGTGAAGTGAACATCAAATATCTACTCTGCTTTTTCTTTGCTAGGATCTGCAGTTGGTGTAGCAGCGGTTGTAGCAGCGGGTGCAGCTACAGCGCTGGTCGGACTGGGGGCGGCGGCGTTTGGAGGGGGAGCAGGAGGAAGAGGATCAGGGTCATCGATAAGGGCCTGTCTCCTCTCCCTCTCCTTAATCACTTGAATCAGACAGTAGGTCACAAACATGACGATGATGGTGGTTATAGGGAAGCCTGGTGAGGTAAGAAAAACTCCATTGTTAATAGAGTTGGTCAAAAAATGTAACCTTGCTCAAAATGAAATCACAAATCACCTTTGAGAAGCAGACGCTTTGCGACCAACTTGGCAAAGTCCAAACTGTTCAAGGCCAGGACGTTGTACAATACAATGCTCCAGAAGTTAAAGGTATTGAAGATGGCTCTGATCCGGCGGGACGTTGCTTCCGTCATCGCCGTCTGTAAATAAAACTTTATTAATATACAAAAAGCATTTTGTGTCCAAACTAAAATGTAAAGGCAACCTCAGCTAACGAACCTCGAAAGAAGCAAAAGGCTCCATGGAGAAGAACTTGGCGGTCCACAGCTCAAAGTTGAGGCCGAAACAGTTGAAGAAAGCCCAGATCAGCACCACCTCGCAGGGTCCCAGCCAGAGGATGGTGACGCCGAAAGTGCACAGTGTAGCGATCAGCTCCTCCACCACGTTGTCATGTTTTCCACCCAGGTAATCGTACACGTACCTGCGGGTAATGAGACAGCAACAGAACCTCCAAATTTGTCAAGCTCTTGGGTTTCTTGAGCTCTATATTCAGTGTTATTACTAAAATATGTGAACAACCTATTGAATCCAACCCCCTCACAGCTCTTTATGGTATTCAACCTGAAGATAACCCTCTGAGAAACAGCCGACATTATCAAGGCGATTAATACTAACCTGGACAGAAGCCTACCCCAACATTGAACATTGGATTTAAAGGTTCTTGAACTTTACAGGAGGAGATTTGCTGTTTATGGGTAAGTATGGCAGCACCAATAAGCTTTTCTAGGTCAGGAAAAGACAAAGCTGATTTGATTTTGATAATATTTCTTGGGTGGAAGTAGCAGGATTTAATGAGATTATCAACATGTGGTTCAAAGTTCAACTGAGAATCAAAAGTGATGCCTAAATTTCTCACTGTAGATTTTATTATACTTGCCAGAGGACCAATAAAGGGTTGTAATTTCCTTGCTAGGTGATTAGGGCCAAAGATTATTACTTATGTCTTGTCTGAGTTTAGCTGCAGAAAATTACAAGTCATCCTTTTCTTAATAGCATTTTTTTTTGCCAATAACCCTTATGCCGATAAGTAACAACTTATTTGACTGATAACCGATACTGATATCAATATATGCACTTTTTTCCCTACCTAATTTTAGTGATCAACAAGTCTCTTCTGGAGTGGAATTAACATCATATTATACATGCATACTTTTATCTTCATGGCCCGCCAGCAGACGGAGACATTCTTTCATTGTGCAAATCAAGAAAAAGCATGTTGACCGATTCTGATAGTTAATTTTAAAGCCGATATTGGCCGATACCAATGACGTGCCGATATTATTGTGCATCCCTATTTTATTTTAGTTTTCTCTCTTCTGACAAACTGGAATATTTTACAATATTACTGATACTGTGGACTGAAAACCAAATAAATAAAGTGGAAGAAGAAGAGGAAGAAGAAGAAGAAGAAGAATTTAATGTAACTGATTGATCTTACTTGCACAGCCAATCGTTGATCCCTCTGTCNTTCTCTCTTCTGGCAAACTGGAATATTTTACAATATTACTGATACTGTGGACTGAAAACCAAATAAATAAAGTGGTATAATAATAGTTAGAAGAAGAAGAAGAAGAAGAAGACTTTAATGTAACTGATTGATCTTACTTGCACAGCCAATCGTTGATCCCTCTGTCAAAATGTCTGTGAAAGGAGGAAAAAAACAAGTTTAGTTTAACAGATTTATATGGTATAATACACAATCAGCCATGTCTGATCCAGCTCTGTAAACTCAACTCACGTTTCAGCAAACACGTAGAGCATAGTGATGCATTTTGGTGGCTTAGGTGGGTCCAGGTGATCCAGTCTGGACACTGTGTTGATGACTCCAAACATGACAGCTGCTTTCACCCAGTCATACACCAGGTTAAAGTAAGCTAGGCCCACTGAAAACAATGCAGTCACACACAGTCAATGTAATGTCACACATAAAGAACAACTAACAGTGCCAAACCTGTCATAAGTCCTCTCTGGTTAACATGTCATAGCATTAAGTCAAAACATGAATTGTAGGTATTTTAGGAAGGTGGCACAGACCCAGAGCCCAGTCAGAGGCATGCCTCAGCAGCTTCAGGTCAGTGGGGATGGAGAGGATGTACATGAAGTGGAAGAGGATGTCCACGACGATGATGGCTCCCAGGTGAATCAGGCCCTGCACGCTGATGTTCCACATCTCCCACTCTTTCCTGGTCAGGTCTGACTTGTTGGCCTGCAGGGGGCAGCAGACACATGTCACAAAACCAGAGACCTCCACGTTCTGTGCTATAGCTCCAGAAGGGGCTCTTGTCTTGAAGTTTCAATTCTTAAAATGCACCTTAAGGAGAGAGGAGGCTTGCCAGAAAAGCTATGAGCAATGACACACAGGTGTGTCCTTTGTGGAAGTCTTATTGGCACCCATGACATATAAAAGAGGCGAGACACACAGTTGATGATGCAGCTGTGTCACTTGTCATATTTGAATGACATTGCTTTAAAATGCCAGCTCTGAAGCACAGATGTTGTTAGAAGCCTGTTGCCAGACTCCTCTCCCTCTGCTCGAATCTCAGGATGGGCCGAGATAGAAGGAAATGAATCGAGGAAGGACAAACTGAGAAATGAGAAAAGCCTAAGGTATCCTCTGTGACAGAAAATGCTGTTTGTTTTCAGATGTCCATTTAACATTTAATGTTTCTGTTAATTATTGTTACAGTGCGCTCTGTGTCCTGATGCTTTCAGACTTTTTGGGAAGACTGGACTAAGTTGTATCTGTGACAGACTGTAGAGTCGTTTAAGTTGCCTATATTAGATAGTCTGTCTTTGTTTTCCATCCATTCCACTTCACTTTATTTAAGAGGACTGTGTTTTCTGGGTTTTTGGGGCTTCTGTTTACTGCGTTCTTTCTCCTCCTGTGTTCCTGTGCTGCGTGTCCCTCATTTGCCCCTCTGCACACCTGTCCTCCATCACCCTCATTAGTCCTTACCTGCTCCAAAGTTTTACCTAGCCAATCATTTTCCTATCTGCGCTTCTCCGCCTTTTTCTCAACCTGCACTTAATCCCCTCCTCAGATTAGTTTGTATTTAAGTCCTGGTTTTCGGTTCAGTCCTTGCTGGATCCTTGGTTTTGTTACTTGATCTTTGATTTTGCTGTTTTCCTGCTTAAACCTTGTCTCAAAAGTGATTTATTCAAGTTCCTGTTGCCTGCTGTCTCTTGCATTTGGGATGATTGTACCTCTTTAAGCCTAAATATTTAAATAAATGTGGGAAAAGTGTTACTGTCTTGTTGGCCAGTGGACAAATGCAAATACAGATTTCTGTGTTTTTTAAGGGGCAACACATCATATAGGTTGGGAACCATTGCGCTGTGAGTAAAATACTATTTATGGCACTGTATTAACCTGGTCTAATGATACATGAGGTGCTTGAAGGTTTGGAATAACAATAAATATAACTTACTTGAACATAAAACTTGTCAAAGGTCATAATGGGCCCGAAATAGAAAAAGGGGAGGTAGAAGTTGTACTTGAGCAGCTCCAGGATGTTGTAGTGTCCATCTTTCCTCTCGCAGTTCTCCAGAGCAAAGCTCATACAGCGCATGATCGTAAACCCACAGCCTCCATAGAAGAGAACGTGACGCAGCTCAAAGTCTCCCTCCACAAAACCCGCCTGTATGGAGGAGAAATAACGCAGGGAACAATCACACTAATATTCATAGCTTTTGTAACTTCTGTAAAGTGGTAGCAGTTTACCTGCCAGGACACGAAGGGTTCACACTTGAATGTAGCGAGGGTACAGAGACCGGTGACGAAGCAAAGCCAGCGGATTTTCACTAAAGAGATGCTGTAGAGCAGAATACAGTGGGACAGGATGAGGGTGACGTAGGTCCAGCCCATACTGGTCCACACGGCCAGCAGCCCGTACACCATGTACACCAGGGACCTGTACTGTGGGGGAGAAATGTAGTGTCACTACCAGTGGTGGAATGTAACTAAGTAAATTTACTAAAGTACTGTACTTCAGAAAATGGAAACACTCAGGTGCTTTGAATTTATACTGAAGTTTTATATTTCTACTATACCTTAGAGGCAAATACTGGACTTTTTCTCTCTGCTGCATTTATCGACAACTTTAGGTACTTTATTTGATATTTTTCATTGCCTTACTGTCCAGTGAAAACCACACATATCCAAATCTGGTGGTTTCAAATGTGCATTTTTTTAGAGAAACTGAATGATTTAGTCTTCCACTAAAGGTTTCCTACTCCTTAAAGATAGAGTGCGGGACTTTTACATGTAAGTGTAGAGATGGTTGGTGTTGGGCATCAGTGGCGACTTTCCGGTGCAGGTGCACTGAAGTGATGTGTTTTTAGATTTGTTTTTTTGTCTTTTTCAGTGTGGGTCTGCTTTTCATTTTGTTTTCTCAATGCCTCATCTGTATGTGTGTGATTCTGATGTTTTCCTCTGATTCTATGTTGACAGGTTGAAATAATGATCTCAAAAAATGGAAAGGATTAGAGACTATAGCAACAGAGCAGCAGCTAGGAGTATGACGGAAAATTCTAAGAAGCGTACAACAAAAGTCCCTGGAGTGGATGCTCCAAATAAAAAAAGAGCCTGGTGCTTTTCCTGTCTGGGCCAATTAGGGTGTGACGACATCCTTTCTTTGGGCTTAGGAGAGGTGGAAAAATGCACATCCAGAGCACCCTGATCCTTCCTCAATTGAATGCAGACCTCATGTTAGCAAATACTATCAGCCAGAAACTCTGGTTTTTAGGCCGTTTTGAGACTTGTTTTATTTTGCAGTCCTATTTGAGGGTGATTTTGTGCATTTTGAAACCTAGGTGTAGGGAATAGTAATACTAAAGAACATCTTTCCCCTAGGTTACCTGCATCAGGGCAGTTCTTTGTGTTTTTCATGCAAGAGCTTTGCTTGCCTAATGATCACCTAATGCCTGCAGGCATTTTGGCTTCCGCTTAAAAACGTCCTGAATGTTTGAATCAGAAATAAGGTCAGCAAACATTAGCAGGTGCCAAGCAAGCCAGCTGACTGTGACGTGCCGAACAGGGTAGGAGAAACTCTGATTTGTAATATGACACTGCTTTATTCAGGTTTTTACTGGTTTTAATCACCTGGTCTGTTTGTTTTGGAGAGGAGGAGACCCTGGCAGGAGAAGTTTCAGTTGGTTGCAATCTGCAATCCTCACCACTAGATGCCACTAAATCCCTCTAAATTTTACACACTGCTCCTTTAAGTAAGGTTTTGAATGCAGTACTTTTAATCTAGTGGAGTATTTTCATACTGTGGTAGTAGTACTTTTACTTAAGTAAAGGATCTGAATGCTTCTTCCTTCACTGGTCACCACGTTGCCTCTCGTAGGGTTGACGCAGTAAGGCCGTCTTTTAAAAGCTGGTTAAGAAAACAATCTAATGATGAACATCTGTTTAGGGAAAGGATTGACTCTGCTGACACACGGCATGAGGTCCAGAGTTGTTCACCAAATCAGAGTGACATTAGTGATCCTGCTAAATATAGAGCTGCACTTCTAGTTGTTGACTTTTTCATTCTTCATCTACTGTCATCCCTCCATCTCACTCTGTCTTTTTCTTTCCAGCTGGTCCCAGTCATCATCTGCTGTTTGGCTAATGATATAAAAAGCAACTGTGCAATGTAGTAAAAATAAATTGTGACAAAGGGGATTTCAAATGTCACCAAGTATTCATAATAACACAACACAGTGAGAGATTAAGTGTTTCTTCCACTTCATTTTACAGTGGCTAAATGTTCTGTGCAGATCATTAAACCCAAATCATTTCCATTCTTTACTACATTCTTCTTTCTGCAGCAGCTCAATCACTTAATCAATTAGTCGGTCAGTGGAAGCACCTGTGGAGCCAACATGGAGCAGATCTTAGCGAACAGCACATGGCCAGAGAGAGCAAACAGGATGTGCTCTCTGAAGGTGGAAAACCACATCACCCACTCAAAATCAGCCACATCCTGCAGGTCAAGAAAGAAAAAGTATAAAACTTAGAGACATTTTTTACATCAATGACAACATGTCTTGATAAACTATGAAAGCTTTCTCACCATTTTCCTCCCAAAGTAGTACCATCCTGGCTTCACACTGGATCTGAACGTCTTTCTGTTCACACTGGCTGGAGATAGGAAAAGATAGAATCTATTGTGAAATTAAAAAATACAACAAAATCATGAATTTTAAAGAAACAAATTATAGCAGCAACACACATACATTAATATTTTCCTTGTCCTTGAATGCAGATGTGAAACTTTTGTTCCAAGTGACAGTGAAACTTGAAATAAAAGCAGGAGCAACACAGGATCTATTTTCTTCTTGTGCTCTGTGGTATTAATACTGACACCTGATCTCCTCTCTGCGTGGTCTGCATAGCTTCAACTCTTCGCCCTCACACTGTGACACTGCGCCTGTACTGTACGTATACTGCACATTGTGTCGTCTGTATGAGACTGCACCACACAAAGCTCGAACTCACGCCTCAACGTCAGCTTCACAGTCCAGACTCATTTTGAGAAGTTCATTCATGTTTTTGTGTTTGCACAAGAGTATGGGTGTGTAAATGTGGAAGAAGTATCTAATCATAAGTTACTGTAGTTGAGCAGCATTTTGCACATCATTACATTTCACTCATAGACTTTTGAAGCACCTTCCTACTTTTGGAAAAGTGAATCATTAAGTTTGCTCTGAGCTTTGTGTTTCATTATCTGTAATATTCACATCTATAAATGGTGAAACATTGGATGCTTTTTGTTCCATAGACCTTTGACACAAAAGGCATTTGTCACAGTAAGAAAAGCACAGGATCCTGGTATTGTGTATGCAAGCTCACTGTCATGACTCACCGGGACACTTAAATAAAACTGAGATGTTGTTAATGTCATTAGTAACACCTGTGCTTCTCCTACTATAGTAAGTCAAAATGTCTGCTGTGAAAAGGGTGTGTGTATATTGAGAGCACTATATAGAGCATAAATTTCGCTCTCAGAATTTGTGCACTCAAAATAAAATGGTCGACCGTAAATATATTAAATGTAATCACTTCTCAAAATGGCTGCAAATTTATTTTCTGTTGATCATTTTCAATAAATAAAACAGTGGCGCAACTTGTCCGTCCATTAGATGTGTTTTAAGCGCTCAACTTTTGTTAGCAAAAAATGTGTTTGGGAAATACTGGATAACTGGATAAATGGGACTTCCTCTGCAAGCTGCTTTGCAACCTGCCTCTACCCCAGCTCCTCCTTTTCATGCTGTGTCTGACTTATCAATGTCATTTCTGTTTGTTTTTGCTGTTGCTCTGCTCTGTTCCTGGGGGGTCTTTGCTGCTGCTCTCCCTGCCTTAGGCTTTCCATGTAGGCGCATGGAAGGGCAGGGAGGTTTGTTCTCTCTTTCCTAATTTGCACATTTGCTCTCTGCTCCTTGCGCTTTTCACATAGGCACACAGAGGGGCGGAGAAGTGTGCTCTTTCCACCTTATGCTTTCCATGTAGGCGCGTGGAAGAGGCTTTCTGCGTAGGCCCAAGGAAAGGCAGAGAGGCCCCCTGAACAGAGCCATACTGCCAAATATAATACTGCAAATGAAACTAAAGTTTTCTTTGATTAAAGTGGTTCATCCTAAAAATGTGCTTCACCATCTTTATGGGACAGTTGAGCACATTTTTAACCTGAGCCTGGTGCTGGGGAGAGTGCTGCCAAATATAATACTGCGAATGAAACTAAAGTTTTCTTTGATTAAAGTGGTTCATCCTAAAAATGTTCTTCACCATCTTTATGGGACAGTTGAGCACATTTTTAACCTGAGCCTGGTGCTGGGGAGAGTGCTACAGCTGTGGAAAAAGTCCTGCTTCATACCCATGACAGCACCCCAAGCACCTCAACAGCTACACACCGTTGGCACTGACATCGCACCTGATGACGACCCTGGAGAGGCTGGTCTTTGTTCATCTCCACAACTTTGTGATCTCACCAAAGGATCCATTACAGTTTGCCTACAAACCTGGCAATGGAGTGGACAGTGCTGTCATCTACCTCCTACACAGATCTTTCTCACCTGGAAAAGGCTAGGAGCACTGTGAGAATCATGTTTTTTGATTTCTCCAGTGTCTTTAATGCCATAAAGCCCACACTTCTGAGTGACAAATTAGAGTGCACGGGGGTGGACCACCACCATACAGCATGGATCCTAGACTATTTCATCAACCGACCACAGTGTGTGAGAATATAGGACTGTGAGTTGGGGCCTTGTAGGGAACTGTTCTGGCTCTACAGATTTCATGCACAACTGACACCTGCAAAGGTTCTCTAATGACTCTGCAATCATTGGCCTTATCACAGATGGGGATGACAGGGAACATAGAGAACCCTACCCAGGGCTTTGTGGGTTGGAGGCAGTGGAGCCACCTCCACATCAAAGCATGGAAATGCAAAGAGCTGGTGGTGGACTTCCACATATACAAAACACTCTCCTCCTGTACCGGTGAACATCCAGTCAGATCAGTATTCACTAAACTGTGCAGTATTTATATTTCATACCTGCAATAATGTGAATTCACCCATTCAGACTATTTATTATATTTTGCTTTTTCTACTGTTGACTCATTATATTACTTTCTGTTTTCTGCTCATTATATTGCTGTGTTTTTTTTACTGATGCTTCTTTTTTTTTGCACTTTCCCTTTGCTGCTGTAACGATGAACAATTCAAATGGATCTGATCTTCGCTCTACTTTGCTTGATTGACATCTCCCCCACGCTTCTTTTGTTGCAACTGTTTGGGAGGAACAACATACAGGTTTCTCATCTTTATTAATACATAAACTCCATATTTATTAGCTCATGCAGTTTGGTGACATAGATCTGCCTAACTTCACCTTGAGCACAGGTCTAATCATCCAGAGTCATTGAGGACTACTGTGTGGGTACTAAGTGCTCTATCGCAGCTGGACTTGACTGAGTTTCTTGAAGACGTTTCACCTCTCATCCAAGAGGCTTCCTCAGTTCTAACTGTGTGGTGGGGAGTCACAAGCTTTTAACCCTATATGGGTGTGAACCCTTACAGAGTCGCTGAGGTTCACAGCATTCACACCCACACAGGGTTTAAAGCCTGTGACTCCCCACCACACAGTTAGAACTGAAGCCTCTTGGATAAGAGGCGAAACGTCTTCAAGAAACCTAAGCAAATCCAGTCTCCTACAATACGGCATTTAGGATTACCATGACCTGGATGACTGGGAATATCCACCCACATCTGTGTGGGTGTGCTGGGCTCTGCATGGGCTGAAAGTCAATTTGTTCCTATTGAAGATTTTTAAAACAAATAAACATATAGTTTAATTTTCTAAAGAGGCCTGGTAATGTCCTTCAACAACTAGGCATTGCTGCTTTTTAAAAAAACGTAACTCAAACATGAATAAATGGTGGTCTTGTTGGGGACTATTTTAAACTGCGGATTAAGACACGTTTGGTGCTCTAGTGACTGGACTCTAGGGAGTATTTACAGCACAGTGTATGTGGGATCTACTCATTAAATACAGTGCTCCATGCTCATTGTTATGAAAAAAAGTGCCATCCAGTGCAACAGTGCAGCTCTCTGATGTGTATTTAATAGTTTCTGGACAACACTGGTGCTCTATAGCCCAGGGGACTGGGCTAGATAAGGTTTCGGATACAAAAAACTACTTGTAAGGACTGCAGTTCATTGTTGTTTGTTTTATTGACAGTAAAGTAGTTTTAAAAACAATAATCTCTCATACTCACAACTGGACACGTCAAAGATCCAGCTGGCAGCCCAGAACATGGCCAGACAAAGCATCGTGTTGTAGAAATAGATCTCATATTTGGGAAGTGCAGCTTTGATCCCCATGGTGATGCAGACAGGAAGGAGGCTCCTGAACACAACGACAACAGACCAGTCAACTCTTTCTCTGTAAAACTAAAACAGGTTGTACTTCCCAAATGACACCACATGGCATTACAGCAGTTAAGACACTGATCATCGTCATCACCTTCCTCATGCTTATCATACTTTTGTGAGGTCAACGTAAAGTGCAACAATGCTACTTCAGTGTTTGTATGAGAGGCATCAGTGCCAACTGTGACTAAAAATAAACTTCTCAGCTTGTCAATCATTCTTGATTTAGGTCACTGTCACGTGAAGTATTTGCCCTGAAACAGTATTTTAAGGTAGAAAGTATACTTTTACTTCTTGTGGTACTGCAAGTCCTATCAAAGAGGAACTTTACTTGAGTATTTCCTTTCTGCGATGTTTTATACTTTTACCTCATGATACTTCACAAGGGAGATTTAGAATTATTACTGTAGTGTAAGTATCTCCAAATTCTACTTGTACAGTGGCAAAAGTTTGGGCACCCCTGGTCAAAATTTCATTTACTGTGAATTGTTAAGTAGAAGATGAACAGATCTCCAAAAGGCCTGAAGTTAAAGATGATACATTTCTTCAATATTTAAAGCACGTTTACTTTTTAATTTCAATCTTTTACAGTTTCAAAATAACAAAAAATCAAAAGGGCCTGAAGCAAAAGTTTGGGCACTCTGCATGCAGTATTTAGTAGCACCCCCTTTGGCACGAATCGCAGCTTCTAAATGCTTTTTGTATCCAGCTTAGAGTCTTTCAGTTATTGTTTGGGTGATTTTCACCTATTCTTCCCGCAAAAGGCTTATAGCTCTGTGAGATTCTTGGGCCGTCTCTACATACACTGCTCTTCAGAGGTCTATACATCAATTTTTAATGATGTTTAGATCAGGAGACTGTGAGGGCCTCAGCAAAACCTCCAGCTGGCTCCTCTTGAGGTAGTCCATTGTGGATTTTTTTTTGTGTTTAGAATCATTGTCCTCCTGTAGAAGCCATCCTCTCTTCGTCTTCAGCTTGTTTAAAGATTGTGGGATGTTTGCTTTCAGAATTTGCTGGAATTTAACTGAATCCATCCCTCGTTTCTAAAAAGCATCTGGGTTGTTTCGATGTTCCTTTGCAAACTTTTGAGGCTGAATTATGTGGTGAGGGCACAGAAAAGGTTTTCTTGTGATGACTCTTCCATGAAGATCATATTTGTACAGGTGTCACTGCACAGTAGAACAGTGCACCACCACTTCAGAGTCTGATAAATCTTCCTGCAGGTCTTTTGCAGTCAAACAGGGGTTTTGATTTGCCTTACTAACAATCCTATGAGCAGCTCTCTCGGAAACTGGTAAAAGATGTCTGGGGCACAAATGTCTTGGGGTGCCTAATGCAGGCTACAATACTTGAGTAAATTAACTTAACTTTCTACCAGTGCCTTGTACAGCAAGGAATTAATACATCAATAATTTAACACTGTTGGGGGAACCATTTTAGGAGTTTTGTTACCAAACAATTTATCACTGCCAAAATGTAACTTAAGTATCAGAATCAAAAGTACTCTTTTGGCTCCTTACAGAGAGTTGCATTTTGAAGCTCATACTTAACTACTTTTAGCTTCATCTTCAACGATGCATCACATTTTACAAGCTCATTCTAGGGTTTCTATGTAAAATGCAAAGTAACTAAATCTGTCACATCAATGTAGAAGAGTAAAAACTATGGTATTTCTACTATAATATGTAGTGGAGTTGAAAAATAAGGTTGCATTTAATGGAAATAGTCAAGTTAGGTAATCAGATTCAATACAATACTGCACTTGAGTAAAAGATTTATACACTTCTGCTCCGTCTTCATGCTATGTAGGCTACCAACTATAAATCTAACTTGCAAATTTATTTATTTTTATTCAACCTTTATTTAACCATCGAGATTGAAAACCTTTTTTTACAAGAGAGACCTGGCCAAGGTAGCAGCCAATCAAACACATTATAATGCAACAAATACAACATATAATACAAAAATACACAATAAAACAACACCTATTCAAACACAGTGGCCTTGCAAGAAAAACAAGCACGTCTCTGTCACCACATTCTTTATGATGGCCTTAAAATCATCAATGGATATACGTGTTTCTAATTTTAGATCCGTTTGAAGATTGTTCTGTGTCCAAGGTGCAGAGTAATTTAGCCTTTACAACATATCTGCAGGCTGTGACATAAGAAGCTGTTTTCACTTTTACATTCAATAGCTATCAGATCCATGTAGGTTAATGCAGTATCACGTGGTTGTCTTATCTCTGTGAAATGATCTTTTTAAAGTCCTAAAAGCCACCATCATTTGAATTTTAACCACTGGACTCACTTGTGATTATCAGGTACAAGGAACAGTGGAGGGCAAGTTTCCACTGATTAGATTTCACCAACAAAGTGCAGCTGCCTGCTATTTTTATCCAAACTATTTCTCCTCAATGAAGTTATTCACTAGTTCTCGTGCATTAAAACAATGTTGTATTGCTTTACATGCTGGCAACAAACTTATCTTTCAGGGTTACAGATGATTAACAAGCAAAAGATGTTATCTCTATTTAAGTATGTGCCTTCTCCTCCTCACAATGCCTGCTGTTGAAATGCCACACGGTCACGCACCCCAGTTCGTCCTCCGCAGCACCTGTTGTGATACTGACCTTGAACGCAGCAGTTGCGTGTCCGCACAAAGTTGCTGTAAAAGCGCACCTTTTTGATTCGTTCACAAGAGGGTGAAACGCAGATTAAAATGTCATATTACCAAAAAAAGAAAAGTGATAAAATGTAAACTTTAACATCTGCTCAGGGTGGGCTGCGGGTCCCTCTGACTCCCTGAGAGGGAGCTGCCACCGGTTAAAGGTGACATGATGTATTTATACTTTGACCACTGGCACAGAGGGGGCGGGACAGGAGGGCTGAAAAGACACCCAACATTTGATCATGGCATGTTTTAACTTCCCCAAACACCTTCAGTACTTCCTAACTGATGCAGCTACTTTGTACATGTGCAGAATAATGTGTCATCATTAAGTTAAATCACATGTAGCATCAAATTGCATCATTACAACCAAAGGAGCATAAATTCCTTTATGTATGTGTTTCTTACATTTTTCTGTGTTTGCATTGGGTTCAGTCAGGAATGTTAAATCATTTTACATTTTCAAATGTCACTTTCTTCTTGCTGCTATATTCCTGGTTGCCAGATCTGTTTTTGGAGCATCTAAGCCTGCTGCAATTTTGAGCCGTAGCCAAACATCCATGCCTCTCACATTCTACAATGACCTGTGAAACAACACGCAGTGCCGTCTAGTGACAGCAACACAAAATACAAAGCAGTGACATGCAGCAGCTGAAAACACAAAGCAAACCCAAAAAAGGAAAAGAACGATGCAGTAAATGTTTATTATAAAAGTTAAAAAAAAACGTATTAAACTCAAGTCTGTAGCTGGCTGTATCTCTGTTTATTGCTTTCACAGTATCAGTGCTATGGATCCAAGAGAAATAGCTTTTTCCTGTATGTATACATATACAATTCATAAGGCTAATAAGCTTCCTGTATCATAGAATGACTTGGGGAAATGTCGAATCTTTATTCACAATGTGGTCCCTGTGCGTACAGTAGCTAGACGAGTCCTAGTTCAGCTACTCCTTCTTGCTGGTCTCTTGTCCTTCAAAGATGGGGTACTTTGTCTCCACCTCAGCCCACGTCAAGGTGCCGTTAGCCAGATCTCGAACAATCCCTGGCAACTCGGAGACCTGCAATATGATTTTATTTATTAGAAGAAAAAATCAGCAAATATGTGACCGTACACGGCCTTTACTTTTTAATTAAAGCTGCAGTTGTGGGATTGTTCTACCTCGGCCCTGATCTGCCTCATTGAGTCGCGGTCTCTCAGCGTGGCTGTGTGAGGCGTCTTGTTCACCGTGTCGAAGTCGATGGTGATTCCCAACGCCACTCCGATCTCATCGGACCGGGCGTAACGCCTGCCGATGGATCCTGATGAGTCGTCCACTTTGTGGGACACACCGTTTTTAGTCATCGCCTCAGCTTAAAGGAGAAAGAAGGAGACAGAGATTAGTCATCAGTTTGTAACCAAGTCACCAGAAAAAATGTTGGCATTGTATGTTTCGCAAACCATGGTTATGTTACATTGTACGTTATTATGTAGTGGATATGTCAAAACTTTACGTTTCAACAACGCTGTGGTTAACGTGGTTATGTTTAGGAATAAAAACCACTTGGTTATGTTTAGGAATAAAAACCACTTGGTTATGGTTAGGGGTTTGGGGTAAAAAACAATAGCTTTTTGTGGCACTATCCTGGCTGAAAACACAGCAATGTCTTGGTAAAAAAAAAATCGCTTTCCGTGGCACTATCCTGGCTGGAACTACAGCAATGTCTCGGTTAAAAACAATCGCTTTTTGTGGCACTGTCCTGGCAGGGAATACAGTGATGTCTCTGTAAAAAAACAACTGCTTTTCGTAGAACTAATCGGCAGGAAACGCAGCAATGTCTCGGTAAAAAACAACCACTTTTCGTGGCATCATCACTGGTGGAAAAACAGTGACATTTTGCTAAAAACACCCACATTTAGTAACTAAAAAGTTGCAGAAAATGCAGCAATGACCCACTAAAAAACTACATGTTTTGTTGTTTTTAGTCTCAAACAGAGGTCTGCACCTTGGCAGCAATCTCGCCTAAGTGCCACGCCATCCAATATCCCGTCCACTTGCAAATGACAAGTCAGCTCATACACCATGTCACTGTAGGTATGTTAATATGATACATATGTAACATATTCCTGATTTGCATAAAGAAACCCATCATGCCAACACTGTATTCTGGCGACTGGGCTGCAGTTTGAATTCTCAAGTTTCATAAGGATATATAGAAACACTTCTGGGAAATACCCTTGTTTGAGTTAGATGAGAAGATTGACACCACTCTTATTAAATATTTGTTATATAATATAAAGCTATAGGCTGCAGTCAGTTAGCTTGGCTTAGCTTAGCATAAAAACTGGATCCTTGAAAAAGTTATTGCACCTAGTCAGGAGGAATAGTCTGGCACACAACCTCACCATGCACGACGAGTTCATTAGTGCTCTTCAGAGGTGCTGGCAGGCAGATTTTGTTACAGACATAGCCAGGCTAGCTGTTTCCAGTCTTTATGCTAAGCTAAGCTAACAGGCTCCAGCTTCATATTTCCACCAGAATGCTGTAGATTTTCTCATCTAACCCCTGATATGAAAGCAAAAAGAGAGTATTTCCCAAAATGCCAAACTGTTTCTTTGAACTTCATAATACTGTATTGAAATCCTAAAGTTAGCATCACACGTACATAACTGCTGGACAAATGGCATAAACTCCTGGTTTTGGCTCAGAGGAAGGATGGAGCATTTGTATGGAGCCACAGTGGCAGGGAAGCTGAAATACTGTAGAAAGAAAGTCACTTTAATGAAACAATCACATGTTTCTGACTCAGATCTCATTCCTTGTTTTGAAGCATTCTTACCGTCCTCTGTTCATCCCCCTGCCGGATTCGGAACGAGTGCTCGAAGATGGAGTACATGATTCTGCCGATGCCAAAGGACGGCTCGATTACATTGGGAACAATCTCCTCCACTGTGGGAAAATAGAGACGGTTGTTTTCCCACATGAACAAACTCACTGTTCTGCTCTGAAGGCAGGTTCGGTGTCACTTCTTACCGTGCAGAGTTTTCTGGAACCTCTTCACACTGACCATGTCTTTAGTCAGTTTGAATGTCTTGTTGTTTGTCTCAACGTTGAACTCCCTACAAATATAAACATCACCAAATTAACTTTGAATGAATATGCACACATTCATGAATAAACCAAACAGTTTTTTTCTGCAGTCAGAAATTACCCTTTCTCATTGAGAATCTTCTCCTGATCAGTGATGTAGCATTCGTCACAGGCAGCCAGGTACTCCAGAACAGACTTGGCATCTTTCTTGTAGGCTGTTCCTATGGCGCCCTTATTGGGCTCGAACTGGACGACATTTACTACTTTGTGTGATGAAGTTAAGGAGCAAAACAGGAATCCGGTTTGCAAATAAAGAAACAAATCGGGGTCAATTACCTTAATAAGGCAGATAGAAACTCCAGGTAAAGATTGTAAGTAAACTTAAAGGTACAGTTCAACCAAAATCCTTCTCTCTAATGTACTAGAACTAGATGGCACTCGGCTTGTGGTGCTCAAAGTGGCCAAAGAAATACTTCTGAAAAACTCAACAGCAATGTCTCTTACCAGAAATCATGACCTGCTAACTCAAGATAATCCACAGACCTTGTTGTGACCAATTTCATTTAGGGACTATTTTCTTTCTTCTGAACTACACCTGTAAACCCTATCAGCGCGCAAAAGGAGCTCGTACTCATGCAGCAGTAGCTGCAAGCTTTCTTCTTCCTGTGGGTGTTAACTGCATATTTTTCAACACCTATTTGAAAAGCACAAGCAGAAATGTTGTTAAGAACATGTATTATTTAAAGATTCCCCTCTAGAATTATTTAATAAGACATAAAAATACAGAATAAATCATTTTAATTTCAAAAGTTAAACTTTTTTCTTTTCAGCAGAGGACTGTGAAAATAGCCTTTTAGTGTCATATCTGCACATATATAACCTTCTGAACAGTGAAGCTCAAACATCCAAATGTCATTTCAATAAGCAAAGCAAATTTTTAAGTGATGGGGCACTTTAAAGATCCAGGTATCAACATTGCTGACTACATTACTTTGCTGACCCCTGCTGGTAATATCAGAAAAGACACTGGAGTAAAATATGTAACATGGCCCACAAGAGTGCTTGTAGCATGCTAAAATATAAACTTTGAAGCAAACTGCATAGTCAAAAATGCCCCTTATCTCCACAAGGAGACACCAAGCTATGGTTCAGTATACTTGAGGTAGTACCTTCATCTTTAAATATAAAGGGCATGGACAAGGACTTTATCCTATTTGTCTCCAAACACCTTCAGCTTGATGGTTTGTAGGTGTTTGCTATGTGTCTTTTGAATTACCTTTAAAATAAGTAGCAGTTTCTTTCTATTGATTGGGATTATATATCTATATTTATCTATATCTATATATTTAATTTGCTAAATATTATTATGATGAGGTACCTGCTCCAGTTTGAATGTTAAATCCATAATACAGATTACAGTGAGGTTGTTAGACTGGACGAACAGAAGGATATGGGTTCTTTCAGGGGCTTCTCAGCCACTAGAGGAACCTTGGTGGCTCTGGAGTGACACGACAGGTCATAGCAGGAGCGGTCAGCACACCCCACGATCTCAATCCAGCCCTGAGAGAGGAAAACAAAAACTTGTCTTGACTTACGCTCACAAACCTCTTAACGTCTATACATGTGAATAAAGGAGAAAATATTTACATAGGAGGTTTTGGACTCGGCGTCCCAGCAGTCGCAGGCGTAGTGAGCCATCTCGTTCTCCATGTGCTGACGGAAGCGCACTTTATCTTTGGACAATCCTGCTTTGATTAGATAGAGATAGATTCTTCCGATGAAGTAACCCAACACTGAGTTGTTGATCACTCCCTGCAGCAGACACAAAAAAATTTTCATGATCATAGTCCGTCAACGATATGATTAGATTACAGCAATGGATCCTGCACAATTTTGCAGAAAAAACATTTCTGTGGCACACACTGTGACAATATTAAATGTATGGGAAACTTATGAAGTAACATTTAAAATCAAATCCTCTACTTGTTGCTATTTGAGCTTATATTTACTGGTTTATGATGTGTAATGGGGGTTATAACATTTGTTAGTGACCATCAGTAACTATGGCCACATGAGAGCAGGCATGATTTCAGCACTAAGAATAAACACACACTGTATAATAATAGTTTAAAGATTCCCACCTGCTCCACAGCGTCGCCCAGCCTCATGATCTGTGCAGACTGGCCACTCGTCTGAGCCTTGGAGGAGAACAACAGGATCTCCAGGTCGGCCACACTGGAGAATTTAGGGTGAATCTTCTCATTTGGGTCCACAAAGTGCTCAATCTCCGCCATGGTGAACTCTCTGCAAGCAAGAGAAGTTAACATCTCACTGTATAGTTGTTATAATATGCAGTTGGGTGATGTAGGAGTTTCTGACTACCTGACACGAATGAGTCCAGAGCGAGGTGAGATCTCGTTCCTGAAGGAGTTTCCGATCTGAGCGGCACCAAAGGGCAGTTTCCCCTGGTTGAACTCCAGTAAGCGTTTGAAGTTGAGGAACATTCCCTGAGCTGTTTCAGGCCTCAGGTAGCTGCAAGTTATTCAACATGACTTTAATACAAGGAGCAAATGTTTTTATCACTTGAGACAGATGATGTGATTTACTGATCAGTACCCGGGCATGTTCCCCCCTGGTCCGATGGACGTCTGAAACATCAGATTGAAGGAGACGGGAGGTGTGAGGTCATTTCCTGTGGAGGGAGACTTGACGTTGTACTTCACAAAGAGGTCGGCCAGCTCCTGCTGAGTGTAGTTGTCCATCTGGAACAGAGAGGGTTATTTTCTCAACCAGCAGATGTCAGTATAACTTCAGACTGTGTGTGTGTGGGTGTGTGTGTGTGTGTGTGTGTGTGTGTTTGTGTACAGTATGTGTTTGCCAAGCACCCACCTGAGTGATTACGTCCTCCATCTCGGTCACCTTCTCTGCTGAACATTTCTCATCAGACATCAGTTTTTTTAAGTGAGCTGTGAGGAAATACAACACCTCATTTAGCAGCTGGAAGTTATTCAGTCAAACACAGACTATAACAGAAGTTAATACACATTTTTAATCACTCAAGTCTATTATATTAGTTTGCTGGCCAGTAGCTTGGTTTTGTTCTTTGATATTATTTTTTGACACAAGGCTGAAATGGACAGGAAGCTCCCTGCTTGCAGAAACTTTTTTGTCTTTATCATGTTTTAAACTGTCCTCAGCTACACAGCTTTAAGTCTTGATTGTCATTTTGTCAATTTAACAAAGTATAAAGGTGCCAAAAACCTTAAATATGACAAAATGACAAGGCACCTTTAATATTTTTCAAAAAATTAATCACTCAAACTACTGCCAAAGAGCAGTTTAAGGTTGTAAATACTGTTTTGCCTTTAAAGGTCCAGTGTATGAGATTTAGTGACATCTACTGGTGAGGTTGCGTAACTAAAACCTTTCCTGTGTGCCAAGTGTGAAGGAGAACATGATGGCTGCAGAACACCAGCTTCCAGGAAGTGAACGCTGGCTCCTAAAATCAGTTTATATCAGTTTGTATTCTCCAGATCGACCTCTGAATATTTATTTGTTGTTTGCTGAATATTTATTGTTGTTATGTTATTATTTTTTCATTATTTAGTTATTTATTTTATGTTACTTTATTCCTTATCTCGTTGACTTTTTCAATCTGCTGTTATTTTCTTTATCTTTGCCTGTACGGTGACCTTGAGTGTCCTGAAAGGCGCATACAAATAAAATGTATTATTATTGATATTATTAACTACGGTGGCCGACATGAAAAAGCAAATGGCCCTATCTGGAGTTGGTATTTTATTTGTCTGTTCTGGGCTACCTTAGAAACAACATGGCTGACTCTGTGGAAGAGGACCTGCTCCGTATGTAGATACAAACGACTCATTCTAAGGTAACAAAAACACGAGTCTTAGTTTCAGATGAAAATTAACTAATGGAAAAATAGTAATTAATATTATATTCTATTTCTGCCAATAGACGGCCCTAAATCCCACACACTGGACCTTTAATATGCGCAATTACAGCCAAAAAAATGTAAGAAATAAAACTATAATACAGTCTGTTTACATAAAAAGTGATTTTATCCAAATTTGTTTTTGTGCCATTTTAATTGAGAGTCTACTGTATGTATGCCTTTAACATTTTAAACATGTCTTTATGGTGCAGACATAAATGAGAAACTGTGTTAAGGCTCCACATCAGCACTTTCAGCTGGTTCTCTCAGCCTGTCTCTACATGATGCCTGAATACAGTCACTATAAGTAAATCATGCTCAGTGTGCTCACAGATGAACAGACAGACCCCAGATTGAGGAGCACCTGAAAAACCAGTCGCTGAGGACATTTGAACTCCTGCTCCCCTCTGCCTGCAACTGCCCTGAGGATATTTAACCCAGTAAGGCAGGTCACAGCCTGTTCCTGTGGAGGATCTAAAACAGTATGGTAAAACTTAATCTGCAAAGAACTCAAAAGAATCATGAGGATCTTGCAGCAGGTTGGTTATTACTATATATTTTGACCATATAGTTATTCTAGTTCGTGACATGGAAGTTTCAGATGTATAAAGAGACAATGTTTGGCCTGCAGGTCATCCCTCTCTTTAAGGATGAAATCTGACACCTCGTTATGCAAGGAAAAACTGGAAAGCTCAGGGAGGACTGGACTAGGTGGGGCTCTTTTGAATCCTAAGAATGATGCAGTGGTGGTCGAACAAAGTCACCTTTAAGGAGGTGATCAGCGCGGTAGCATTCTCCTGTCTTGGCATCTTTCACCATGTAGTCAGCAAATTTATCCACATGTCCGGACGTCCTGCAAAGAGCCACGGTTTAAGGACAAATCAAACGCAAACTTTGCACTTTCTCAGCCAAGATAAACTGTTAAACTTCTGCTTTGTACATGTTTCGGAGTTTGTTGGCACCCACTTGAGGACAGGCTCAGGGGTCAGCATGGTGCAGTCGATCTCCAGGATCTGCTCCTCCTGGATGAAGTGCTGCCTCCACACCTGCAGGATGTTGTTCTTCAGGGCACAGCCCACGGGGCCGAAGTCGTACAGGCCGCTCACACCTAAGACACACAAACAAACACATGAAACACACACCTAGTTTTGGTTTTCCTTTCAGTTTTAACAATCAGTCTCATATTTTACCTCCATATATGGCAAAGGCCTGATCGTAGAAGAATCTCCTCTTTAAGGTGTCCTCCATCTTCACTCTGTCCACTGTGTCATCTTTGGGCTGCAGAGCTAACTCCTAGGAGTGAATACATTAAAATACAGTAAATATTCTATCACTGAAATAGAAAGTTGAAAGATTAACCAGCAGTTGTGAGACTCTGACCTTTGCTTCAAGAATCTTCTTCCTGGCTTTCAGCTCTGCGACAGCTTTGCTCAGCTCCTGTTCTGAGGCGCCTTTTTCCTTCAGCTGATGCACCAAGTCACCCTGCGGAAAATATCAAAGCTCTTACCAAAACTGTCACACGAAACATCACATTTATCTTGCAACTGTTTTCTATTTTATAGTTTATAAAAATCTAATCTTTCAGTTCATTCACATGGCCTGTATTTGTTTCTTTAAAATCTCTTTATGATCTATTATATATCTGTTACAAAGCCCCCACACATCTGGAGCAGCAGCAGTCAGCTATTTAAAGTTTCACTTTAGTTTTCATGCCATGAGGCTCCGTATGATTTCTACTCACTGAGGAACATTCAGTGTGAAACCTGTTGCAACAATGCAGCCAAACAACATGCAAATTTCAGATTGAAATTGTTTTAAATCTGTTTTCCATCTGATATTGACAGAGACAGTGGAACTATGTGCAGTCTGTTCATGCTGCTTAGGTGCTTAAAATAAAATCGTCTCTTTTTTCTGCACATAAAATCCATAAAATCATCATTTCATGAGCCAAACACTTAAAAATCCAGAAGCATATAACCGACTCTCCAATCAACACTTGTCAGATTAGTTGTCAGCAGTCGCAGCATGTTAGTAATTGGACATTATCCTGGTTGGGGTGTTTTGCAGGTGTGTAAACGGGCAGAATATCTCACCTGTTCCCTCACAGCCTCCCTTAAAGGCGCCAGTATTTCTTCCATCTTGACACGTATAGTAAAATCTCCCCGCAGCGCGCTCCTCCTGCAGCCAGCTGTGGACTCAACTGTTTCCAAACTTTCCTTCAGGGTTCCTCCAGGCTGAATGAAGACAGGGGGAGGTGCTTGTTTCTTTACAGTTCGACTGGTAAGTTGTGTTGTCTGAAACCAGGGCTTTCTGTTGCATCATCCAGGAAGACAAAACCTTTCAGTGGAGAGTGAAGCTTTATCAGCAGTTTGGATTTCATTGTTGGTACCCTTTTGACACCCTATTCCCCCCACTCCCAATTGTGCACACAACAGATAACATATGGCAGATTTATATTATGATTAAATAGCCAGTAATCTGATTACATGATTGAACACAAATGGGAATATGCAACATGTGAGCACAATATAAACTGAAATAATGAAGATATTAAAACTATATCTGACATCAGGCCCTCATACAATATTTAGTAGCCTAGTTATGCAAAAGCTACTGCCATCCAGGGGACCTGTTGCATCTTCCTCATTTTCTATTATTGCTCCACTGTTTGTAATAAAGCCTTAAAAAACATCTAAAATACATCTAAAACAGCCTATAAATATTCAGTATATTACCATACACGCACTAAACAAATCTGCATAGTCGCCCTTGCAGCCTTGAGCCAGTTCCCCACTTTGCCCTGTGACAGTTCAGCCTTGGCATTGAACTACAAGTCCAAATGTCCACAGTGGCTGTCCACCTGCACTGATAGGTAAAGGGAAAAAGGCTGCACTGATTTAATTCGGTGACCTTGCTCTCTACAGCAGGGCTCTGCAGATCTAGACTGTTTCAGCATGAGGAGGTGGTTTTGTGATTTGTCCCTGTGCCAAAGGGCTCCTTTAAAACTTCCCAGTAATGATGGACCATCTGGCGCCACCTAGTGGTTAAAACTAATAATTAACATTAAAGGGCTGCTGCTGTGTTGTGGTCTTAAAACTGCCTTTAAATCTCAACCAACACTGAGCAAAGTTGGATTCTTAATTTAAAAAAAAAATAGAGGATATATTTCCCTATCTGTTGAAAGCTAGCATATAAGTCAACACACGAGGCTACTCAAAAATGAAATAAAAGCTCCATTAAACATTTTTATTCAATGAAATGTCTATAAAATGTGTTTGTTGCAAATGTACTTGATATTAAAGACACAGGCACCTGAATTACATTAAATATTAAACTTAATTGCAACTAAATAGCTACCATAGCCTATATACAAAACATGCTATATACCATGTTTTAAAAACATTTGGACTATATTATGATATCATTTAACATAATACAATAAAACACAGAAAAATTAACATCACCACATTCAAATAAAATAAATATTGGCTATATAATTACACTGATTTTAAAAAGCTCTCACATCCTTTAACAATCAAACAAATAAACAACAGGTGTGAGTACTTTTTTATTATGCAAAGGTTTTGTACAGTCTTTGAGCATGAGCTGATGGATTTGTCCAAATCACAGAAATTAATACAGCACAATCACATTCTAACATAAAGTAACACCAAAACAATGACATCCAAAGACTAGCTGTATTAATACTTCAGTTTCCTGTCACTTACAGCCTAATGTGTTTGCTCATAGCTGCTTGGAAGCCCTTTTCAGCCAGCAAAATGAATAAATGAATAAATAAATGAAAGTTATGAATTATAAAATTAGAATCCCAGAGTCAATTAGAGTCCCAGTAAAATAATAGGTAAAATAATAAAATTAATTTTAAAAAAAATAAATAAATGAAAAATAATAATAAAATAAATTCTTGCATAAAATAAAATAGTAAAATTATATAAAGTAGAACAGGTAAAATGTTTCTACGATACAAAATAAAAAGTCTGGCTTAATGAAGTAATGAGATACTAAATCAGAATTAAAAGGAGCCCCAAAAGGTCATAATGGGAATTATTTTTCTAAAATATTTTTTTGTTCCCTTGCAATAACATTTAAATTCCACTTGCAAAGCCATGACCATGACCTTTAGGGGCCTCTGTAGAATAATGGAAAAATATATAAATTTAGATTTAAATTTTTTAGTCAGCATTATGAGAAAGCAAATCAGAATTTCTGGTGTGTAAATCAAAATTATTAGATGATGATGAGTCATAATTTTGACTAAAAGAGGTGGTTGGTTAAAAATGTGACTTGCGTAGTAGGCCTATGTTATAACCCTGACCATGGGCATGTTTATTATTGTCATTTAAAAAAATTTATTAATTTAATTTAATTTAATTTAATTCAATTTTGTCTTGTTTTGTTTTATTTTTTTATTTTATTTTTTACCGTGTTTGACGAATCTGCCGATACGTCACCAGTGCCTGTGCCGGTTGTAGTGAAAGTGCTTGTCTAAAGCGGAAGCTGCGTTTACTTGTTTCGAGAGATTTCATCATTCTCTTCTCGCATTACGGCGGTCCATGCTTCGGAGCGCAGCATCAGCACTGCTGAGGACCAGCACTGAGATTTCCGCCTTCTGCCCGGTGTCTTCGGTCCGGTTCGTTCGGCAGTCGCTCCGCTACCCGCCCCAAAACCGGCCGTTTTCAACCTCGGTCTGCCTGTGTAAGAAGAAGAAGAAGACAAGCCTGTGGCTGCAGCTGGCGGAAGGACAAACCATGGACGGCAACATTGAGGAGATTCTCGCCCCTTTGAGGGTAGCAGTCAAAGAGCAGGTAACAATTGTTATCTCATTATCTCCACTGATATGGGCCGAGTCGGTTTGTTTAGGCGTATATATCTTTTTATTGCCTCTGACTGGGTCACAGTCAGCATGCTAGCCTGCCAGGCTAACCGGCTAGCTTAACCGGCTCCTCTCTAAGCTGTCAATGAAAGAGGACAGCCATTGCTTGCTAGCTAACGCTAGCTGGCAGTCATGTCTGCGCCCTTTGCCACGTTTCAATGTGCTGCTGCTGCTGCTGTTGCAGACATTTGTGAGCAGGGTGGGGTTAACAGAAGAGACATGATAATGCTGCTACCAAAAAAAAACCACACTTAGCTGGTAGCTTTGTAACACTGCTCTTATTAAAGTTGAAGTGTAGCTGTAGCTGGATCTGGGTTTTCTTCATGCCAGTGATAAGCACTCTCTGTGTTTTAGGGGGACCTTGTGCGCCAGTTGAAGCAGGATGGAGCTCCTGATGTGGATGTCACTAAAGCTGTGGCTGAGCTGAAAGCAAGAAAGAGAACTCTGGAGGCCAAGGTGAGTGCAGCTCATATAACTGAATCTGGCTGAGCCTGTTCAGTGAATCACACACCTTATAAATACTCTGCCAGGCCTTATGTAGTCTGATATGGAAAACATGCATGAGAAATAGGATTGCAGGTGCATATTCGTCACTATACTTTTCATCTCCCAGGCTGCACAGCAAATATTAATATACTTTCATTATAACACAGGGAGCTTGCCAACACTGTTATTCATTTGTATCAATCCACCATGTTGACAAGCACACTGGGGAAAGGGTGCTGGCTCGGGATGCAGGATTTGACACCATTGCGGATTTGATTAGAGCAGTGGTTCACAACTCGGAGTTCCAGGGGGTTCCCAGAATTGGGGAACAGTTTATTTTCACTATGTAATTCACTATAGAAGGGAGACCAATGAGAGTTAGTCATAAGCGTGACAGTTCTGACCACATGTTTCACTTCCACCATGATTATCTGCTCAACTGTAGTTGATATAATTCTGGACTTAATCATATCTAACAACAAAAATCTTTTAGATGGAGGTCCCTGAAGGGAAATCTTATCAAATGGGGGTCTGTGACATATTGTGTATCAATGTAGGGGTCCTTAACACATGAAAGGTTGAGGATATCATGGAACAAACATGGAACTTATTCAAAAACTATATGTAACATGCACATGTACATGCTTGCAACTACATCTCACACTCTTCAGATACAGGGGGTACTGTTATACCATGTAAAATCACTTCGTATTGTGTGATCGAATATAGGTCACATAATGAGACTTGAGCCAGCTCCATTTGCTAAATAAAAACTGGGATATGTTATTTTAAAGCCCCAAAGGCCAGAAGTCTTGTATAATATTGTTTCTGAGGATCAAGAATGCTTTTCTGGGCTCAGATATTCCTAAATTTATCCTCAGACTCAACTCTGTCTTTGCCACACTTTGTATCTTGACAGTGTTATGACCTATGTGAGCCTGTACTCAATGAGGTTCCCTGTAGTGCTTTTGCTTGCTGATACAAATGTGTTTCTGTCCTCCTGATATCATGTCTTCTATGGGCGTTTAAAGAATTCTTGGTAATCTTTTATGTGTTTTTAATTGAGGATAATTTGAAACTGCTACCTGGACCTTCTTATAGTCAGCTGCAAAGTGGTGCTGTTCTGTGGGTTTTTGCATAAGGTGCAGGTGCATAAGGATTCCTCAGTGTTGAGCATGGAAACTGCCACTGTTGCAGCTTTTCATAGCCCGGTTGTTTGGGGAAAAGTTAAACATTTAAAACACTTATTTTAACATGTCTTGATAAGTCAGATGTTTTGTTTGTTGCCTTATTTTTCCTAGTACAGGGCAGCAAGATGTCAAGAATGATGTAAATATAATTTCCATTGCAGGAACTGTCACTACAACCCAAAGATGACATTGTTGACAGAACCAAGATGGAGGATACCCTCAAGAGGCGATTCTTCTACGACCAGGCCTTTGCAATCTATGGAGGTGAGACTTGGAAAGCTAATGTTCGGAGAGTAAAGCTTTCGGGCGGTGCGTAAAAATCACCGTGCACGTGGTCTTTAAGGATTCTGTTACCATGCAGTAATGCTCCTCAGGTGTGAGCGGCCTGTACGACTTCGGCCCCGTGGGCTGTGCCCTGAAGAACAACATCCTGCAGGCCTGGAGGCAGCACTTCATCCAGGAGGAGCAGATCCTGGAGATCGACTGCACCATGCTGACCCCCGAGCCTGTACTCAAGTGGGTGTCCATTAATGCTTTTGATGTCTGTTATTGCTGTTTGATATTTATGTATCTTGTCTCGTATGGGTGTTAAACAGTATTTTGTTTTGAATGTTAATGTTTGAAACTACAGAACAGAGTGCCTCGTGGTTCCTAGAGTCAGCTCCAAAGTGCTGATCCGTGGGTTTTTGTAAACAGGCACATATTGATTCTGCGATTTTATGCATGGAAGCCGCCGCTGTTGCAGCCTTCCATAGCCCGGTTGCAGATACATGGATTGAATTAAATTGAATATTAACAACTTTTCTTTTAACAAATCTTTATAATTCAGGTGTTTTCTTTGTTCCCTCATTCAGGACGTCAGGACATGTGGATAAATTTGCTGACTACATGGTGAAAGATGTCAAGAATGGCGAGTGCTTCAGGGCAGACCACCTCCTCAAAGGTAAGCCTTTTGCACATCCGCCTCTGTGTCTGAGTATATTTAGAGACTTGGCTCCCACCATAGTGCAAACTAAAGATTAGTCATCCTTAAAACAACCCCGGCAGATCTTCGCAAGTTTTCCCTGTGTATTATTCAAGGGATTCTGCGGAGGGTGGGATGGACGCCGTCCAAACTTGTGTAGTCAGCAGCTGCTGCTGGTTGGCCAAGCTCTGAGTATCACTGTTGTGCCTGAGGGAGAGTGGAAGTGGCTGGACCAGCAGAAATCACACAGGGCTTTCAGAGCAGTGCGAGCTGCGAGGATGACACAGACTGGAGCTGTGCCAAAAGGCCAGCGGAGGAAAAATGAGATATAGGAAGAACATGTTCGTTCCTGTAAGACTGGGAGGCTAATTGGCTCAGCTGCCAGAAAGAGATGACATATTGAAAGTTGAAAATGTTATGTAATGAAAATATGTCAAGTCATGTTAAGTTTTATCTAAGATATCTCAAACCTACTTCAAAACAACGTGCATGTGATCTCACTAATTAGTTTGAGCTCATTTTCACACTATAGGTAGAATATAAATGCATGAAAACAAAGGTTCATTTTTAAAAAAAAAAAAATTCTTATGAAGGGAAACTTTTGTATTTTTCAGTCTGGACCATATTTTTTCGTGTTTTTGTGTCAACAATTTTTGAAACTGGTCCAGTATTAAGCGAGATGCCGGCAGCCATGAAACAGACTGCAGTGTAATCCTTCAAAGCAATTATCCACCCTCAGTTTATGTTCACTAGAAGTGCTTGTTTTTGCCTTCTGTTGTCAGGGTACTGGAGTTTCTGACTGCTGTACTATACCTTGAAAAATATTTATATTCAGTACCATTTTTGATAACACAGAACAATTGGCATTGAGGGCATACCTATTAATGTTGTTTTTATTAAAAGATAAATATAGCAAGGCTATAAGATGACACAATGACTTTTCTTGGTTAGTGGAGAACAGCAGAATGACTGTAGTAAACATTAAGAACTAAAAACCTTTTACATAAATAAAAACAATATTCTTACTGTGGTGGTGCACAAGTCTAAAAGCCTCCTGGATCATAATACATTGAATGCAAAAAAAGAGCAAGTAAAAAACAAAACTGTGACACAAAAGCCCCATATTCAAGTGGAATGACAAGAAGACAGCACTGTGAGTGAGTGACAGGAAGTGAGGTTGGCGAGGAGAGAAGAAAGATTGAGAAAGTAGTATTGACACTCCAGAAAATGAGTGTTGAAACCATTTGACATATTTGGAATCAATATGCATTGATAAATCGATATTTTTGAAACACTATTTGCCAATAACAGGCTCAGATTGTTGTTATAAGGGTCTGACAAAGAAATTAAACTTTTTTTTCCTGACCTTTTGCTGGTCTGTTTGTTATCAAAGTTTCAAAGGAGAATGCTCACTCTGAAATCTCCAAGAGGTAACTTGTTGCTGGAAGACAATGGTGGAGATGTGAATGAGAGAAGAGTGGCAAGAAGAGTTTGTTGTGTTAAAGTAAGAGGTAGAATATTTCGAATATCATGGTTGAATATTTAGTGTGGAGGCCTTTGGATTCAATGGCTGCCCACAAGACTTCAGAACAAGACTTCCCCTTGAGCAAAACTTTGTTTGATACAATAACAAACAGACCGGATCAAGCGAAAGATAAAGGAAAACATTTTAATTCTTTGCAGTATCTCATTTTTAATGTTATCAGGCACTTATAATAACAATCTGAGCCTGTCAGTGGCAAAAACAAGCACTTTAAATGGATGTAAATTGACAGTCCACAGCTGCCCCAAAGGTTTACATTGCAGCCTGTTATGCTGCTGCCCGCTGCAACACTCTCGCTCAGTACTGGACCAATGTCAGAATTTTTTGTCCCTGTTAGTCACTCAGACACAATCATGGGAAAAGAGGGTCCAGGGCCCTGTTTCAGAAAGCAGGCTCAACGAACTCTGAGCCTAATCCGGATCTCCGAGTTGATTGAGTCTGAGCTGAGGAAACTCTGATTTCCAGAACAGCTGATCAGATTTACCTCAATCAGAGTGCATATGAGTTAAAAGCTGAGCCACTTATTTCACCCCAGCTGAACTGGAGATTTTAATGACCACGTATGTGACTTGCCAGCCAGCAGGTTTGCTTCACAGAGTTTGTTGCCATAGTAACTGGCTCGGGGTTACACTGAACTGGCTTTGTGAAACGGAAAATTCAGAGTTTCCCTCATCTCAGGCTGAACATACTCAGAGTTTTCACTAATCCTGCTTTCTGAAATAGGGCCCAGGTTTAAAAATACTGATGTTTCCCTTTTAAGTGTTGTCACACCTGTTTGTGAAAGCATTGTTTTTAACTTCCTGTGTCCTACAGCTCATCTCCAGAAGCTGATGTCTGATAAGAAGTGTACAGCGGAGAAGAAGGCTGAGATGGAGGACGTCATCGTTCGGGTAAGTGCGACAGGGATGGAGTGCTCTTTTGAGGGATTAAAGTGTAAAAGCTCTTTCTGACAGGGTTTTAAATGATTCACTATTGTTTTCAGTTGGACAACTACACCCAGCAAGAGCTGACCGATCTGTTTGTGAAGTACAACGTTAAGTCGCCCACCACAGGAAATGACCTCGCACCTCCCGTCTCCTTCAACCTGATGTTTCAGACGTCCATCGGACCAGGGGGGAACATGCCGGGGTAAAATGAAACATCATACTGCACAGAATTTTTCCTTGATGTCACATTTGTGTCATTGCCAAGTGATTGATTTGATTTAAACTTGCAGCTATCTGAGGCCTGAAACCGCTCAGGGAATCTTCCTCAACTTCAAGCGTCTATTGGAGTTCAACCAGGGAAAACTGCCCTTTGCTGCTGCTCAAATAGGAAACTCCTTCAGGAACGAAATCTCTCCTCGCTCTGGACTCATTCGTGTTAGGTAAGAGACACCCGCCGTGTCACCTTTTGTTCTCACGTGTGTTTCTGTGTCTGTACTTGTCGAGATGTGACTCACGACACTAAACAGGATTATAATCGCTGCACATTTCCACGCAGAGAGTTCACCATGGCTGAGATTGAGCACTTTGTGGACCCAAATGAAAAGGTCCACCCTAAATTCTCCAGTGTAGCCGACCTGGGCATCACGTTATACTCCTCCAAGGCTCAGACGAGTGGCCAGTCTGCACAAGTTATGAGACTGGGCGACGCTGTGGAGCAGGTGGGAATCACTATATGTCGCATTTATCTTGCAAGTGTACTCTTCTTCAACATTTTGGTTACTTCCTGGATTTTTCCCGCACTGAAATTCTGACCAATCAAGAGCAGCTTTCTTGCACACAGCACACTCACTGATTCTTCTGTCTCATTTAAGGGAGTGATCAATAACTCCGTCCTGGGATATTTCATCGGGAGGATCTACCTCTACCTTACTAAAGTTGGTATTGCCAAAGACAAGCTGCGTTTCCGACAGCACATGGACAACGAGATGGCTCACTACGCCTGTGACTGCTGGGACGCCGAAGCCAAAACCTCCTACGTACGTTCCATTGCAGTGTTTCCTTACAGCTCATCAGGGAGTGCATGTACTTTTGCTCAAAGTAAATGTTTGTCCCTTGCAGGGCTGGATTGAAATCGTGGGATGTGCAGACCGGTCTTGTTTTGATCTGCAGTGCCATGCGCGAGCTACAAAGGTCCCTTTGGTCGCTGAAAAGCCTCTGAAAGAACCCATATCCTTAAACTGCAGCAGCACTGAACACTGCAAAAGAAAATATTTGTTCCATCAAACAACAAAGAGCATTTTAAGCACATGGACGCTCTGTTATTCTCTTTAACTTCTCCACACAAAGTTGTAAATGTCGTCCAGTTCGAGCCCAACAAAGGAGCCATTGGGAAGGCGTACAAGAAGGATGCTAAGATAGTCATGGAGTATCTGGCTGTGTGTGACGAGTGCTTCATCACAGACCAGGAGCAGCTGCTTAATGAGACTGGGTGAGTGCAGTCGCACAGTTCATGTGGGCGCCTGATGAAAGGTTGTGGCTTTGTCACTTGCAGCTCAGTCAGTGTCTTTATTTTAACTCCACAGAGAGTTCACCATCGAGTCAGAAGGCAAGACCTTTAAACTCACAAAGGACATGGTCGGGGTGAAGCGATTCCAGAAGACTCTGCATGGTGAGATTGATTTATTTCACTGTAAATACATCCTCCTAAAGATAATGTCAGGATACTTGGGACGACATATTCTATAACTAACACACATTTTCTGTCTGTCTCTGTTGCCCACAGTGGAGGAAGTTGTCCCCAATGTAATCGAGCCCTCCTTTGGCATCGGTAGGATCATGTACACCATCTTTGAGCACACATTCCAAGTCAGAGAAGGTGATGAACAAAGAACGGTGAGTCTGGATGAACAACATGAGGATTTTATCTGTTAAACAGCACATAATTTCTGTTTAAAATGTCATCTAGCATTGTTAAATATGCTGTCCAGGCTGTCTGCAGGTCCTTTAAATGCCTTTACATGTCTTAAATTCCATTTTATATATATAAGGCCCTGTCACTGAACCTATCACTGAACCCACTACTTTACTTTATACTTCATATTTGCAAAATGTACATTAATCTAACTCACTCCAATAAACATATTCCTACTTAAAACCTACCTCTGCACTGGACCACATATACATTACTGCATTATATTACTTACCTGCAAAGCTTGAATAAGAAAAACATGATTTATCCAAAAATCTGTTTTCTAAGTTTGGTTAAAAATGATTTTGAAAAGGGCTCAAAAAGCTTTATATATCCAAGTGTCTGATACCTGTAAACACCCTGCACAGAGAGTGTTGTTGTGCTCCTGCGTTCTTGCTGATTATTTACTGTTAATTTGTCCTTACAATTCATTAAACCATTCTAATTTTGCAATATGTAATAGCCTATCAGTAATGGATTTTAGATTTAAACAGAGTTTTCTTAAGCAGGTTTGCAAGTTAGACATTAGGGACGAATTTAACACTTCAAACATCACATGGCAGCAGCTGCCCGCAGTGAAAGCCCTACCAAGCTGCCAAAAATTACTGTTTTATGATGTAATGATTGTTTCTGTGATTGATTTTCTTTTAATCATTTCATTATTGCAATGTTTGCTTTCCTCCTCTGCAGTACTTTAGCTTCCCCGCTACTGTAGCTCCATACAAATGTTCCGTCCTGCCTCTGAGTCAAAACCAGGAATTCATGCCCTTCGTGAGGGAGCTATGTGAGTGCCCACATAATGATAATGTAGATCTTCTATTTTGAGTCTGTGAGGTCTGCTGTCCTGGTTAACGCTTCTTTTTCTCTCTTTCTCCCTCTCAGCTGACGCGCTGACCAAGAACGGTGTGTCTCACAAGGTGGACGACTCTGCGGGATCCATCGGGAGGCGTTACGCCAGGACCGACGAGATCGGAGTGGCGTTTGGCATCACCATCGACTTCGACACAGTGAACAAGACGCCTCACACAGCCACGCTGCGAGACCGCGACTCGATGAGGCAGATCAGGGCCGAGGTACAGCACAGATTCCCTTGTTTTTTTATGCTTTCTGATCATTGTACATGAGACACGCTTCCCAAAATTGATTGTTCTTTGTAGCTTTTCACTACAGACTGTCACTATGTAAAGCTCAGCTTGATGGCACAGATGCACTTAAATCAATACAGCTGTTTACACAGCAACCAGAACTGCTCATGTTTCACTCTGGCTTCATGCGCATAACCACAACCTGAAGCCTCATTTTAGGTTTCAAATTTCTTCAGTTTTTTACATGTGTAACTGCAATTATTGTGTTTTGTGTTTGTGGCTGCTTGTGTGCATCTTTATGTTACACATCAAGTGTAGACAAGGTGCACTGTGCCCATAACTTTTTTCCTCTGTCTGTATGGTGCGTTCAGTTTGTGTCACGGGTGTGGAATGACGAAGTATTGCACAATGTAGCCATTGTTTGTTGTCCTTTTAAAGGGACAGTTCACCCCAAATCAAAAAAAAAAAACAGCAATGTCTCTTTCCAGAAATCATGACCTGATTACTCAAGATAATCCACAGACCTTGTTGTGAGCAGTTTCATGTAGGATATTTTCTTTCTACGAACTACACCTGCTGACCATATCACTGCACAGAAGGAAGCATGCATCTACCTTCCTGAAATTTCACCAGGGTATACAGTAAGACAAGACCCCACCACTGATCAACAAGCTCTCTTAGGTTTTTCGAACTAAAAATTACACAACGCAAACTCAAAGATGTTCACAAAAGTAATATTCTCACATCTGTTCTCCTTATGAAACAGAGAAATACAACTGTATACCTTTTTTAATTCTCATTTTTTTGGAGACTTAACTGCCTCGTTAACTCACACTGCATTCAGACTCAACAGAAACAAAATAAAACTCATTCATACGGTCTTGGTTACTCCTGTTACTCATCCAGTTAGTTAGTCCACTCTGGTTTGGGCGAATAAAACCCCTAATTCACTGAGTTAGATGCAGAAAACATGCTCACTCTCTCTTAGTCGTTCCTGGCCGGCTGTTTACAGTCCTGTGTGCCGGATGGGTGCCATAAAACAAACAAACAAACAAGAAGTGCTGTGACATTCAAGCAGCCTGTGTGACCCGGGCATCCATCCTCCACCACTCTGTGTAATGATGTCTTTTAGCTCAGCTGCCTGTTCATGAGTAGAGACTGGAGACTCTGGTGACCTCTGGTGGCACGTACTGCACACTGCATACAATAAGTTTAATAAAAGAGGAACGCCTGTATTTTTGACGGTATCGACAATGATACCGTGAGGATTACTTAATACCCCGGTATGCCGTGATACCACCTACGCCTAGTGGAGGTCGTCAGTGTTTAAATCTACTCTTGTCCATGAGTAGATGCACGCTTCCTTTTGGTTGGTGTTGTAAGTTAAATGAAAAATAGTTCCTACATGAAACTGCTCACAACAAGGTCTGTGGATTATTTTGAGTAACCTGGTCATGATTTCTGGAAAGAGACATTGCTGTTGAGTTTTTCACGTGTTTTGATGGTGCTCTGAGCACCACAAGCCGAGTGCCATCTAGTTCCATTATATTCAAGTGAAGGCAGACATCTCTACGGCCGATATCTCCAACACTCTGCACCTCACACCAAAAGTATCTATACTAATAAATAGCACTACAGCTATGAGGGAAAATATGTATTTTTGGATTATTTGTGTTGAACTGTCCCTTTAACGCACGCCCCAGAAGTGTTCATTAAACACAGCAGCATTTCAGCTGTACTTACACACACCATTTAAGACGATCAATGAAACCTCTGTGTCTCTCCTCAGGTCAGCGAGTTACCTGTGATTATTCGGGATATGGCTAACGGCACATTGACCTGGGCAGAAGTGGAGACCAAGTACCCCATCTTTGAAGGACAGGAGACCAGCAAGAAGGACACAGTCGAAGAATAAAACTCACTTGTCTGCCAGTCACTCCATGAAAACCCACGGACTTGTTGCATATGCATCACCAGGAAGAATATTGCAACTGTATTGTGATAAGCTACAGTGGTGCACCGAGCCCCCCCCCCCTCCCCCCCTCCGGTGCTCCACGCCACTGCAATCACTAAATTGTCTTGTATTCATCATATCTAACAGTTGTGGAAAGCTTGCACAGGACTGTTGTTTCTCCAACGAGCAACATTTCATCCATGTATGACCACGTCAATATGTTTTAAAAGGGAGAAAATGTAATCAGGTTGTTGTCGTCAGTGGAAGGAGGCTTCCACCATTCCAGTTTTCAGGCAGATTGGATTGAGATATTTAACAATTTCAATAAAAACAACCAGCACTTACTGGACACGGGCGTACAGCTGTGATGTTTTCTGTCACGTTTTCAAAGCTTCTAAAATGGTGCAAACTCAAAAAAACACCTTCTGTCAGCTGTCACTCTGCATTGATCTGATTGGCTTTTCTACAGTTTTAATTTCTTAATCGAAGCAGCTCCGGCTCAGAACTATGTAGTAGCCTTTCTGTTCAGCTTCCTCCAAACATTCGTCTTAAGTAGCTTCTCCAACTCTAGTGAGGAATAAAAGATGACGCACATTTGCTCAGCTCCTCTTTGTTCCTCCAGAGTCTCAGGATGGTGGATTTGAAGCAGAACACGAAAGCAGGAAAGCAGATTTAACACAAACGTCACGTAAACCCTCAGATATCACTGAATCCCCACCACATAATCTATCCTGTGATAGCTGCGCCGCCTCACTCCTTCACCAGAACTGCCTCTCTGTGAAGACAAGGAGTCGATCATTCCTCCCATGAGATAAATCCCAGACACTCCACGTGTCCCCAGGGCTCAAATCTCATCATCTCAGCCTTATTAAAAGCTGTCCTGATTATACAGACAAATGACAAGATGTGACCTTTACTGTTTCGATCACTCTTAATACCGCTCATTGATAGAAAGATTTACTGACATTTGATTTATGACGGCTGGTTTCTCAAGATCTTCTCAGGCAGCTCTTGCTCTGCAGAAATGAGCATGTCTGAGTGTGTTTGTGTGCTGCTTGACAGTCAACGGCTTTGAGCTCAGGGGGTCAGGGTGGAGTGTTGACTCGATCGGTTTCACTCGTGGCAAGTTCTTGATCCAACGGGCCTTTCTCACATCAGACATTTTGACTAGTCACGGTAGGAAAAACACAGGTGTCCCAGTGAGTTGTGAGACCATGCACATTATCGAGACCCTGAAACTGAGGCAGCTAAATGTAATTCTGGCATCATTAGTTTTATTATTTGCACTGGGGAAGTGTCACTACCACTTTCTGAAATGGCTGACTTTGTCCCCATCGCTTTTTAAACGTATAATTTGTTAAAAATGTTCAGAAAGATGGCTTACACCAAGAGACGTTGAGTAACAAAAGAGAACATTTTGAGAAAGTTGCACAATATAAAAAAACATACAGTGCAAAGTAAATATAGGAGAAACAAGTGTGCACTGTCCAAAAGTAGTAACATAAGCTCCCTTAGGCTACTGATTTTAAAATGACCCAAAAACACGCACTGATCAGTACCTTTTAACTACCTTGACACAGTTTCTTCTTGTCCAAGTTTTCCATTCTCTTTCTGTGAGCATGACAACACATATGAGCTATAAAAGTCCAAGGGTTTATAAACTGAATGTTTAAAAAGGTTACTTCCCCCCGAAAAAGAGGATGGAAGAGTAACTCAGGCCTACGTGAGTGCTGACTCAGCAGAGATAACTATAAATGAGAAAAGTTGATCTACAGGAGGATAAATATGTGAAAGCAACACAAAATGGCTGACAGCTTTACTGCATTACATTCTATAATGATTTAGTTGTCACCTGCCACGTGAATTTTGTGTTTTCCAAGACATTTCCACCAGAAACTGACCCATACCACTATATACCAAAATACAAATTGCCAGGATGTTCTACTATATCTGGTCTGATTTTGCAGTTTGCAAGCATGCATGCTTTTCTGGGTATTCCGACCCACAATCTTCTGCACGGTGATCTATACTTCCCGTCAACTGAGCTGCAAAAAAATGACAGCTTCACAGCTCATCAACAGCTGTCAGAAGTCGCAATGACGGATGACAGCGCATCCAAGTAACTGATCACCAGTCCAATACTAACAATCAGAATACTGATTGTTTAAGTGAGCTAATAATCATACATATTACACACAACAAGGACATAACTATAAAAATAACAATGACAGAGAAAGGCAGATGTAATTTCACTGTTGCAAATACATTAGAATTTACAGTATGTATGAGAAAGTAGGATGTCCCGATTGTGCAACAGTACATCATTTTAAGGGCAGCTGCAGTACCTAGTAAAAGTTAAAAGAAAAAGTATGCAATCTGGAACGCACCCTAAACCTACTACACCCTTGATAGCAGCCTAGGCTCATGGATGGATTACTAAATTGGCCTACAAGGCACAGGCCCATGGGCTCAAAATATCAGGGGGTGCTTTGCCTGGAAACTGTTGCTCAGGTTAACATACCAACCAGGAAGTGACTCAAAATGACCACAAAGGGACACAAATTGTCCACACACAAAATTACAACAGAGACGAGGAATCCCCAAAAAGATACAGAACAATAGAAAAAGAGGAAAAACCACCACAAAGTCTGTGTGTCTTCCTTCCATGTAGGAAAGATGGTGGGGCCTTTTGCATATCTGTGCCCAGGGGCCCGTAATCTGCACATGCATGCCCTTTTGACGTGCCATTTTGCCTGACCCGCTGTAATTATCCTCTCCAGCCTCATGCCAATCCCCTCATTACATTGCCCAAAACTGCATATGTTAAAGACTGTCATCAGGGCCATATGTCCAAGTGTCTGTCCTACTGTGACATGTCAAAATGTCCAAAATCTGGCTACACATGCAGATTTCCTGATTGTTTATTTTATTGTAAAGGTGCTTGGATTTAGAAATGCTATACTTGGGGCGTCGGTGGCTTAGTGGTAGAGCAGGCGCCCCATGTACAAGGCTGTTGCCGCAGCGGCCCGGGTTCGAATCCAGCCTGTGGCCCTCTGCTGCATGTCATCCCCTCTCTCTCCCCCCTTCACACTTACCTGTCCTGTCCATTAAAGGCAAAATGGCCCAAAAAATATCTTAAAGAAAAAAAGAAATGCTATGCTCTTTGTCACAACCAGCCAAAAACAGATCACCAGTCAGCCTCTGTTTGAAGCAGCGTCATGGTGATGACATTAGGAGTTGAATTTTGGTTTATTTCATTGTGATTATGAATGCATATATTGAGAAAGGGATTTAATACACAGCATACATAATCTTTTTAAATGCATCCACGATACAAAGAACGTTCAAAATAGCTTCATAGCATCTGCTCCACAAGGTGGCACTACAGGCAAACTAATGACTGATCATTCGATGTTTATAGAGATGCAAATCCTACAGCCACAAACATCCAGTTACAGCGTTTTATTAATCATTTTGCACATCTTTGTCTCTTATTTTGAACATTAAATGGCTATTTTGACAATAAATTGATAGTTGGGCATATGTGTTTAATCTGTAAAAGATCTAAAGTCTATTAGGAGATATGTACCATCAAGATATCAGCCTGCTGAGGGGAAAAATAAGTGCTTTTTTTATTTTTTGTCTTTTTTTTAATAATATTTTATTGTTTCCGTCCTTTTATTTGTGTCCAAGCTTCTTTAAACTACAATTCCAGGAACTAAAGTGGTGTAATCATGTAACAGTTCCTAGGTTGGATATAGTCTATAACATTCACAACAAACATCATGTAATCACAAAATAGGATTTTTTCTGCTCAAAACACACACACACTTTTATTGCAATAAATTGCTCTATATTGAAGGCCGTCTGGACTGAAGACTGTCTTCCATTCCTGCATTGAGCTGTTGCCCTGCACAAGATTCACCCTGTCATTGTTTATGTGGGGTGGACCTCGAAGGCTCGACATCTTGAGGAAACGACGTGAAAAGAGGCCCATGCAGAGAGGGGATTATGCGATTCCAACTCCTTACTGAACTACACCCACGTTCATAAAACATTCAAGGACCCCGCAGTCTGACAGCACACCAGATGTACTTGAAGGCGGTGAAAAAGATCATCTGTGTCCTATCAAAGTTGATATCAAGACCACATTCGCTTTAATTATTCATCAACAGAAATACGTTGTTGGAGGGAAAGAGAAATGTCAGAGGCCAACAATGTTTGATGTCAGTGATCAAGAAGTGAAAACTCCAGTGTTTAGCCTCATGTCTTCATGGTAGTTATTCCTTCATTATGTGTGGGTTTTCCTTCATCCCTTTGACACTCACCACTCCCTTTACCAACAAGAGGGTGAGGAAGTGTTTGTGCCCTGCAGCTGTGATTTTTCAAAGAGCGATTATCTGTGTCCCCAATAAGCTCTTAAGTGCTGCGCTCAGTCTAACATCCAGATGACAACCGCACAAACTGCTCATTCTGAACTGTTATTGCCTTCGACTTTAGAGGTTCATTAAACTGATTTTTTAGAATATATAATAAACCCTGATACAACATTCTGCATGCAAGAGATCAACCAACTGAGAGAATGAACAGCTTCATCTAATATTTATATGATGAACCAGAAAACAGAATAAATTCATTGTGCTAAAATGCAATAATAAGTCATTCTTTATAAAGGGTTGTAACCATGGACACAGATATATATATTAATGCATGGCCCTGTGCTTTATAGATCAGTTATAAACCACTAATAAGAACAACTTCATGTGCCAGGACACTTTTCTCTTTTAAACATACAGTAATTAATTTTAGCCACAAGGGAGCAGTGAAAACAAGCTGTTAACACTAAACTGACATATTAACGTTTATACTGATATGGCTAACTTGTTAGCAAACATTTATTTGGAGTCCAGTTTTTGGCCATCTGATGAACGTTAAGTCCACTCACCTTCCTGTTAGCTCTGTTTTGGTCTCCTCCATCTACTGAGGGAAATATCCGACTCTTTAGCACCTGAATGCTTTACCATGGTCACCAGATAGTAGCAAAATTTGTGTGCCTTTTTTGGGGGGGCCTGCTATAGCCGAAGACTGTGGAAGCCTATTTCCAACAGTGTTTCATCAAGAACGAAAAGTCAGAGGTTTGAAGACGATCAGATACTGTTGTAATTCCAACCATAAACGATGCCAACTAGTGATTCGACAGCGTTACTCCCATGACCCACTGGGCAGCGTCCGGGAAACCAAAGTCTTTGGGTCCCAGGGGGAGTATGGTTGCAAAGCTGAACTTAAAGGAACTGACGGAAGGGCACCACCAGGAGTGGAGCCTGCAGCATAATTTGACCCAACACGGGAAACCTCACCCAGCCTGGACACAGAAAAGATCGACAGATTGATAGCTCTTTGTCGATTCTGTGAGTGGTGGTGCATGGCCGTTCTTAGTTGGTGGAGTGATTTGTCTGGTTCATTCCGATAATTCCAAGAGTGTCATGAAAACAAAAGATCTTGTAAGTCATAGTAACAAACTTTCTCAGAATAATGACTCATCTCAAAATGACGACTTAGTTTCTTAAAATAATGACTTACTTATCTCAAAATGATGACTTGGTATTGTTCTCATTAGTTTGAGATGTTGAGCAATATTTTGAGAAAGCTCTCGTTATTTTGAGACATTAAATCATTTTGACATATTAAGTCATTATTTTGAGAGGGTTTCTCATTATAATGACTTACAGGATTTCATCGCACTGGCTGAAATGGGCTTCCATGGCACAGGGCTAAAAGACTTAAAGTGAAATTGAGTGTCAGAAATCTAAAACAATGAGCCAAAAGACGCATAAAAAGCCGAGTGATAATTCTCTGTTGGGTTGTTACTATGAACAACACCCTTTACATACAAATTGTTAATGTAAAAATATTAGCTGTAGGCTATCGGTGCTTTAAAGGTCCAGTGTGAAGGCTGTAGGGGCATCTATGGGCAGAAACAGTATGTAAAATTCATAATGTTTTCTTTAAATTATAATTGCCTGAAAATGAGAATTGTTATGTTTTTGTTTTCGCTAGATTGAGCAGGTTTTTCTCAATGGACTCAGCCATTTTGTTCTACAGTAGTCCAGAATGGACAAACCAAACACTGGCTCTAGAAAGGGGCATTCATGTTTGCACATCGGCTACTGCAGTTCTCCTACATGCTTGGCACAGGGGAGAAGTTTCAGTTCTGCAGCCTCACCACTAGATGGCACTAAATCCTACACACTGGACCTTTAAATTCAGAGAATGTGAACACAGATCAATTTATTAGCAACTTATAGCAGGCATAAGTGCACACTTGGTGGATATATATTAGAATATCAATATGTATAACTCCATTATTACAAAAAAGAAAGGCTAAACATCACGCAGAGGAATTTTCCATTATTCAGCAACCCAAAAGTTAATAAGTGGCTTAAAACTGATCTGTAAAGCACTAGCTAATTATTTATTAAGCAATGATAAAGCCATTAGCTACAACTTTATAAAAGGCGACTTGCACTTTTTTGGTTTTTAAGTCTTTACACTCTGAATACAATCTGATTATTGTTACTATTAATGGCGTTAAACCTCCAACATTTACAGTGCACATGCATTGATTGTTCATTCCCTAATCGTCACAGCACTGACACAGAAATGTTTACTATAAAACTCTGAATTTAATTCTCTCAATCTCATTTCTTTTTTAAGGAGCTATTAATTAAATCTATCTTAAGTAACCACGCTTACATACAGGCTCGTTGTCATCAAATTTCAAGTGGCCGTGCAGTCGTGACAGACACAGTAACCTGAAACCGACTGTCAAGTGCTGAAAGTGATTGTGCAAAGTGGCTCAGAGACCTGTGTCGTGGTGTCAATTGTACCCATGCATTATTGTAAACATCAGGACGGAGGCACTGACCCACACTGAGAGCATCTCGTCAGCTGGGAGATTACATACTAATTATAAGCAGCATCAACAAATGACAGCCTGCACTTACGGCTGTTTTCCTCCTGTCCATATGCCATCATACATACACTTGTCTCTCAGGTGGGGTCATTTAGGGCCATTTGGGCCTCAACTACATTAAAGTGACAGCAAAGGTGAAGAGGGACGAACACTCTGTCGCGTCACTGCTGGCAACGCACCAGAAAACCACTTTATCTCCCTTGTTGTTATTCTACGGTCCACTGATGCTGAAATAGCGTGAATAATGTTTGTTTATCAGTGCGTGCGGAGGAGGTCGGTCTACAGTGCACAGGTGGATATCAGTTCAGGAGATGGAGAGCAGACTGCATTGTGTTAACAATAGAATAAAGGGGCAATTCAATTATTTTACTGTAAAGGCCAGGTTGTTTATGGTAATAACGTCTAATGTCTCTCTGGAGGAGCTTTGTCGAGTCTCAGAAAATAATCCAGGTGGTGTTGCAGTGATGTCATCAGGGTTGTCTCAGCTTGGGCTAGGAGAGTATTTATTTCTTACCGAAAACCTGCATAATGGAGTTTGAAAGAAGATTTTACCAGGAAAGTTCTGCCTTCAAATCTGCCTTTGAATTGCAGTATGGGAAACATGTGATCAATATTAATGTATTCAATATTCATATTAATGCCCTATAATAATTGATGAAGTGTTGGTGAATGATTTATTAATCCTTAATAAAGTCATGAGTTACAGCTTAAGCATCTTATTAGAAAGTGATACCCATTAGTTTCTTGTGAGTCCCCCAGCATTACAGAAATGCAATAATTAGCTGGAGGGCCCTTTTAAAATGTTACTGTTCTTTAGTACAGTATCTCAACAATTACTTTATTTATCAATAAAATTAATGTCTGATAAACAAAACAGAGCTATTTAATGTATTTACAATATCGTTAAAGATTACTTTTTATCCATAGAAATTGTCCAGTCATATGTTTGAACATAGACCTTGGGCTTTGTTATACTGGAGTATTGAGAAATCCCCAAGGTATTATTTTTAATACTGTCAAAAATTACCTCCTGAGACCTGAACTTTTGTTTGGTATGCATTATTTTCTCCTAGCTATTTGGGACAAGTAGGTCCGTTAAGTATAAAAACTAAACACTGTCAATTATAAGAAAGTCCCAATATCCTCAAACGAGACGATAATAAAGTCCCAGTGTCTTCAAACGTGTACTTCCTAATTAACAGCATCTTGTTACTGTTGCTAAAATTGGTCAAATGTTGTTGCCGTATCAAACTATAAACATTATCAATCATAAATAAACAAGTTTCAACAATAAAATGTGATCTGGTTATGGACCTTGTCTTCATTCTCTCAGGACTGACTGCAGACTGACTTGGCAGAGATGGCTGCCATCTTGTTTTACATGGATTGCTATATTGTGGTCTCACTACCACTAGATGGCACAAAAAAAGTGTCCACAAATGAGGACAACAGGTCTAAGTTGAGTGGAATCAAGTATAAGGTCAAGTAAACCCAAAATGTGATGTCCACACATAAGGACGCAGGGTCTCGGGAGGATAGAGTACTACTCTTTCTATTAAACTAATACAGAGATGCTGTATTGAGCCAATGTATTGTAGTGCACAGCAAATGCCACCAGAGGTCAGTGTCTACTTTTGGAACAGGCAGCTGAGCTGATAAAGCTGGTGACTGTGTGTGGTGGGGATAATGGTACAGGACTAGAAAAAAGAAAAATACCTCTGCTCCTGTCTGGGAGTAATGCCATATATAACTTTATGTTGAGATGACTTCTTCCAACAACAAAATTGTTTAATAGCCACATGATTTTATTCCACATGTCATTCCTGTTTAGTCCACTGGGTCGGTTCAATGTGTCGGTATTTGCAATGGCAACACGTGTTACAACACAGTCCTACATCAAGAAGGGCACCTATTTCCTGTTTGTTCATTATTCTGTAGACCACAAGTATTTAAACCCAGTAAGACTTGTCTAAGTATCTATATGCATATTAGAAACACAGAATAGTGGGCTAGACAATGACATACATGCTCCATGACTTTTATCATGAGTAGCTCAGCTTTTACTTTTCTTTTTTAAAAGTGTTTTTACACAAATACTAACATGTACAGTATACCCTAGTGAAATGTCAGGGAAATATGAAGGTATGAAAAAGCTAGATACCACCAAAACCTAGTCACTGGCTCCTAAACTGTGGGATGGGCCCTTCTGGGGGTGCATAGGGTCACTGCAGTGGATGACCAGGGGGAAAATATGAAGTGAAACAAAGTTTAATTAATATGATTTATGTAGCGAAAATAAACTAACAAGAGTCTGCTGATGCTGCCATGCTGACCTTTATTTAGCCATAATTCAACATGGATTATTTTTTATTAGTTGCTTCCTCAATAATTGTTAATGATTAATAAAAAAAATGTAGGGTGGGGGAAGGGGAGCATTACAGAAAAAGTTTGAGAACCAGTGCCACATATATGGAATATGATTTGGATGCCAGGGCATCTCTGAAGCACCACAATACTGTTTTTTTAATATAATGGTATGTTGGACACATTTTAGCTTTTACAGCTGTGGTTTTGATGATACCTCAATTAGTTGTGCAGCGCTACATAGCCCTGCTTTTAGATATGTTGCACAAGCCGTAGTATGGTGGCCCTGAGGGTCAAGACACATCCACATTTCAGAAAACAACATATCACAAAGCATAACATTTCAGAAAACACAACATTTCAGAAAACACAACATTTCAGAAAACACAAAATCATTTCACAAAACACTACAGTGTAATTGTGTTTTGTAAAATGTGTTTTCTGAAATGTTGTTTTTTTAAATGTTGTGTTTTCTGAAATGTTGTTGTGTTTTTTGAAATTTTGTTGTTTTTTTAAAAATGTTGTGTTTTCTGAAATGTGTTTTTGAAATGTTATGTCTGAAATGTGTTTTCTGAAATGTGTTTTTGAAATGTTATGTCTGAAATGTGTTTTCTGAAATGTTGTTTGTTGAAATTTTGTTGTGCTTTTTGAAATGTGTTATTTTTTAAATGTTTTTTTAAATGTTGTTTTACTGAAATGTGTTTTCTGAAATATTATTTTCTAAAATGTGTTTTCTGAAATGTTGTGTCTGAAATGTGTTTTCTGAAATGTTGTGTCTGAAATGTTGTTTGTTGAAACTTTGTTGTACTTTTTGAAATGTTGTGTTATTTTTAAATGCTTTTTTAAATGTTGTTTTTGCTGAAATGTGTTTTCTGAAATATTGTTTTCTAAAATGTGTTTTCTGAAATGTTGTGTTTTTTGAAATTTTGTTTTTTTTAAATATTTTTCTAAAATGTGTTTTCTGAATTGTTGTGTTTTCTGACATGCTGTTTTTCTGAAATGTTGTTGCGTTTTTTTGAAATGTTTTTCTGAAATGCTGTTTTCTGACATGCTATTTTTCTGAAATGTTACGGTTTTTTTTAAATGTTGTTTTTCTGAAATGTTGCTTTTTTTCTGAATTGTGTTTTCTGAAATATTGTTTTCTGAATTGTTGTTTTTCTGAAATATTGTTGTGTCTTCTGAATTGTTGTTTTCTGAAATGTTATGTTTTCTGAAATGTTGTTGTGTTTTGACCTTCAGGGCCACCATACTATAGCCACCATTAAGGACACCAAGGTCATGTCCTCTCTATTTTTTTAAAATATTTTTTTAAGTCAGATTCAGATATTTTTGGTTGTCAGAATTAATTGAACAGTCAAGGCGCTTCAGACCAGAAATGTTTTTGTATTCATTTTTTATTTTTGGGAGAGGCTTTGAAACAGCATTAAAGCAATCATACAGAGAGATGAAATTAACAAAATTAAGGGGGAAAAAAAAGAAAAAAAATCTGTTTTTTATGGTGGGTGGGGTTGCTGGACTCTTGACCTCAGTATTTTTCTTTTATATAATTTTGTACGTGTGGGAGCATCTGTAAAAATTATCCTCATGTAAATGTGAAATCATTTCCTGTAAATCTGAGCTGAGCCTATAAAGCTTTCATGATGAGAACACTAACAAACAGTGAGTGGTGGGCGGACTGAGAGGCTTCTCCTCAGCCTGGACTGAGCAGGATCATAGAAATATTGAAGGCGTGTTGTTGTTGTAGTGAGCTTGCATGGCCCTGTGGCAGGAGGACGGTCGCCATCTCTGGGTAAACACTGTAACCGTATCACGCAGTTGATATTGTAGTGTGTGGATTGAAGCCGGAGCGTACAGTAGCAGTAGCAGCAGCAGCAGCAGCAGCAGGCGGGGTGCTATGCTGCCTGCAACAGCGGACACACACGACTTCAATGCAGGACTGACGCTTTGTTTGTCTCATGCACATCCTCGGACTGTCACCTCACATGTTCGGACGCTTCCTCTCACTAATTCCCGTCTTGTTTGTAAGCTCCGGGGGAATGGGACTGCATGCTTCGTGTAAAATGGGATTTTAATGCTGCAAAGAGCGGACGCTTTAGCCCGTGCACAGCCAGGGGACTGTAGTGCGCTTGGTAATGTTTGCCAAGGAATAAAACGGTGTAGCCGAAGGTGCATAACATCTCGTTTCCATGGACAACACGTCCATAATAACACAGGTTGCAAATCCGAAAGAGGAGGAGAGCATTTCTTCGAGTCAAGATAAAGGTAAGGCGCAAAAAATAAATGTCACACACGATTTTTAATTTGCCCGGATTTTGATTTCCTGCCGATTATTTACGTTGCTCGGTTGCCAAATCTGATCTGCAGCCCTCGGTGCAGACTGGGCTCCACAGCAAAGCCAGAGAGTATCGACGGAAAACCTCCATTGTTCAGCAGGAGCAGGGAAACATTTAGAGGCAGAGCCCTCAGCCAGCCTGTCAATATATATCATGTTAGGAGTGCACTGTAACTTTACTGCTGGGCGCTTTATTTCAGCTGAACCAGACCTCATTTTAAATGTTAACCATTTTGCTACTGGATATTTTCAGAGTGAGCTGGGTTTACTACAGGGGGCGGGTACTCCCCACATCCCTGTATGCATCACTGGCACTGTATAATGCCTGCTATACTACCAACACCAATGATCAGGGGTCAGATCAACAGTATGGGTGCAGTGCATGAAGAAAAACACCTATTTTTATATATATTTTATGCAACTGTGCACATGGAAATACCTTTAGCAATGTTGCAGGAGGTGTGTTTGCATATTTATCACACCAAAAGCCAGAATAACATTCAACATTTTGCACAATTTGTCCATCCAGCAACAGCAACAAACATGGTCAAAGCTTTTGCCTCTACCTCTATTGTTTTTCAGTTTCTTCCCCTGCACAGTGCTCGATGATATACGTATGTTTACATGGTCAGAAATGTCCACCTCCAGATGTGTAAAAAAAAAAGTGCCTGAAAACAACAGCCCAACAGCTGCTCTACAGATTACAGCGGCTGAACGAAAACACATTTTCTCTCTGTTGTTTTGCACAAGAGTCGCCGCTTCACCATGTGGTGATGACATCAACAACGACAAATCCCCCCCTCGTGAGTCAGGAGCTTTCCAGTTTTCATTAACTCTGAGATAAGGGGGGGGGGGGGGGGGGTTCGCTTGTTACACTTGTCACACTTTTTTGAGTCGAGCACAAGTTAAAAAAAAAAAAAAAACAGCTGTAGAGTGCTGTGTACACACACGTGGGATACACAGGTGTCCGAGGGAGATCGCAGCAGGAGGGCGTGGTTGATTGGAGCTCAGGGGGTACTGACATTCATCCCCATACCACTGAGCCACAGGGTGCCTGGAGGCCAGAGGGACCACGACTTCCTGCTACACCCAGTGCTCTGGTGGAGGAAAGGTCACCTTCCTGCATCACCCTCCGCTGAGTAACATTAAGACATGCTCTGAGTTATTGACCTCCCTGCTGGTGATCATGAAATGAGGATATGGACTTGTTTGCGTGAAACTTCTCCAAGACTGACCTGCATGATCATGTTGTTTATTTTTCCTCATCAGCTTCCTCTGATCTCGTGGTGCTGCTGTGATAATTAAAACCATCATAAACAAATCAATGAAAACAATCACTAGCAGCAAACATTTCATCGCTGACTGAAATCGTATCATCCAGGAATTTAGTTGAAAGAGAAATAAAACTCTTGCTTTCCTGCACGTTTTTAATCTCACACAGAATTCCCACACTTTCTTGTCTGCAACATCCTGCTTGTCTTGAACAGTAAATCCCATCTGACATGTGGAATCCGACAATTAATCTGGCGGGATAAAATCCAGGGTCAGTCGCTGACCAGAGAGGACACAACACACACACTCAAAACGGCTGCTGTGTGACACACACACAAAGTATCACCAGGGAGCTTCCTGAATGGAGTCCCTGCCCCTTCACTACTGGCTCTGTCAAAGCAGACAACAAACAGCGCTTGTTGTCCAGGACAGTTACTCTGTGACCTGCTCGGGCTGCGCCGAAGCCACAAACGATTACACACACACACACACACACACACAGGCTCACACACACTCACATGCTGAATATTTCAGAGCACGGGCAGGCTATTTTCAGAGTCCTATCAGTTTCATTCCAAGCAAAGACGTAGTAACTCATTAGAGCTGAGTTTTTTTAGACATTTGGTCAGGTGGAGATTATATCTTTATGCATTATGGATTATGTTAAATGAGGTGAGGGTTGGAATCATAATGTGGGTGGTTTCTTTCCTCAGACGGAGCGCATGTATCAGTACAAAGTCAGCCGTGTCAGGAGGATATGTAAGGCTATTTTTTGCACTAAGAATCCTGTGTTGGATGTGAGCTTCATCACATAGCCATCTTTTTGTATCACAGTGTAGATTTTCTCAGACAAAACAGCCATGTTGTACTAATTTAAGGCCAGATATTTCACGTGAACCAGCACATGAGCACAGAGCTGAGAAAACAGCGTTTCTTTTCTCCAAACCCAAATGAGGCTTTTCATTTGGCAGACGTTTACTTTTCAGGATCTGATGCAATGAAATGTAATGACTGGACTAACAAAGCACAGGGCGGCCAGCCTCTGTCTCACTCCGCAAATCCTTGAGGCTTTGCTCTGATAACTTCAGTCCGACAGGTATCAATGGACGAGCTGTTTACCTTAATCAGATTAGGTCAAATCTGAGTTTAGCTCTTCACTGCTGCAGTGTGACTGATATTAGACACTTGACTGAAACTGATTATGTGTTTAACTGCTTGAGTTCCCGGTCGACGCCTCATTAATTTTTGTCATAATTAGGCTGCTCATGCTCTCACGCACAATTTGTCAATAGACAGCTGTTGGTAGCAACAATGTATATTTTACTTTACATTTTTGAGTTGTCAAGCAAAATTTGGACTGCAACATATTACTGAAAATACACAAAAAAATGATCTTCACTAGATTACTCATATTCATTAAAACAACCATTAAAGGTGCAGTGTGCAAATGACCCGTCCTAAGTCCCGCCCCTTTTTGCTCTGTGCTCCAATAACAGTTGAGCAAGCTTGGAACATGGCAGAACCTTGATCAACTTTCCCCTTTCCTGTTATACTTTGATAAGCTATGTGCCAAGCTCATCTATGTTGAAAAGAAAATCAGATTTTGAAGATGTGGCTGGGGGGCCGTCACAATCTTCATGGACACATTACATTGTATATAGTCACAATTTAGCCGGGATTTATACTTCTGCCTCAAATCGGCGCTGTACCTACGGCATGGCCTGACATGCGGCTCCCCAAAAATGTAACTACACGTTGCGGCGATGCAGACCTCCTGTGTATTTTTGTAAGCTGAAACCATTTCCCTCAGTTGAAACAAAGATTTTATTTACATAAATTTCACAGATAAGAACAATAAATTGTGAAGACAATAATGCCTCCACAAAAATAGCATTTTAAGTGTTGTGTGTGATTTATCCTGGCTTCATATGAGCAGAGGAAAAGTCTGCTAGCTGCTGGGCTAATTTATACAATGTAAAATGCCATAGGCTTGTGCTAAAACCATTAGCATGTTGTATTTGTGGGGAAAATGTGTCCAGATAAAGACAAGTGCTTTGTCTGTGAATGCTGCGAGTTATAGTGAAGCTGATTTGTGTACTTGTGTTTGAAATTGTCGCTATTAAGCCATGTTTGATGTGTGTTTTGAATCAACTCAACTTCACAGCACTTCACAGAAACATCATGAATATATCCTTCCATTACATCCTGTAGTCCTTTCTATGGGGCGGGCTCCTTGAAGCTATATTCCCTCACTCTGAGAAACTATCTAATAAACAGTGTGGCACCTACCTAAGCAGAACCAACATTGCAATGTTTCTTTTCTTCAAACTTTGTTAGACTCTGTTACCAAGGGGTTCAATTCTATAGAAAGATAGTTTATTGTTGAGTTCCATTCTCAGGTCGTCAAATATCGACACTTTGGGTTGGTGGTTTGGTGCGACTACCACTACCAACCCAAAGTGTCGATATTTGACGACCTGAGAATGAGACTCAACAATGAACAATCTTTGTCTAGAATTGAATACTGCACCTTAAAAACATTTGTCCGGTGTTATTCTGCATTTTTCCAACAGTCAACAAATTCAATGAAAACACAGAAACCGACAATGTGTAGCGGTCTCTCAATACTCTCGCAAGCCCGTTTTTTAAAAAAAAAACTGGGCACTGTAATTTTTAGCAAAGATTACTCACGTAAGAGTAAATTGCAAATTTGCTGGGCACTTTCAGCCGTGGATTAATACACATTTGTTAATCTAGTGAGTTAGTGTAAACAGCATTAAGCACAGTCACACAAAAGCGAATATAACACGAATATTCAGCTCCTATTGACTTCCACTCAATGCAAGCAGAGGGACAAATAAAAAATTTGCTTCTGGTGAGAAAGCGAACTAGCTTATTCACATGTTGAGGAGTTCAGCTTGGTGAACTTTGGCTGGCAAAGTTGCAGCCTCAACCAATAGCAAAGAAGTATTTGTGGAGGAGACTTTGATTGTTGCTGTGTTTAACCAGCCGATATTGGGGGATATTGGGAATGAAAAATACAAACTGCCCTATATGATGGATGCTGCTTGGCTGGTTGTGATTTGGGACCAATAACATCATATTTTCCACTATTTATCAGCAAGCTAGCTTTTGGTGTACGTCCCAGCCGGCGCTGCCGCATTGGGCACGAATATCGCAATGGTCACCCACCTGCATTTGCTCATGTGTGACCGTACCCTTAGGATGGTGTATGTAGATTGAATCAAAATAAACTACAATCCCCATGTTCATGATAATAAATTAAAATACCTAGTTCAATGGAGCTCTATGGCAGAGGAAAAAGATATCACACTTTGGGTATACAGACAGCACTAAGATCAGTTCATTGTTGGTTCTGGTCTTTTCATGGGATTTGTTCACAATAAGAAAAATATAGAATATCAGTCTTGTTCTTTAAATGTGCTTTAGTGCTGCCATGTGTTTGCCAGTTTTGCTTCTTTCACACAGCTTAATAATTGTGTAGAAATCACCCCGGAGTCGATGTAAAAGCTGTTTGCTTCTTTTGAAATCACTTAGCTGTAGACAAACAACAAACACCAACTGTATTTTTTTTCAATGGCGTGCATGGTTTTCCTGGCTGAGGCTGAGTAATATGTATTCTCCTGAAGAGACATAATGTCATTCCCCTCCTGTCATTACACCAATGGCAGCTCAAGGCTGCAACAGGACTGTGTCACAGAGCCCATTAACCTCCAGCCTTTTAAAAACTCCGTGGTCCAGGTACTCTGTCTGTCCTACAACATGTGAATGTCTTCTATGGTTATGAAATATAGCCTGTAATTTCAGTAGGAGCACAGACGAGGAAGGGCAGTAGCAGCAGGCACTGGGATTTATGTATATTAATGGCATGTTGAAATGATTCCCTCAAAGGCTTGTTGGTTAGAAAATCTTTGCATTGCCAGAAAGAAAATGAGGAAAAAATACAGAAGCTGTAATTATATATTAATCTGAAGAAAGGCCTGTGATTTCATGCACACTTGGCTTTTGAGGTTATTCCTGGAACACGCCGCTGTACATTAATAAAGTGTTTATGGTGTGTGGACCACACCTGCAGGGGTGTGTGGTGCACAGTTAGCGAGGGGAGCTACTGTGAGTTTTGGCCGGCCCGGAGTCCCTGGCACAACCTGCCACTCTGCTGTGTACAGCACTTTGCTGTCATGACCGGACTCCACTGGTGGGTGGAGGAGGATTCCGATCTTTTATTCGGCCATAGGTTGCGTAGATTTCATATTATTTATCTTGAGCATACGGTATGTCATTCACAACCCTTCCACCTCTCTTGAGAAACACATTTGGTTGCTATGTGCGTACAGTGAAGTCAATATACAGAGCACCATTTTGATGGAGAGGAGGAAGAGAAAAGCTGGGCTGTGAAGCGCAGGTCCTTATTACAGATTTATGAGCCTATTTCAGCCAATGCTGCTCAGAAAAGCTGATTATCTGCACCTCCAGGGAAGTGTTGGAGTATTGGACACATCTTCATTACTTTAGTCCAATACCATACTGGGCAGCTGATTGGGAATAGTTGAATGTTTTTCTTCCAAGCCCTAAGCCCCTTGACTGATAAGCTTGTTAACTGTATGTGCGGGACCGGCCTCAGTGTGTGGATGAACATGCCTTGAGTGGAAGTTGTATTAATTTATGTCTTTTACAGTCATTTAGTCCCACAACAAGAGGCAATGAAATGTTTTTAAGCAGCAAATAAATGTATTGTTGTAGTAACGTTGTGTTGTTGTTGCTCTGCACTGAGCTTGTCTGGCGTTGAAAGTAACCACAACGGACTCACCAGCACTGAATCTCACATTATGTATGAGCTCATAGACGGTCAATCATCAGTAGTGGCTCCCTCAGGTGTTTGTTGATGTATCAATCCCTTGTTTTAACTTGGAAATGATGCTGTAAGAAATCATGGTTTATGTTAATACCTTCCTGATGATGTCATTTTTGTGGCAGTTGTTCCATTTATACAGAAAAGGTGCTGGCTGTTAGCATTTTTAAGTACTGTCAAGAGAAACAACCATCATGCTTATGTTTTTACAACCTGAATTTCTATAATTAAAGGCAATGTGCTGTCTTACCAAGTGTTGGATGAAAAATTGACGCCAGTAATATCTATTAAACTACTGTACAAGTCAATTTTGTTTTTACAAAAATGATAAAATAAGACTGATGTTGGGTCAATCTCGAATGTTACCTAATTTAAAGAGTCAAAATATTTTCTAGGGCTGCCCCTGATGAAGAATTTTCTTAGCCGACCAACAGTCATCATTTAGGGCCATTAGTCAACTAGTCGCCCACATGTTTACGATACTAACTTAATGATTAAATTATATATTTTGGGCAGGGCAACACAATGGTTTGAGTTCAAGGTGTGAGAAAGAATGGTATCAGTAACATTGTTAACACTGTGCTACATTACAGAGAAATACAAAACCGTACTAAAGAACCTTCATTAATATAGGCCTATATTTTATCGACACGTGCAGCGAAAGCAGCGTGTGTGCCTACCTCGACTACAGACACAACAATCATTACATATTGTGATAACAGTTGTAGCACTAAATAGCACAGTACAATATATTATGCTGTATTAGTATGCTGTATGAAAAGAACCCATCCCTGTGTTAGGCGCTCCAAAGTAAACCCATTTGCATCACGCTAGGGTGGGTGCCAATAAACACAGGACTTTGACCCAGGAGACCAACAAATAACATCATCGGTTGAGGCGTTTGTGCCACTCACAGCTGCGTGTTTTTTCGCAACATCTGCAATCTTTTCCTAACCATAACCAAGCAGTTTTGTTGCTAAAACCTAACCCTGCCCCCTTCTGCATCAAGACACAATGTAAAAGGCTGCCTCTGTCCAAGCGGCAAAATCTGATGAGCAGGGATGGGATCTTTAAGACCTTCAGGCATCTGCCTCTCTCGTGCATTTCCTCAGTGGTGGACTTTGATCCTGACAACATATTATAAAAATGTCAATTTTCTTTTGATAAAGTCTTACAATGGCTGGCAGAGTGGTTTTTTTCCCCAGAGTCAATGAGGGTTATCTCTGGAGACACAGAATACATTAGTAAGATTTATGTCAGATTTTCACCTCCGCTGACAATAAAGATTCAAGTTAAAAAATCAGCAAAGTGGCCCTTAATTACCAGGCAGCCTGCAAAGATCTATGGATTGTGAGACACAGTGAAGGAGATGCAATCGCACTGCAATCCGTCCCCAGAGAGGCCACGGGGGAAAATAGTGTGGGTTGACTCTTTCTTCACTCCCACTGGCTGACTGTGAATACTTAAACCATCACTCAGAATGCAGTTTTAACTGGGAAAAAAGAGAAGAAAGTTCAAATCACCTCTGCTGTGAAGTGCTGGCTTCCAGTTTAAAATATAGCTTTAACATTCTTTCACTTGATTAGAAATCTTGTCCCAAACTGTATTGTTGATGTCCTGACCGTGAATGTGTCCAGTATGGGCACCTCAGACCCACAGGACTCTGGGCCAGCACTATTGTTGTCCAAAAACTATTAAAATCACATCAATGAACCGCAGTGTTTCACTGTCTGGGTGACATGTTGCTTCATAATGATGAGCGTGACCACTGTAGTTTGTTTTAAGTCAACACCACATACACTGCTGCGAATTGACCCACTGAAAATAGTCCCAAACTTATGAACCGTCTATCCTGTTTGAGTAATATTTCCTAAAAACTTCAGTTTTGCTAGAAAATACTGTAGAATGTGGTTGGTCCTGATCCTTTTCAAGGGATTTGTGGAAGGAAGAAAAAATAGAGTATGAGTACCCATTGTCCTTTAAGGATGCTTTCACACCTACCCTGTTTGGTTCAGTTCAAGTGAATATAAGTTTGTTTGCCCCCTAAGTGTGGTTCATTTGGGAAGGTGTGAACACAGCAGTCACACTCAGGTGCGCACCTAAACAACCGGACTGAAACCTTCTTGAAGAGGTGGTCTTAGTCCGTTTACAAACGAACTCTGGTGCAGTTCATTTGTGGTGAGAACGTGTTCTGACCTCGATCTGAACCAACTGCAGTCACATGACACATTGTTTGGGTTAAACATGAGCATGTTACAGTCCTGGAGGATTATTAATGTGCACCTCCTCCTGTACTGCCTTAATATGCACATTCAGCACATCCAATGCATCAAAACATTGTTTTCTAGTTGGAGCCGCGCCTCGTTTTCAAACTGTATGGTTTGACTAAAATGAACAATGACAGCAATATAGTCCACGATGAGCAGCGCTAAAATCAACCTGCGTAGTTGTCCCTCCATTGTGACATTAGAAAGTGTCACATTTATCTTGCAAGTGTACTCTTCTTCAACGTTTTGTTAACTTCCTGGATTTTTCCCACATGAAAATTCTGACAAATCAAGAGCAGCTTTCTCGTGCAAGGCATTTGATCTGGTCCACTTGTAAATGCTGCTGTGAGAACACAAACCAACTCTAGGCAGTTGAACAACTTTGTGACAAAATAAGTCCCTGATTCAGACCAAAGGAAGCAAACTCTAGGTCTGAAATATATAGGGCAGGCCGAAGGGGTGGTGGATGGGTTAAACAAGCACAGGACTTTCACCCAGGAGACTGTTTTTCACACCACGAGGTCAACATTGACTTCTTTTAATAACAATGAAGCATAGTATGCTAGTATTTTAAACACACTACGCCAGTGACGTATGTGACGTCTGTTATGTGACTCTGTGTTATGTTTGTTACAGACGTACTAATTTACGTACTATTTTTTCTAAACCTAACCACTTAGTTTTCTTGCCTAAATCTAACTACAAAGGTTTAAAGTGTAACTGTGACCATTTCAAAACATTAAGGGCATGTTTAAAACTGCAACATTTAGGGTGGTAATATGGAAATTTGAAGTGGAATGTGACCTGTTCTGTTGTTTAGGTATGTGTTCCCCTGAAATGTTGTGCAGTTGAATAAGAAAGCAGCATAAAATGGAAGTATTCAGGTAAAGCACAAGTACCTAAAACTGTATGTAAAAATTCTAAAAGAAAAATGTTGTTTCCTGATTTATCGTGTTGTTTGTATCATTCAGTTTCCTCATGTTTTTGTCAGTGCGAGCTCTAAGTCACATGAGCACATGTTCCTGTTTCTGTTCCTGTTCATACCAAGAGTTTAATTCCTGTGTTGACTGATTGAGATGTGTTAGAGGTGACAAAGTTTCTCTTAAGAGTAATGCTTTGGTTCTACACTGGGTTATTGTAAATGAATATGCATTTTAGTTTAGTGAACTGTTTGTTTAAGCTAATTCATGTCGAGCTGTAGTTTATTTAGCAAAGGTGCTGTTTGAATTTAAGCTTATATACCTCTTCTTATGTAATGCCTTGTGATTGGCTGGTTTGGAGGAATGTATGTGCTTGTGCCTGCTGCACATCAGAAACTCGACATTTCTCTGCTCTCAGTGAAGTATTTTGTTATTCCGTTAGTTGGTTCTGCTGCGCAGCATGGTTTGGGTTTTTCTGGGCCTCTTTTTATGTCTGTGTGCTTTGGACTGTACGTTTGACGGCATTGTGGGAAAGTTTTATGTTCGACTGTTGCCTCAAGTGTAGCTCATATGCTGTGGTTGCTTGTTTTGGAGCAAACTCTACTTCAAAATGTCCAGCGTGGGCCTGAAGAGACTATCACAGTGTGATTGCAAGTAGATTCTTTATGAAATGACATTCTGCCCGGTCGACCTCCATCGTAATTTTATTTATATTGATTTGAGTGAGAAAATATACATTTTAGTGCAACAGAAGAACTCCATTCATAATAAGCTTCTTGCGTCCATTTCCAGCTTTTAGCCTAATTGACTGCAGCTGTCAGGGACTTTCAACTCCTCAAACTTTGCCTAATTGAGTGCAGAAGACAAACGACTGACGCTCCTCTGGTGCATGCTTGTCATGCTTCGATTTAAACGTGCAGCATTGTTGCGGGATTACATCACTCAGGCCCTTCCTGTATATCTCGACACATCGGCATTCAGCGGCCGTGAATGAGTGAAGGCCATTATTAATGCTCCAAAAGCCACAATCCCTTCGGAGCAAAAGGACTGCCTGCCACGCGGCCGCAGCAGCCTGGATGCTGCTGCTCTAAAGCCCGTCTCTAACGGGGCTGCTGAGTGTGGACTCGGACAGGCCACAAGCTAGGATTAATTGAGCATCCATCCAGCCGAACGGACGTTGTCAAAACAGATCAATACAATCAGAGAAAAGGTAGGGGTCAAGGAGGAAAGAGTGGAAGTGTGTCTGTGTCAAGACGAGAGGGCAGGAGAAAGTGCTCAAATAGCATCTGTGTGTCTCCAGGTACCCAGCCTGGCTCTGACAAGGGTGGCCTTTCTGCATATTTTGCCCTCTTCTGGCTGGCATTCATCACTAGTAATTGGCTATCTAAAAGGGAGATCATGTTTTGTCCGTAATGATTTTCTGTCACCCTTCCTGAATTATGCTGCGTGCCTGTTTGTCAGATGTTTGACAGAAGAGCATAAAAGCTTTATGCATTTTTAAATAGACGAGCAAGGAATACGCAAATACAGGAACATGGAGGCTGAAAAAGAGACAAAGAGGCATTTTCTCTGCCTCTCCAGGGGTAAAGGTGAATACTGTTTAGCTGTGAATCTCAAGGGGCACTAAGTAGGACATGCTATGTGTGGAAATGCAGAGTTGAACGCCTCTCAGAGAGCAGAGGCATGGGAAACTGTAGCAGCGATACACACCAACACACACACAAAAATACATGACCTACTTGTTAAGTTTCTTTCCATTCATAGCAGGCAGCATTTAATGAATCTGATTTAATGAGAAACATGCAATTTGTTGTTTTGATGTCTGATACGTTTATGGGCGCTTTCGTAATTGAGAACAAAACTTAAATGCATATTTTGGATTTACTGAAGCGGGGTTGTATGAGGTACGTATCTATAGTCAGTGTATTACGTACAGTAGACGGTGGTCGTCACGACCCCAGTTTGGAGAAGCAGACAGGAATAGAGCTAAACGATGTACTGCTGTGGACGAGGACAGCAGCACAATGTATTTTAGCCACCAAAAAAAAAACAGTATCAGGTTAAGTGTATGCTACATAGAGAATATTTTCAAAGCTTTACCTTCTCATCAGACAGCCTCTCTGACAGAGAACTAACTGAACCTTAGCTATGGTTTCTTCAAAGCCACCAGACTCTATTGACAAAAACAGTAATTTAACTTTGCAGAACACAGGAAGTGCCTCCATCAGTAGTTTGTTGGTGTTATTTTGCAACTTTGGTGAATCCAAACTTACCCGTTAAAACATCAAGGTTTTTTTAAATAACACGCCATAGGGAGTGCTACTCAGGCTGTAATAACAGTTGTATAATGTCTACTGATGCTCTGAAGGAGTCACGTCTAAAAACAAAAACAACCCCGATGATGTCATTTTGATGTCACCAGGGTTTTCTCAGTTTGTTTTTACACAAAGTATTACAGACTGGAGGCAAGGAGATCGAAAGAGGTGGTAATTTACCAGACAAGGAGAGTACAGTGAAAAGATGCTGATGATTGCATTGTGGGAAATTTAGTATTGAGTGTTTTAGTTTCGCATTATTTTTTTAATTTAGATATTTTTAAATGTAATTTAATTTGATTATTTATTTTAAATTAATATATTTTATTTAATATTTAGTGTTTTACTTTAGTGTCAATTAATTTATAATTTAATTTTTCTTATTTTGATTTAATTTAATTTAATTATTATTATTATTTTTATTTATTTTATTTGGTATTTAGTGTGTTAGGCCTGTGCTGCTTTGATTTTTACCATTTAATTTTACCTTAAGTACCTGAATTCCATCGCCTAGAAATCAGACAAATCTGTGAGCTCATGTTTTTATTTGCTCTTGCGGGTGCATCTGGTCCCCCCTCCCGTTTAGACCGATTTCCTGCCGATCTGGCTAGTTTTAAGCCAATAACAACCATTTATCTAACATGGGGCAGGTTTGATAAGGTGATTTACATCTTGTGAAGTCTTAGCGCTTAATGCAGAATACGCGATTATGTCATTTTTGGCTCGTGCATCCTTGCACTGGGGACACTAAAGCAACCGTAAACCTAGCGAAGTCAAGAGGACCACCATAAAGGCATTTTCAAAGCAAACCAAAATGGATGCAGCTAATGTGGAACTTACTGTTGAAGTACTTTTTCCATTTTTCTAATGGCAAAAAGGTCAACACTTATGCGCAGGATTCTTGATGCTACGCTATCACAGCTCATCTCTGCACGCTGCATTTGTCCGTCACTCACTGCTATGTCACACGTTTCGTTCCTCTGATTGGTTGTGGTGCCATCCAGTTGTGTCCGGGGGGAATTTTCAGCTACAGCTGTTGATAACACCCCTCGGAAACTGAAAATAAACTGAGAGGTTCCAGGCTATGAATCTAATGGAAGATCAATACTAAATTGTTGGAGTTCCCCTTTAAATTACACACGAACTGCTCAGTGGATCAACTTTCAGGATCAATTTAACAGCTGCCCGGACAGCATCTCTGAGGTCACGCTGTGTACGTGCATGTCCATTCTCAAGAGAAGCCTTAAGGCAGGCCCTTATTTTCATCTGACATTAAATATTCCAACGTTTTTTTAACTAACAGACCGGCAAGGAGGATTTCCCATCAGTCACTAAGCCTCTGGCATTGAGTGCACAGTTGTAGATGATAATATAAAAAGATATATAAATAATAAACTGCCGCAGCCTCAAACAACGTGGGCCGTGTTGCTGCCGGTTGCGTAACTCCGGCAGAACAGTCAGATCTCCCTCATTATTTCTCCCTGAGCTCTCAGTGGGTTAATTCCCCCGCGCTTGTCATCTCCTTCATTACGCGGAGCGCTCAAGATGCAGCAGCCCTCGCCCCCCCACCCCACCCTCCTCAGGGGTTGCAGGCAGGCTGGCACTGCCACCAAAGCGCCCACGCCGCTGTGCAACTCAGGCAGGAAAGCAGGGGCAGACCCACCCACATCTCTGTGTCAGGGTTCACGGCAGCAGCATGGACAATTAGTACCCTGCAGTACGACATGGGTGCCAGCCGAGTGGTTTAAATCAGCAAACCGTGTCTTGACTTCAGATGTAACTGGGCTATTGAGTGAATGTCAGTTACATAAGGTCATGTAGGATGCTTATATATACATATAAATCCTCCCGGATAAGTAGGGAAATAAAGCCAGAGGGGCAGCTGAGGGTCAGTCAGTGTGACTAAAGGCATCTGCTGTAACTGAGTGTGCAGTCCCCCCCCCACAGCCTGTAATTTTCACCCCAGCCTCAGCTGTCTGTGCGGTGAAGTAAGGAGGCTTAATGGGAGTTTATTTTATCATACTGTGCTATTATTGCCTTGATGGCCTCACACATAACCCACCAAGGACCTCGGCACAGTGAGCACACACTGGCTGAAGTGTCAGCTCATCTGATACTACCTAACTCCTCTCAGCTGTTTGGATCTGCTCTGTGTGTGTGTGTATGTGTGTGTGTGTGTGTGTGTGAGCAGACACATGTTCAAGTGTATTGTGAAGCAGATGCTCTTTGGTGTAAATATTGTTTTGGAAGCCGATCTGTTGTAATTATCATCGCCCCTCTTTGTGGGATTTTCTCGTGTGTGGAAACATAATAATCTGTTTTGGATGAACGAGGGCAGAATGATGAAAGCGCCTGATGAAAAGTCAGGAGACACATGATTGTCTGCACTACATTTCACGGCAATCCGTCCAATAGTTGTTGAGGTATTTCAGTGAAGAACTGAAGTATTGAACCATGTTACTGACATTTTCATGCCACCAGCACGACTAATAAAAAAGCCAAATATTTGCTTCAGTTGCCCCAATGTGAAGATTACTGCTTTCGTTAGTTTAATGTGATTGAAATTTGAATATCTTTTGGTTTGCTGATCAAACAGAACAAGCACTTTGAAGATGACACCTTGTGCTCTGGGACATTGTGCATTTTTGTTCATTAAAAACAGTCAAGAGCCAAGTGAACATAGTCGCAGTCCCTGTCCAAACCTAACAATAAGATAAAAGTGTTTCCTTTCTCAGCGTCATCCCAGTTGGAACTATATAGTGTATTACTGCAGGGATTCCTTCCACAGTGTTATTTTGCTGACACAGTGCACAACAAGGAGTTCCCCCTCGCTGCTTGTCTGTTGCTGTTAGTGATAGCCGGGCACAGAAACAGCTTCTTCTTCAGGTGCTCGCTCTGACTCTAAGTGCAACTCAAGACTTTTAGATCCCAGGCTCTGGGCTTATAGTGGATTACCTGTCGGTGTGTGTGTGTGTGTGTGTGTGGAGTACTGTTTTTCATTTTGGCTGCAGCCGAAGAAGTATTTTATCTCACATGGTGTTATATAAGCCGTAGCAACCTGTTCTTATTCCCAGCTCATCAAATACAGTCGGTTGGTTAGTGGCCCTCAGCGTCTGATACCAACACTTTCATTATTAGAACTTGTGTAGTAGACAGTGCGAGAGCGTCTACTCAGGGAAGTAGATGGGTTGTTAAAACTGAGTACTTTCACTTCATGTCCCGTGTTAAACCAAAAGTCAATGTTGAGTTATCTTAACTACCAAATGTGGTATGTAACACGATGTATGTGACATAATGTCATGTTTATTATTAACATACTCATTTTAACCCCAAACCACGAGTCTTGTGTTGCCAAAGCCAAATGAAGTAAACCTAAAAACTAAAGCTGGGCATATCCCAACCCTCACCTATGGTCATGAGCTCTGGGTAGTGACCGAAAGAATGAGATCATGGATACAAGCAGCCAAAATGAGTTTCCTCCGTAGCTTGGCTGGGCTCAGCCTTCGAGATAGGGTGAGGAGCTCAGACATCTGGAGGGAGCTCGGAGTAGAGCCGCTTCTCCTTCATGTTGAAAGGGGTCAGTTGAGGTGGTTTGGGCATCTGATCAGGATGCCTCCTGGGCGTTCCAGGCACGTCCCATTGGTAGGAGGCCCTCGGGCAGACCCAGAACACACTGGAGGGATTACATCTCTCATCTGGCCTGGGAACACCTTGGGGTCCAAAAGGAGGAGCTGGAAAGTGTTGTTGGGAAGAGGGACGTCTGGGGTGCTTTGCTCGGCCTGCTGCCCCTGCGACCCGGCCCCGGATAAGTGGGTGAAAATGGATGGATGGATGGATGGATGGATGGATGGATGGATGGATGGATGGACACTGTACAGTCTGATCAACAAGGCCCCTGCAGATTGTTCCAGCTATTGATAATTGTCAATAAAGATTTGTTTGAAAGCTCCGATGCAGGTAGAAGCAGGTAGAAGCTTGCTTGTTAGCAGAGGTCTGCAACGTTGCACCAGTTCGGTTCACAACATTTGCCAGTGTTTCTCTTGTTTACATCCGTCATGATAGGAGGAAATATGTTGAAGAGGCACGTATGCTGTTGGTACAACTCGAACAAACTTGGCTTCTGTATTTTTTTGTCCATGTGACATGTGTCACCACGTCACTTTCAGACTCTGTGTTTGACGTTTTGCACAGGCAGTGACAAAAAAGGTGCTTATCTTAGGAATTGACTTGTGGCTCTGCTGCAGCTGTGCAAAAGCCTGTCGACAGCTGACCAAAAATTTCTTACGTATCCTAAATTTGTCTGAATGTCCGACGGTTGGTCAGGAGCAGTTGATCAGGTCATGATCGGTCCTTGCTGCACCCTGTACTCTGCATAGCAAACGACGCCTGACAAAGCTGAAATTGACACTGAAAGAAGTTGTGTGGCTTAAAAATTGGGTCACAAACGTTCTCAAATCGTGCAGTCTATGTCCAGCTTAACTAAACCTATTATGAAAATTTATTTTGACAAGAGACTGTAGGAAACTGTACATGTCCTGCGTAAATAGAAATTTAGTGTGAAAAGAAACAATGCTTGTAATGAGTAGAAACAGATAACCGTCCCTGTCCTATTAAAACTTGCACCAGAGGGATACCTACAGCAGGGCGTCATAGTTTGACATGTAGGGCCACCGACCAGGCGTCTTTATTTAAAGAGCTGGGAGTAAGAATGTCACAGCCACAGACAGCTGGTTCCACTTTTAATGCAAACACCCCACACTCAAAATCTGAGTGAGAGGAGGTAGGAAATAATCTGAAAAGTCATGCCCACACTGCTTGAGGCGATAGTGGGAGTCATTTTTGGCTGCTGATGTTTCCGTGCCCATGATGTCAAGTTATCAGTGTGTCAGGAGGGCTTGTTTTTCTGTCATACAGTAGCTTTGTACAGCAGAGACAGCGTGAAAATCCCTGTGGCTCCTGGCTGTTTATTTTGGTGTATGTTGAGTACCCGGCTGTGCCATTTAAACCTGGCCTGTTTTCCATCTGAATAATTTAAGATGCACCTTCACATGGACCGTTCTCACATTCACCTTCATGCCCCCCAGGTACCGCACACTTTACCTGCCTGGTTGGACAACTAACTGCTGCTGGAGTGCAATTTATGGTCTGTCACACAGGAGCTACCAATGCCATTATGTTATTGAATATATTACTGTGCACACAGGGATTGTTACTGACATTCAGGTGCACTCACATGTGAACCAAATAAAGTGGTTCAGATCAGAGGTTCCCTGCCTTTTTTGTCCTGCACGTTTTATATTGATAATTTGGTTTCAGACCAGCCAACTCGGTGATGAGGGAAAATGCAGTGCAGAATGCTCCAAGTTCAACGTAGTCTCTGCAAAATAGGCAAAAAAAACGTGGTATTTTTCAACCTGGGCTCCATTTTACTATGTTTTTGTGTCCAAGTGACCAATGGGAACAACAGTTTTTGAAATTGGTCCAGTATTTGAACCATAGGGCAGCAAGCAGGCTTCATATAACCACTCAGGGCATTTGTAGCCTAAATGTGCATCCACTGTGTTTATTTTTGCAATTGACAAGCTCAGATTGTTATTATAAGTGTCTGACAGCATTATGTGAAGGATCCCTACTGAGATAGACCTTTTTGTGAAAGTGTAAAGTCGTGTTTCATAACCAGAAACAGCCGTGAAATTCCAATCACCAAACCCACCAGACTCCATTCAAATAAATAGTAATTTTAGCGTGTATGGAGGCATCATATTTTTACATCTAACTGGGTGAACTAAAGGTTTATTTCAACCAAATCAGAATTGGTGATTGTTGGAACAGTGGAGAGACAAACTAAGATAGTATTTGTGAGTTTTATTTTGTTTCTGTCAACTTTAAATGGAGTTTGTATGCGATAATAAAATTACAATTTATTTAAATGGAGTTTGGTAGGTTTGGCGATGGGGAATTTGGGGCTGTTGCAGGATTTTACTCTCTAAAAAAAGGTCTATCGCTGTAGGAATCCAGTTAAAATGATCGAATAATATTGTGAGGCTGTCAATGGCAAAAACAAGTGCTTGTAGTGGACATAAATGACGCATATTGCCTGTTTTTGGCCGCTGCCTGCAGCACTCTCGTTCAAAACTGGACCAAATTCATAAATTGTTGTTCCCATTAGTCACTTGGACACATAAACATGGGAAAATAAGGTCCAGGGGTTGGAAAAATACCAAAGTTACCATTTAATAGCCTATAAAATTATGATTACTAATCAGCTTTTTTTTGCCAAATCTTATGATTTACTCGCAGCCTGCTAGAAATATTATGAGGTCCACGATCTGGGGGTTGTTTAAAACCTGTGTGATCATCTGACCGCTACATCAGTGTTGTTATGTTCCCAGATCTCAGCGATTAATTTGGTGAGCACAATGTTTATAACTATTAGAAATTATGTCCATATGAATATGAGACCCAAGCTGTGATAAACCTGATTTAACCTTTACTTGTTTGCACTATTGGCTCGCCCCCTCCCCCCTCAGAAGCATTTGACCCAACAGTGCTGAATGACCCTTTGAGACTTCATCCAGCTGCTAAACTTAAACCCTCTGTCGTATTTTAAATGTTGTGTTTTGGCTGCGTGCGTACTTTTATGTGCTTTTAAAGCTACAGTAAAGGAGGCCACCTCCAAAGTCTTGAGTTAAGCCGGGGATCATATTCCCCTCTCGGAGCTTGGCATTATTCCACGCTGTGGGTCATGGGGTGATTATCTCTTCCTGTCAGGAATGCTGAGAATTTCCTGCGTTTTCTCCCTCTTCCGGCCTTGTTAGTGGTTGTGCCTGAACATGTGACAGAGAGCCTGGGCCCCGGCTGGCTCTGATTGACTAGAGAGGGCTTCTATCCCTGTTACCTAACGTTCAGAAGGAGCACTGACACAGGCACTGCCATAAAGGGACGTTTTTTTACAGCTCTCACTTCAAGGGAATATGCTGATCGAATGAAGTGTATTCAGCGGGTAAATAATTCTGCACCTGCTCCGAGGAGGCTGCAGCTTTGGCCTCATATCTCTGTCTCTCTCTAGGGAGCTTTTGTTGGATAAAACCACTCGCATGCACCGCCCTTTACTGAGATTTTAGTGAGGTGGATCTCTTATTAGCAGAACCGCAGACTGTCAGCTAATTCCTGCAGTGCTTTAGTGTCTCGTTTGACTGATTCCGCTTGTGTTTGCGCAGGTCGAGCCTCCTGTTTCCTTAACGGCAAATGTTGCACTTTAACCTTTTGCTGTTATTCTCAGAGCATTACTATGCAAGGCGAGCCGGCTCCAGTCACATTCCTGAGCAAGGACATTGAAAGAAAAAAAAGTTTGCGTCAGTCTGTGAAGTATGCTGTTTGTTGATCACTGTGCACGTGGCCCTTTGCCTAAACATGTGAACATATGCTGCATGCGTGCGTGTGTGTGTGTGTTTGCTCAGTCTCCGGCAGCAGTCAACTCTCAGCTATGTTGTTTGTGTCAAAGGGAGAAAGGAAAGCTCTGTTTGTGTAGGGTGGTGGTGCAGGAGGGGGTGGAGTAAGAATCAGACCCAAGTATAGGCTGTCTCGCCACAGTAACTCTCCCCACCCATTCTACGCCCTTCTCTCCTCGTCCGAGCTGCCTCTCCTTTCTCTCTCCAAGCTCTCGCACTCCCACCTGCTTTTTCAGAGCGGTTTCGGGGGCAGCGGACCAGGGCGGGAAAATGTCTCAAAATGGAGGAGCGAAGAATGACATCAAAGAGTTTGAGGCCAACTTTAAGGAGAATGAGGGAAGTCCCTCCAAACTGAAAGCGTATGGTCCAGTCACTCAGATTACAATTACTAACGGATAGTTTGGGTTTTATTTGCCCAGGTTTTTACTCCGACTCTCTGAGATGTCTGTCGCCACCCCTACTGCAATGGAAGTGAATGCAATTTGGTTTTTGGAGCTCACAACATTTAAAATGACGATTAAAAAATGGATTAAAAAGTTACGGGAAAAAAAAAATTGCTTCAGGACATTGACTGGTGCGTTATTAAGAGTAAGGTCATAATAATTTTTTTTATTGAAACATTTAATGTGAACAGTAACATTTCAACAATGAAAATAATTATAATATCCCCAACCCTGGCAAGAAAAAAAATGAAAATAAAATGAAATTAAATTAAAAATAAAATAAATAAATTAAATAAATTTATATAAAAAGGTAATTTAAATGATAAAAAACAATGAAATTACATAAATAAATGAATAAAAAAATAACAGAATTCTAATCACAGCATTTTGCTAAAAGCTTCAAATTATTCACAGTGATGAGTTTCCAAGAAGTCCACATAAAAATCAGAGTTAGGGAGGATTTGCAGAGATGGTTCACTTTTGAGGGTGGAAATTTGGAGTTGCAAGAGGGACGAGCAGGGTTTATAATGTAGTTTGTTTGCAGTAAATTGTGTTTTATGTATTGTGTCTTGATTTCATTGAGGAGCACTCTGGAAATAAGTGTTTTAAGTTTTGCTTTTAATTGCTGTTCCTTGGCTTTTTTGTGTCGTGATACTCCTTTGAGTCGTCATGCTTTAAAATTCCTAATAAAAATCAAATCAAATCAAATCAAATGTATTGGAGTGGTTTACCTGATGAACTAGGAAACTGAAAAGACAAAGCAACAAGGGCTGCTACAAAAGGTTTTCATTCTCAATTAGTATTGGTTAATAATTTTTCACTTTAGTCCATAAAACATCAGAAACATTGTGAAGGATGTCTGTAGCTATTTCCCAAAGTTCCGATCACAGACTGTATAAAAGAATGGACGTAGCTACCATGACGTCCCCCACTGGTTTGTGGACTCCTGTTTTGAAGCCTCATGTTAGATATTTAAGCCGTCACCATCTTGGTTTTTAAGAGCCAGAAATGACCCTATGTAGACGAGATCTGAACTGTGGAGGAGTGAGGGGTGGATCTGAGTCATAGACTAACAATTCCTCGCAGACAGCCAGACACTCAAAGTGGCCCGCCCTTCAATATGTGTAACTTTATGCCGCATTCCAGGCAACCCGTAACCCGTGTTTTTACAACCTTCTTCCTGTGAAAGTGCACTGGAACGGCAGTCAAGCCCGTAACTTACCACCCATGAACTCGTACCAGATTGATGTACTCCCAATTACGCTCTCTGACGTCACACAGCCCTCTAAACCAATTACCTTACTCCTCTAAACAACAATGGCAGCCCCCCAGTGTTGATGCAGGTGATACACGGAGAGAAATAGACAAAAAATAACCCTAATGTTAACGTGTTATTGGCAGCACTCTAACAGCTAGTTTCCAGTGCAAGAATAAATTGGTACAAAATACGTTTCCAAACACACAGATAACGTAAAATAGAAAGTATAATAGCATCTGTGACCTTATGCGCCGTTTCTCCTCCTCCGTTTTGCTCAAATTAGCAAGGAACCGGCACCTTTAGCGATAGAAGTGATCATAAACAAACATAAACCCCGCCCCCCGGACAGTTGTCATGAAGGAGGAAATCAGCTATAGAGACCAAACCCTTTTTGTACCAGGCTGTAAACGTGTTTATTTCTGCTGTAAAGTTGGGGATTGTAACATGGGTGTCTATTGGGATTGACTCTTGGAGCCAGCCTCAAGTGGCCATTAGAGGAACTGCAGTTTTTGGCACTTCTGCGTTGGCTTCATTTTTAGCCCCAATGTGACATCTGTAAATTGCGTGTTTTGTCTAGTGAATAGTCTAAAGCCCAGAGATATTTGATTTACGATTATATGACAAAGAAAAAAGCAGAAAATCATCACATTTGAGAAGCTGAAACCATTATTTGTCACTTTTGCTTGATAATTGAAGATTAATAGATTTTCAGAATTGTAGCTGATTGATTCATTTTCGCACCTTTAAAATCAGCTGTGCTTGGAGGAGGATAAAAACCAATCAGTGACCCAAAAGTGCTCTTATTAACAGATCATAATTGATCTATAAAGCATTAGCACATTAGTTATTAGCCATTAACAAAGCCATTAGATGCAGCTTGTATAACCTACTAAAATGTGCCTTTATTCAATAGAAAATGGTGCCCATTAGTAAGTGCTGTGAACACCACAAAGGATATTCCACTCACCTAAATTACACCAAATCTGTTTGCAAGCTCACATTATATTTGGGAGAACCACCCCTTTATATTTTAAAGTTAATGTTCTTTAAAGGTCATGCCACAATTTGAAGTTTGGCATATGTATTTAATTCGACCACATTAAGTCTCTACAACTTAATGAGACTTCCTCAACTGTGTGTGTGTGTGTGTGTGTGTGTGTGTGTGTGTGTGTGATTGGTGACCTCGCTGTTATGGGGTTAATGCTTTCAGTGTGAGTTGTTTTGCCTTTAATCAGATGAAACCATTAAGGCTTTCTCTTTGTGTAACAGTAAACATTCAAGTTTACTTTTAAATCCCCAGATGGAGAGAAATATAGAGTGTACACTTCTAGTCCGTGTACTTTTATCAGTTCTCTGTACCAGCAGTGAGTCTACAAGGGCAGAACATCTCCTTCAATCACCACGCAGGTTATAGTAACACAGCATGTTGCCTTCCTGTTCCAACTGTATAGCTGTGTTTGTTTACCCAAGTGTTGCTTCTCGGGAACATCTATCGGAGAAGAGGAAGAGCCACGGCGAGCTTTGGACTACAAAGACGGGGAGAGAACAAAGAAGATGAACTGCCCGCAGCCTGTCAGATCCAGTCGGAGCAACCCAAGGATAGTTCCAGGCGTCAATCTGAAGGCTCTCAGAACACGAGCAGGCTGCAAACAGCCTCAGCATGCATGGCTAACTGGGCTGCCTGTGTCACACGGCTGTATGAACACGTTAACAAGACGGCGGCAAACAGGGACGCTGTGTGATGGCCGCTCCGAGGCACCAAAATGATGATTCCTGCTAAAGTCAGCCCATGGACACTTCAAAGTCCTGAACAGATTTGGGATTTCCATGCCTAGAAATTACCTTTGAAGCAATTAAAGTGGCAGAATTTCTACTTCAGGAGCACCTCGGGATAATTGCGCTGTCAGATTTTAGCCTTTGTACTGGAGCTGCCCAAATTTCTATTTTTATCCACTTGTCCTCACCGACAGAAAATATAAAAATCATAATCCGTGATAGAACATTTATAGAGGCCTACAGACCACTGGAGCCTGCTTGTTTCTCCTCTGTCAGTGCGAAAGTAGGCCATGGGCTTTAGAGACAGTGAAGGAGGAGTGATGTAACCAGGGACCTATATGTGTATGTTGTTTTCTCCCCGGAGCTTTGCAGCACTCTGCCACTGATCAACTCGTCTTCACAAGCATGTGATTCTAGTTGCAGTTAGGTTGCTGTCAAACATAGCCAATAGAAATGTTATTAAGATATAGAATCTGCTGCATGTGTGCAGTGGTTTTCAGTCTTTACTGCACATTCATCGTCTCTTGAATTTAAAAAAATACATTTTCTTACATTTATTGTCATATTTTCTGCCGTTTTCTCCCACATATATGATATTAATCCGTCTGTCTCGCTCTTTCCTTCTTTCTTGATGTTAATTAACTAGACTACCTTCCCAGAGGGCACTCTGATGATGGCTATTTTTGTCCCTGTGCTCCCTCGCTGCGCTGTACAACATACATCTCAGCCCCCTTTTGTCACGATAATGAGATGATGCATGTAAAACACAGTCTGTCCGCAACTCCGAGCATCACTTCTGCCTTTTTTTTTTTTTCTTGCAGAGAATGCTTTTTCGTCAACATAAAGGCTTTTAACCATCCCGTAAACCTGCTCTGAACAGGTGACACTGCTGTGAAACGGCACTAAAACAGCACTTGATTCAAAGTCAAGAGGCGATGTGATGTCTCACAGTGGTATTTGTTGGTGTTAACACATCAACGCCATTTCTGTGCTTAAGTACAAGTTTGAGCTTTGTGTAATTTTTCTCCACTAAATTTCAGAGGTAAATATTTTTTACATATAATATATATTTTATCCCACTACATTTATTTCACAGCTGTAGTTAATAGCTACTGGACATTTTTTTTCAAGTATTTTCAAGTTTAAGAAGATATACCTTATTAATCCTGAGGGAAAATTCAATTTTTCACTCTGTTGTCATATACACTCAAACCTGAAATACACACACATGCACAATCAAGGTCTAAACATGTTTCAGATAGAGAGATGTCAGAGTAGACAGGCGCCCTTAGCAGTTGGGGGATGGTGCTTTGCTCAAGGGCACCTTGGCAGTCCATACTACCAAGTCCCTATGGACTGAGCTACTGCCGCCTCACCATGGATTTGAAAAGAGACATGGAAACAAGTCATTTTGCAGGGGTTGATGTTAATGTATCCTGTAAATTACAGACCTCTCCTTCACAATGTAAGTCTATGGGAAAAAGTGTTGTTGGGCCCAATTGCATCATGTAATGGCACCAGAATGGGCCACAATGTCAAATTGACTTCACAACCCGGCGTTGTTGGGTGTTTGCTGGTAACAGTGACACAGCTACTCTAGCTCTGTCTGACAGCAGCAAAATACACCTACCAATAAAAATGAAAAAAGAATACAATAAAAAATAACAATTTGTCGTTTTACTGTTTGCTATATGTGCCGAACTACTACTGTTTCCGTCTGCTTCCTATCTAAGCTGAGCTAACGTTCAGCTGTAGCGCTTCATTGAACAGACATATATGAAAGTGGTATTGGTATCTTATCATCTTACGTTTCACTTGAAAGCCGAAAAAATGTCCTCAAATGTCAAACATTTTTAAAGGGGAACGCCACCTAAATTAGAAAATGCAGTTTCTGAAGAAATTGCAGGTGGGAATGCCGCATGTTGAAAAGCTGACGCTACACTACAGTGCTGACGTTAAATGTTGAATAACACCATAAATGTATAAATGCTGTGGAATATTTCAGCATTTCTGGTCTCAGTTAACATTGAGTTTAATGTGGCCTTTAGTGGTGTTCCTTTCACTCTCAGGCTCACTGTGCCAAATGTGTAAGTCTGTTTGCTTCCACAGTAACACTGTTTGAAAGAGCAAAAGTTTTACTCCATTTTGACCAAAGATGACGTATGTCGAGTGAAAATTGTGGGCGTGACAGCGAGTTAAAGAGGACAGTTGATTACTCCACTCTAGCTCTGAACAATACAACCAATGTAAAAACCTGAAAAGGGCATTTTTACCAAAATGTGCTTCATTGTACGGACAGATATGAAAATGGTGTTGGTCATATCTTACATTTCACAGGAAAGTTAAAAAAATGTCCTACAATGTCAGACTATTCGGAACTTTCGTAAAGGGGAGCACCACCTCAATTAAGAACTCCAATATGTTATTTCCATGACCTTGAAAAGTTCAATCAGTATTTGTGAACATGAGCTGCTTTCTCTCTTCAAACTTGTGATGTCATCAAGTATAAAGGCTGAGTCTGATTTGTGGACCCACAGAATGTTTGTTTTCTTTTTTTCTGGGTGCTCTCACTGTCACCTAGAACATCATAACAATTCATTAGGTTTGTTTCTGTCCATTTCTTTTTTTGCACATTTTCAATTTTTGCATTGAGAAGAAACATCAAATATTCATAAAAAGTCTTGAAATATCATAATAGAGTTTTTACGCTTGGGGGAGGTGGGACAGTTGGGTAATTGATTAAAGGTAAATACAGTGAAGTGCAATGGAAACAGGTTCAAATGCTGACATATTGCGATGACGTCTTATATCATTGACTGCTGCAAGCTCTCTTCATCTCTGGTTGGATTTTAACACGCTTATGCACACAAGGCTGTTACCAGGGCTGTTACATTTATAAACATTGCGTACGCACAAAACAAGGCCTGAAAGAAGCGTAGCTACTTCCCATGTAACAGTTGAGATCTATAAAACCAGACATGATGGGAGAAACTTTGACCTATGCTTGCGAACATTTTGGAAATGGGACATTGGCGACACAGAAGGTGTGGTGGAAGCCTGATTGTAGAAATTGTCGTGTGTTTTTTTGGCGCACTCCATTTTCGGCTTTTGTCTGAGTGTGGATCCTACGCGTTGTTTTCTAAAAATGAGACCCCAGATCTCTTCCAGGAGCACACAGTCCAAGGTGCTCTCTATTGTTACATATCCATTGTTTTCCTCTGTTTGAGGTTTGACGATCGCTCTTTTAATTTTGTCTTCTCATTGCGCCCTCTTCCTCTGCAGTAATATAACGGCACCTAACTGGAAAATTAGTGCCTCTGACTGCTTATCTTAATGAACCAGTTTCCAATATTCACTCAACAGTAGAAAAGGTGCATAAATTTGCAGTTGCTTTTGCCAAGTTTATGAAAATTTGATTATTTGCACTACATTTGGATGGAAACCCAAGTGTTGTCTGGAGCAGTTCCAGACTTTATACTTAATGGCATCACAATATGAGTTTTAGAGTTGTACATTTTGGTTTTGAGAGAGTTGTTTGTGTTTATTGATATTGTTGAACTGTCTTAGACTATAGGAACAACATGTATGAATTTTTGAAAGTTCCCTTCCAGTGCAGGGCTTACTTACATGTAACAGAGTGTTTTTACAGTGTGGTATTGCTGGAGCACTTCCTCCACCGCTGGCTGGCACATGCATATAACTTCCCTCTTTTCTTTCATTATCTCTTCCAGTCTCCCAGTCCAACAGCAGCCTAAAGAAGCATCGCAGCCGGAGCATTTTCAGCCCCTTCTTCTGCTGCTTCCGCAACTACAATGACTACCACGTGGAGCCACCACCCGCCAACAACAAGACACTCTCTCTGCCCCCACCGCCAGAGGAGAATGGCAGTCCTCCCAAGGTGAAGCTCATTTTTCTCTCACATCATTCTTGGCCAGGCTCCAAATTACATACCATTTGCATCCACATGACGAGAAAGAAAATCTTGCGGGAATTAGCTGATGTTTTACGACAGGAATCCTAGTTTGACTCGAGAGATCCAGTAACGAGTAACATTTGTTTGGTTTTGTTACAGGGAGCTTGTTAGGGTTTGCCTTTTCCTGCAGAGAGCTGAGGCTGAGGCGCTGTGCAGCCTCGCTGAGCTCCCTCCACAAATTTTTCCAGCTGCTTCAAACCCGCTGAACCCAGAGGTTGTTTACCATCCACTGCTTGAAAATACGGGCTCACTTCCCATCTCGCATTCTTCGATATCTGCCTACGCACACAACCGCGCACACAAAATAACACACAGAGCACGCTGAGAAGCTCAAAAGGAACTCACACACACACACACATGCTCGCTCATGACAACACATGTACGCACACATGCACACACACTGCTTTAATCCCTATAAAGTGGGCCTTGTGTGTGTCCGGTGTGATGGATTGCCTGGCACCCACGCCTCCCCCTCTCCTCACACACACTCTGACCAGTGTAGTGAGGATGTGTGAAGCGAACGTTCTGGCCGCGGGAAAAGGCGCCAAACCCCCCGAGCTCCTCCGCAAACACGGTGTTCGGCTGCCAAGGCAGGTACACCGGGCTATAAATGGAGCAAAGTCATATCACATTTCCACTCCTGTTTACCTGTAAATGTCTCGCATTCAGGGGAGGAATGTGTGGCCCCTTACAGACACTATACATGTGGTCAGCGCTGACCCGCTCCGGACCCCCTCCTTAACAAATGAGTTCCCATTAATTTGGAGTGAACCTAGCGAACCTCGCCATAAAAAGCCTTGTTATAGAGCAGGGCTGATTTTGGAGTCCCTCCCAGCAGTGTACTGTTGCTGGATTTCTGGCCAGCCGTGTTTGTTACTATGGCAGCTCTGTTTGTTTTTCAGCAAGTTGTTCTCACTTTCTATCACAGCGTGTACTATACGTCCCTTCTCTCTGTCCCTCTCTTTCTCTTCCCCCCCCTTGCGCTTTGTTGATTACAATATAGATGTTGTCGATTTCTTCCTGGCAAAGATTTTTCCACTGTTTTGCTTTTTTCTCTTTTACAACCCTGTCTCTCTCAATCTCTTTCTCCTTTTCTCTTTCTTCTCTCTGTTTATTTTCTCCAGTGTGACCAGGTCCAGGTCATCCCCATCCCCAGTGTATGTATTATTATCTTTCATTTTTCTTCATCTCCCTCCATCACTGTAGCCTCTTCCCTCTGCTGTGCCATGCTTCATCATTCTAGCTGCATGTGGATGTTGACACAGAGGCGATTTTTTTTTTCTGTTGCATTCTGATAATCTTACGACTTGTGCTGCTTGCCCTCTAATGGTAGAAGGAATAATCCGAATCCATTTATTATGATATGATTTATTCTTGGCTCTGTCCTTTTGTCCATTTCTCCCATCATGTTCTTCCGATCACTGGAGCAGCACATGATTGATTCCCTTATTAGATCAAATTCATTGAATCTTATGCTGGACCTTTACAGCTGCAGCTTGGATCAACAAATGGATGACTTAAAACACTTGATTCAATTAGTCTGTATCGAGCAAAATTACATTGTGATTATGCACTCAATGAACTCCTATCCGTCCGTGAGATGGGGGGGGGGGCTTGGTTTTCACGATTTGTACCTCATCACACGTCCACTTGGTTTGTTTGTGCTGAAGCGGCGATTCATTTAGCTATTTTGGAATCTACGCGGTGCCTGTGGTTTACTGTAATTTAGGATATTCACACTCCCAGCATCCCACATGGCAGCCAAGCTTTAAACTACACCGCTCAGCAGACTCCTCCCTTCAATGACAGGACGTGCATGTGGCGAGGAGGTCTGCTCTTTGTATTCCCGGCAGGGTCCGAGGCGACTTAAATAGCTCAAGCTGACCTGGACAGGTTGACGTCTGAGTTTACGTCTTAACTGTGACGTAAAAGCAACATTGGGATGTAGGCGCACAAGACACGGCTGCAGTTTGTTAGGTTGTCTTGCAAAAATACCAAAACACAAAGTATGACAGTCACAACAGCACGCCAGAAAGCACCAAAGGAACCAAAATATATAAATATACACAGGCCTACCCTTTAACCCTCCCTACTTTACGTTTATAAGCAAGACACTTAATGAATGGTTTATAAGACATTATAATGTAGGTATAATTAGATGTATTGATATACTTGTCAACGGTTCTAATTTCTTATGTGAAGCAACTACAACTGTAATTTGGAAATACAAGTTTGGCAAAAAAAATTTATGATCTTGATCATTTTGTATTATTGTGTCAGCCAATATTGCGCAAGGTGACATGCTTATACTTACAAACAGACATGCTTTTCAGCATCTGTTTGTTAGATCAGTCTGCTCCACAGTGATTAACTAAACTAACTTCCTATCAGTAAGCTTTGTGCGCTGTGGTTGAGCATTATCAGTTTAGGATAGCGCCCCCTGGCTGTGGCGTCAGATGGAGGGCGTCTTCATCGCGGTGCAGCTCTCTGGTGGAAATATCAAGGTCCCCGTTCAGTCGTCCTTTCTTTGCTCAACCTGCATGTGTAAATCACATTCATCACGGCGTGACAGGATGTCATTCAGTGTCCTTGCTCTCAGGGAATTCTTCCCATGATACATCAGCATGCGGTCCGGCGATAAGACATGATAAATACAGTCAGCCTGGCCGAAACACACGTGAAAACACTGAGACATGCAGAAAATGGCCGGCATACTGAGCAGCAGCACAAGATTGACAGAGTCCTTGCTCCTCACCTCTATATGGATTCATGTGTGTATGTGTGTGTGCATGAATGCATGGATGTACGTGTGTGTGTGTGAGTGTATGAGTGTGTGTGTGTCAGTGTGTGTGTGTGTGTGTTTGCCCCCTATGGCTGCACCATCTGCCCCGTGCCTGTCTGTAACCCCAGGCCTGCTTGGCAGAGGACACAAGTGTTTCTCCTTTTCCCCCCTGACCCTGAAGGCAGCACAGTCACAGAGCTCAGTCAACATGAGGTAATACAGAAAATATCAGCAGGGAGTCGTACAGTCAAACCACACATAGAGAGGCACAGATTAGTTTGAATATTAGCAGCGGTAGTAACAAGTAGATGATGTCATTGCCAAGGAAAAACATTCACTCCTTTCAGCTTCTCACATGTGAGGATCGGTTGTTTTCATCCAATTAAATATGTTCAGGTTTTGGGCTGTTGGTGCAAGCTATTTGAAGGCATCACCTCGGAGTCTCAGAGTTTGTGATGAACCCTTTTCACCTTTTTGTCGTTTTATAGACTAAATATCTCGTCAAGAGAAAAGATTACTGGTGCTCTCCTTAATGACCTTCAGCACCTGTATGGAGTGACGCCATCTCAAAGGCACAGATTGTTGTTTTGGACCCTGAACATCCTTTACATGCTGAGTTCCAGATGCTTCCATCAGGGCGGAGGTTTAGTCTCCCTAACGGTAGCACTAATAGACATCTGCTGTTGGTTTTTTAAACAAACTAACTGTATCTCATGTCATTGTGTCTCCTTTTTACATTCCCATGATTCACGGTGACAGTGAGGAAGATGTAGACCTTGTGCTGTGTTGTGTGTAATGTATTTGTGTTGGAGTACTGTCTGTAAAGCATTAGCCAATAAATAATGAAAATAATTATTAGTTGCAGCCCTACTTTGTATGAAATACCATGATGCTGTTCCCACAGTCGAGTCACTGTAGACAGTGCTGTTCAATAAAGTGCTGTTCAATAAAACTAAACACAAAGAGAATAAAACAAATAACGTGTCATAAAATGTCAACCAAGTAAAAGATAAAATAAGGAAGGCCAAAACTAAAATCAAGATAATAAATGGGAAATAACATCAATAAGACAGCAATAAAATAGACAGACAGTTCAGATAAAGTCAGGATATGCTTTCCGATAGAAGTACATTAAACTAAACAGAGACTTAAACAAAGCCAGTGACTCAGACAGCCTTATATCCTCAGGCAGGTTGTTCCAGACCCTCGGGTCCCTGATTGCAAAAGCTCCGTCCCCTTTGGTCTTCAGCCTGGACTCTGGGACAAGCAGAGGACCTCTGCCTGAGGATCTTAAGCTATGCATCAATATCTTATTAATATTGTGGCACTGATTTCAGAATGATGAGAGAGACTGCACAGCAACCAACAATAAAAGAGGCTGTGCAAAAACAGGCTGCATGTGCGCCAGCTTCAAAAAACACAAGATATAAATCAAGCATCGGCATATATCATATTGAAAGATTTTTTAAAAAGCTGGCTTTTCAAAATGGTCTGATATTTAATCGTTTTGATTCAATGGTTTGTTTTACACTAAAAAAGATGTTCACTAAAATAAGAGGTAAGGTAAAGTGATTTAAATATGTTTAAGTGCCATTAAACAGTCAGTTATAAGCGTATATTAATAATTATAGGATCGATAATAGAGAGATAATAATAGGACTGTAATCCCAAATTGCTGTTATTTAAACCAGGATAATTGTGACATGAAGTTTCCATATCGTCTCATTCCTATTACAATGACAAACACTCTTGATAAGTATCAGAAAGCTACGTGAAACCTCCCTGCAGGTCATTTACGCTGTCAAGTGTGTCTGAAGTGTCACCCAAAGTGGACAAGTGATCATCTCCAACACTCTAACGAGCCATCATCACACCCTCAGTGTGAGTGTGTATGTGTGTGAGTGTGTGAGTGTGTGAGTGTGCTCTGCAGGCTGTTCCCTCCAGTGAACCTCTGTGTATGTGTTGTAAAGGGTGTGTATTGTCTCTGCAGCCTCCGGCCAAGTTCCTCCTGCCCGAGGTCAGTATAGATGACTACAGCAAGAACTGCGTGGTGATCGACCTGGACGAAACCCTGGTACACAGCTCCTTCAAGGTATTTAACCGCACACAAGCACACAAGTACACGTTTAAATATACAGTCACTCATGGTTTCATTTGTGTCGTGCTGTTATTCAACAGCCTGAGAGGGATAATAGGATTATACAGAAATAAATCCTGAAGATGCCATTCTTTGCTGTGAATATGGGAGCGATGGCAGGATGACAATTAGCATGAGGTGCCACTGAGCTCGTACACATAATCACAGGGAAATATGTCCGTTGGGGTATTATGGCTTTTATACACCGGTTAGAAAAGGAGAAGGCAAAAAGGAGGCCTAGCTGTGACTTTAACAAGGTGTTGGCATGGCAACCAATGCATCCTCGGTAACTGTGCATCATGCAGTTCATCAGCATGACCAGTTGTTTGGCAGAAGTGCCTACAGTATCATCTCTGTCTTGTGAAAACCATGTTTAGCCTCAGCCATTCACCACCAACTCCTTCCTTAATGAGTCATCTCACTATAAAACAAATTGATTGTTTTTGTCTGTTTGACTTTTGCAACTCAGTAGGACGTAAAGATTTCAAGAATTTCTGACACTGTAAGATCACGAGAAAGCTTCATAAGGTTTCAGTAGTATACACTGGAGCAGTGGTTCCCAATTGGTGGGTCGCGGTCCATTCTGAATGGATCACAGCTGACTCCTGATCACGTCAAGGTCGTAAAAAACACACTTTATTTTTAAGTACAGTGAATATCTGGCACAGAGCTTTTATTTTGAAGTGCTGTTTCCCTCTGTAGAGTGAGTGAATAACGGCCAGCTACTTCAGAGAGACAGTAAGTTAGCTCAACAACATGGTCAACGCAAGTATAATGCAAAGTTTACTAAACTGTGTGGACCTTGAAGTAATGATTGAGGAGGAACCTGAGCTCCATGGCTGAACCTGTTGGTAATCACTGCACCAGAGTGTGGGCTGACGAGTGTCGAGCTGGGGTTCGGCCTCCTAGACATGGTGCTGCACGCTTGCTTGGCAGTTAACATCCGCTTCCTCGCCATGTCCCCTTAAGGTTTGGTGTCAAAGTGACACAAGGAAATGGACGCAGCAGTGTAAAGAGGGTAACTTGCGTGTTTCAGCAGCAGCACCGGAGCAAAGTGCTTTCCTTACAGTATCCTTACAGCATCAAAATCACAATGCCTGTTTGATCAGGTCAGGCTCGGTTCCAACTCTCTAGGGCACAATAAACCCACCAACACGCGGATCAAAAGACTCTGCAGTTGTCACCAGTCAGCTCCAGCTTGATCAGCTCCAGCTCCAATGGACATTGATGGAGATATGATACCCAGGTCAACCCGCTAATCCACACGCTAATTTTAGCCCCTTTACCAGTGAGATGCAATGAAGCACCACCAAAAAACAGCGCCTGCCTCCGTACAAGCAGCGCTCAGTCATTGTTAGTCTGCACCAAGTTTGAAAGAGAGACTGGATAAGTAGTAGCGAGTAACCACAATGACATTTTCACTGGCCTCCATTCTGCTTTGTACTGTTTTCTAACCTGTTTTCCGGCCTGTCTGTGATGTTGAACATAACACACATGGTGTCTCATTCATGAAAAGTGAGTAAATCTGTGTGTAGATTTGCACATAAAAGCCTACGCTACTAAAAACCTACTCCGGATTCAGGAACGCCGCGGGAAGCTGGGAAATGATCATGAATGTCAATCCATCGTAAAGTGACAGCGCGCTCCTGGTAATCAGCAATTAGCATAAATCCCCGCCCATGAATAGCCAATGACCACCATATAAGGAGATGTAGATGCATCCTGTCGACCTGTCAGTCATGGCGCAAACAAAGAAAGAGAAAGAAAGAAAAAAGAATTTTTCCGAAGCGGAGATCGAAATAATTTTGGGTGAAGTGGACTTAAGAAAAAACATTTTATTT